>NC_135321.1:64805971-65116696 GCF_048772815.1 Callospermophilus lateralis
TGAGAATTGTCTACTAGAAATGGTCTAAGGTAGGCGGTGGTCAGGATGAGTTCTTTTCCTTTGCATAGCCAACGTACTCAGCACCACTGGCCTACGCTTGTCCCTTTGTCCTACCTGGAAGGGTTATTAGGGTGGAGGGGATCTGCTGAGAGGAGGTGAATTCCATGGGCGTGTATATCATGATTTCATTCATTCAGTAATTAAACATTTATATCAAAATACCAAGAAAAAATATGGACCTTTCTTCATGCATGAAGTTAGTTGTCATATTTTTGAGTTTTCATATTTTTCAGAGCATCAGTCTGGATATAATTAGAAGAAAGAAACCACACAATACAGACAGGGAAAATTTAATAATAAGAATTATTAACTACAGCAGGTTGGACTAATGAAGGATTTACAAGTAAAAACTTTAGAGAGGTCTAAAGGATGTGGGAATAATTGGCACAGGAACAGCTGTCACCCTTCTCAGGCCCCCTTGGAGAAGAACATTGTTGGCTCACTGAACTCCAGATGAGTTGCTGGGGTGCTACCCTGGTTAGAACTTGGAAATCTTATGCAACTGACTGCTGTAACAAATCACAATAAACTTGGTGGTAGTTTATTCTCCCACAGATCTGCAGGCCAGAAGTCCAAATTCAAGGTGTCCGCAGGGCTGTGTACCCTCTGAAGGATTTAAGAGGCACCCTTCCTTGTCTCTCCCTGCACTGGGGCTCCAGGTGTTCTTGTGGCTACATCACCTAATCTGCCCGAATCTTCCTTTTCCTCTGACTCTTTGTGCCCTTCTCTTAAAAAGACACTTGTTATTGAATTTAGGGCCCACCCTGATAATCTAGGATGATCTTCACTTAAACTACTTAGCTTAATTACATTTGCAAATACCCACCACAAGTTCTGGACACACGTATTTTTGGGCACCATTCAACCTACTATCCTGCCCTCTCTCTCAGGGGTATGGGAAACTGTGCAAGTGGAGATATCTCACTGGGGGTCCTCTTCTATGCCGCCTCCCTCCCCCCAAGTGGCTATTACAGGAACCTTCTGGGCTGAAGGATCATGCTGAGCAAGCATACACCAACCAGGAAGCAAGCCCTTTTATCCTACAATGTCTGAGTTCAATGCCTAGCATAAAAAAAAAAAAAAAAAAAAAAAAAAAAATTAGCTGTAGAAGTATTCTCACACGTTCTTCTCTAGAATTAGTTTACTTTTTGTTTGACTCTCCAGTCCATGGCCAGCCTTCTACTGACAAAGCTTAACATCACAGCAATAGGCAAAAGAAAGAATGTCTACAGGGCCCAGATCCATTCTTATAGAGAAGTCAAAAAGGGAGACTTTGGAATTTAAATTCAACAATTAGTAACCAGCATACTGAGATGCCATGAAAGTCCACTATATATGCTGTGTAATGGAAAAGGTAGTTTTTTAAAAAGTTTTTTTTTTTTAAGCTATAATTTATTTGGTCTTTTACTAAAAAGCCATTTTGGAGGCTGTGCACAAAGTTGAAAAAGTGTTAGCATTTCTGTTAGATACATTAATTCATTTGGTATAACCTAAGCAGCAGATACACTTCATGTCTCCAAAATATGGAATGAGTAAATTGCTATCTTAATCCTGTGTGGTTCTTATCTATACTTTGTAGTGGTTGGCGATTTCAGAGAATCTAGGTGCATTATGTAACTTTGGATATATAGTTTTACTATATTTATTAGGTGGTGTTAGCTCATTAAACACCATGTGCGATACTATGTGTAGTTTCCATTTCTAAATGAAATAGCACCACTTATTTAATTTTATTATAATTTTGAGGTTAGCACTAACTTTACAAAGTTCAAAAATCTTAAATGTTCAGCGCAATGATTGTAGATACATAGAATATATTATGTAAAACAGTGCACCCATCACCTAGGCCAAGACAGACGATTTCCAGGATCCCAGAATGGTCCAGCACATCACCTGTGCTGCCCCAGTCAGTCACTGTTCTGTGGCCTGTTGTTGAAATTCACGTGGATGGAAACAGGCAATGTGTGCTCTTTTGGATCCAGCACCTTTTGTGGAAGACACCATCACTCCCCTTTTACCAGCACCAACCTTGGGGAAACACACATCTTATGTGGCTGTTCACATGCGAGCCTATTCTTTGCTCTCCTTCCTTTATACCACACCACCTTCATTGCAGGTTTTGGCATTTTAAGTCCTCTATGTCTGCTCTTGTTGGCTATTTTTGGTGGTTTGTTTTTGGATCCTATTCTGTTCCATTATTCTATTTGTCTATGCTTGTGCTATAACACACTATTTTAATTACTATAGCTTTGAAGTCTTAATATCTGGTAAATCCTATTTTCTCTTCAAGATTATTTTGGCTATTCTAGGCCCTTTGCATTTTTATATAAATATTAATTCAGTTTGTTAATCTCCACTAAAAAAAAAATCTCTTGGGATTTTGATTAAGATTGCGTTGAATTTATAGGTTACTTAGAGAAGTATTGGCAACTTTAACAATACTAAAATTTTCAAGCCATTAACATCATATAGTCTTCCATTTACTTTGTTCAGCTGTTTCTCTTTGAAATAGTTTATAGTTTCATTTTAGAGGTCTTGATGTTTTGTCAAAAATTTTTCTGAATAATTTGTAATTAAAACTTAAAATGTTCTATTTGGTGCTGCAATGTAAAAATACAATTGATTTTTCTTATATTGATTCAGGATTATTGCTAAAGTCATTTGTTAAGATAAGGTTTACCTATAGATTACTTTGGATGTCTATGCATTCAATATATTGGTTATAATAATAGCAATTTTGTTTCATTCTTTCCAATCATTATGCCATTTCTCAATTTTCCTTACTTGTCCCCATGGTTATATGTTGTTGAATAGAAATGACAAGACTGGGCATGGTTGTCCAGTGACCAATTTCAGAAAACTGTTTATCAACGTATAATAAAGTGGAACACACATATACACCATAATTTAGCAATCCCACTGAGGCCAACAATTGCAGGGTATTCTTGAGTATTTAATCTAAATACTTAGTTTCAACGACATAACTTCAGAAACCAGAAAAATTAAAGGTTTTAATTTTTAAAAAGCATTTTTTAGTTGTTGATTTACCTTTATTTATTTATATGCGGTGCTGATGATTGAACTCGGTGCCTCCTCACACATGCCAGGCAAGTGCTCTGCCACTGAGCTACTCAGCCCCTAAAGATTGTGACATTTGAAGGTGATTTTCTATGTGTCCTACAGATATAAGTAAAAAGAACCTGTTGACAGCTTCTATTACAGATTTCTTCTAACTTCTACAGCCTGTCTCCCCCCCCCCCCCCGTTAGTGTTTTCATTACTTTACGTGATTAAAGTCACTTTTCCGTTCCCAGTATTTTAATCTTCTATCCCAAAGAACTTTTTTTTGATAATATAAATATCCTACCTAAGCTCGCTGTGATAATCAGCCACTAGGCACTTGTGGACTACTGCGCACCTGAAATGTGGTTAGTCCACTAAGGAACTGAATTTTTCTTCTTTTTCTGTGGTACTGTGGTACCAGGCCATCACTCATGCTAGAATGAGCGCTCCACCATTGAGCTACGACTCCAGCTCCAGTGAATTGTTAATTTTGTTAAGAGATAGCTAAAATGTAAATCTTAACCCTACCCTGCACAGCTAGCATTTTCTTACCCCGCACATTTCTTGAAGATATAGTAAGATAAAAGCAGGTAAGCTCCTAACAATGAGCTCTCTCAAATCCGAAGCGGGGGGACTTCCCTCGCTAGCACATTTGGGGACAGAGAATTCGCTGTACAGGTTACACTAACTTTTACCTGCTGAACTTCCCTTAACAAGCTGCTTTCCCCCAAAATTCCGGGAGAGGGGTACTGAGCATAGTAAGCCGGCTGGCGTAGAGTGAGATGGGGGCGTGTTCCAGCTAGACACCGACCCAGTCGCTGGCTAAAGAATGCTGCCTTTTAAAGAACGAAGACTAACGAGACCCGAGCCAGCCGGCAGAAAGGCGGAACGTGCCCGGGTGTGCGGCTGCCCTTCTCCGCGGGCGCCGCGCCAGTTGGACGCGCGCTGCCCCACCTCTTCCCTACCGCCTGCCCTCCCGCCGCAGCAGCCGGTGGTCCCCTGGCCCCGCCCTCTCCCACCTGGGCGCTCTCGGGCCACGCCTCCCGGAGCGCCCCGCCCCACCGACGTCCGGCCCGCGCGGCGCTCCGGCGCCCAGTCGGCGCGCTGACGTCCGACGCTCCAGGTACTTTCCCCAAGGCCGGCCGGCCCGGCGCGGGGGCGGGGCGGGGCGCGGAGCGCGCATGCGCTGCAGCGCTCTCCCCGGATCGTGCGGGGCCTGAGCCTCTCTGCCGGCGCAGGCTCTGCTCGCGCCACCTCACTCCCGCCGCCATGTCCGCCACCGTCGAGCGGGAGTTCGAGGAGCTGGATGCTCAGTGTCGCTGGCAACCGCTGTACCTGGTGAGTCGCTGGACCGCGCGGCGGCTGCTGTCCTCCGGGAACCAAGGCTCGCGCCCGCCGGCTCCCTCCCGCCTCCCCCGCTCCCGCTCAGGGCGGAAGTAGCGGCGCGCGGGCCGCGTCAGGGGCGCGCCTGCGCCGACCGCTGTCTGGCCACTTTTGAGGAAAAGACGTGGTGCGAGGCCTCCTCGTTAGCGCAAGCGCGGACGTTGTTCTGGAGGACAGCTCCACAGCGGCGCCTGGTGGCGGCGTGGATGGCGCGGCGGGGCCGGGGCCGGTGGGCGCGGGGGCCTGGGAGTGCTCATGGAACTGGGGCACCTGTGGGGACCCCGGCGCGTGCGTGTGGACCGGGCCTGGCGCGATATGTGCGTGTGCGCGTGGACTCGGGGAACCGGTGTGGGCTCGGGGGGACCGGCGTGATCTGTGCGTGTGCGCGTGGACTCGGGGGACCGGTGTGGGCTCAGGGGGACCCGGCATGACCCGTGCGTGTGCGCGCGGAGGGACGCGGGGTCCCGGGGGACTCGTGTTGCTCTGGAGGCCCCGCGTGTGCGCCCGGGACGCCGGCCGCATCCTCCAGTTGTGCCCACACCCCCGTGCGAGGCGTTGCTCGCGGACACCTGCTGGTAGGTGTTGTGGCCGGGCGCGGTCGGGATCGCCCGGCCCCCTCGCGGACCCTGGGTGGTTGCAGGTGGCCTGTGGGCTCTGACAGGCACCGCCACTCTCCGGCCCTGGAGGGCCTGGTGTCTCTTGCTGGTGGCCCTCCCCGAGGAAAAGGCTCTGGCCGTGGTGGTGCAGTGTGACAGTGTCTTCACCGAGGCATGCTTCGCACCAGTGAGCCTCACAGCTCCCAGACATTTGAACAAGTTCCACGGCTACATGTGCTTGTGCAAGCGCAGCCGTGTAAAGTCAGCCCTTCCAGAAGATGCCCTGATGCCCACAGGCTAGCTCTGTTCTCTTTGTCTCTAACCACAGGGTAATTTTGTCCATTCAGCTCTTAAAAATGCAACCCATAGTATGAACACTTGTGACTAGCTTTTTTTTTAACCTATCTTTTTTCTTTTCCTTTCTCTTTCTTTCTTTCTTTCTTTTTTTGTACTGGAGACTGAACCCAGGGCCCTTTTTACTTTAAATTGAGCTCGGTTTTTTGGTTAAGTTGCTCAAGTTGGCCTTGAACTTGTAGTCCTGCCTCAGCTACCCAGTCGCTGGGTTTACAGGTCCTGAGCCACTGTGCTAGTTAAAACGTTATCTTTTTTAGAGGTGATTTAATTGCTTATGCTGTAGTGTCTAGTCACTAATATATTATTCCAAAGATTGAATTTACTGGTTGAGTGTTTGTTATATGCTGTTCTAGGGGATGTTTGCCTCACCGTGTGTGTGTGTGTGTGTGTAGGGGGCTTCCTGTAATTCTGAGTGATCCTGAGTTTTTCTCCATTCCATTTAATTAGATGACAATAAAAAATATTTCCTTTATTGTGATGTTTGGAATGTTAAGGTTCTTGAACATATTAGAGGCAGTATTTTAAATACCCTGATTCATATTGGTGAGAGTATGTTACAATAAGGCACTAACTTTTAAAAAATATTTTTTATTTTTAGTTGAGGGTGGACACAATGCCTTTATTTTATTTATATGCAGTACTGAAGATTGAAACTATGACCCCATCCCCAAGGCACTAGCTTTTTAAAAGATGTACTGGTAAGGACTCTTCCTATTATAGAGAATCATTAATGCAAATTCTAGTAGGAATTTTTATGTGAGCTTCCCAGCTGTATCTTCTTAGTTACATTTGTCTTAGACTGCTGTTTTCAAGGTACCAGTAATAAAACCAAAATCATATTTAAGAGGAAAAAGGTGAATGCTACAGCTTTTACAGCTTTTCTTTTCTTTTTTTTTTTTTTTGTACTAGGAATTGAATCCAGGGGTGCTTTACTATTAAGCCACAACTCCCATCCTTGTTATGTATTTGTTTTTATTTTGAGACTGAGTCTTACGAAGTTGCTGAAGGTTTAAATTGGCTGAGGCTTGCCTTGAACTGAGATTGTCCTGTCTCAGTCTCCCAAGACTCAGATTACGGGCCTGTGCAGCTTAATTCAGCTTAACATTTTGGTTAAGCAGTTTGATTAATTATTATTTTTTGAGGATTCAATGAAAGTTGTGACCCTTTTTGTCAGAAAAAAATGCACATACTTCTTAAAATTTCACATCTGGTTTAAAGGTGGTTTAGCAAACCCTTACATAGTCTAATTCCTAGGAATCTTGTAATTTACTTGATTGGTCAGTGCGTGTATCATTAATTTTTCCTAATGTAAGAACAAGAGCATTTGTTTGGTTAGTAGACACCATGCTATATGTACTAGTGTTATAATAAAAGTAGGTCACAAACAATTAAAGTTAATAATGAAAGGCAAGTCAGGAAGAGTTTGGGTTAAATATTTTCCTGTGATTCTAGAAAATCCATTTAACTATTCTATAAATAGGTACTGACCAATGGCCTGCCAGCTTTTGCTCTAGGACTTGAAAATTCTGCAGGGAATGCCACTGACAAGTTTCTGCTCCTGACACATACATATTCTGGGACTTTCTTCCTAAAGGGCCTCATTGCAAGATCATATTTTCTTTTGTTTTCTCATAACATCCCTGTTATGTGCCAGTGTTAGGCACTGAGGTTATCTACCTCAGAACTGTCCCTGTTCTTCAGGAGACAGCTAGCTAGTGGGAAGCACTGAATGGGGAAGCAGATAAAAACGTAAGAGTGATCTAATTAGAACAAATTTTAAAAAGCGGTCTGTGTAAAGTCAGTGTTAAGCACAGAGTGCTGTGACTTAATACCTAAGAGCCCAGTGTTCCCCAGTAAGGAGTACCTGGGAGCTGCAGTGGTGCTTTTTGGAGAATGGAGGGCCTTACCTAAGTCTTGAAGGACAGATTAGATTGCCTGTTGAAGAGGACAAAAAATCGGGAGAATCAGGGTTCCAAGAAGAAACACGGTGTGCACAAGGCACAGAGTGGAAAGCTGAGAGAACTACCTGCTGTTATTCTTTTTAAATATTTTTTAGTTGTTATTCATTTATTTATATGTGATGCTGAGCATCGAACCAGTGCTTCATACATGTGAGGCGAGCACTCTACCATTTTGCCACAACCCCAGCCCCTGGCTGTTATTCTTTGTTGAGTCTAGTAAAGTTGAGTGGCTGGAGAATAAGGTAGAGCCTAGAAGCCCTTGTAGATCAGAATTTGAACTGTTGATAGGGACTCATTAAGGAATTTAAGCCTGGAATTGCCATAATCATATTTTTTAGCAAGATTATCCTGACTGCTAGTGGGTTAGACAGAGCTAAGTGTATACAGGTAGCACTGCGTTAGCCTTGATGTAACCGGAAGAGAAGTGTTGAGCTCCTGAACTTAGGTTGTGGCAGGCAGATTGAGTGGGAAATAGATTTGAAAAAGAGTAATGTGTTTGGTTTTGAAACTGTTCAGATTTAGTTGAAGTACCTGTGAGATATTGAATAGAAATAGTGGAAGATATAAGTCTGGAATTCAGAGGAGAGGTCTGAGTTGTAAATGTAATTTTGAAAATCCTGAGCATACAAGTGGTGTTTGAGGTCCTAGATGTCAAGGTCACCCAAGGAAGATTTAGAAGATTTGGATATGCTGGATGCCATGGATGGAATATTTATTTTTTAATTTATTTATTTTAATGTGTTCTTTTTAGTTATATGTGACAGTAGAGTGTATTGTTGATATATTATATATACGTGGAGTATAACTTGCCATTCTTGTGGTTGTACATGATGTGGAGTTATACTGGTGTATTCATATTATGAATATAGGAAAGTGACGTCTGAGTCATTCTGTTGTCTTTCCCATTCCCAGTCCCCTTTCCCTTTGTCTAATCCAGTGAGCTTCTGCCCTCTTCCCCCCATTGTGTGTTAGCATTCATCTATCAGAGAACATTCAGGCTTTGGTTTTATGGGGGAGTGTCTTATTTCATGTACAGTATAAGAGTAAATAGGGGGCTGAGGATTGTGACTCTGTGGTAGAGCACTTGCCTAGCATATGTGAGGCACTGGGTTTGATTCTCAGCACTGCATATAAATAAATTAATAAAATAAAGGTCCATCAACATCTAAAAATGTTTTTTAAAAAAGAGTAATATAGGAGAAAAGATGCTTGCATTAAAGACTGGAGAGGAACAGCAAGGAAGTGGAGGAGAAGAGGTAGAAGACTGTAGGGCGTTGGTAGTCCTCAGGGCCACATGCTGCAGATGCCACCAATAGGGTCCAGGCTGCAAGGGCCCACTGAGTTAAGCAACCAGAAGATAAACAGATACCTCATTTAAAAATAGCAGTTTCAGTGTCTTACAGATGCCCAGAGTTGAGAAGGTGGGGAGAAGTACAAATGAGTAAGTGCAGACTTCTTTTAAGAAGACCAGCTTGAAGAGATAGAGTAGAGAGAGGAACCTAAGATAAAGCATGATTATTTTAGCCTCTGTTTAAACCCTTGCATGGCTTCCGATTGCTCACAATGTAAAATTCAGTTCTTTCTTCTACTCATAAGACCATATGTCCTGCCTATGTGGTATTGTTTTCCATATTATTTTCCTCCCTTTTCCACTATATTCTGTTCCTGGAAATGTGTGTATCTATTCTCCCCTTAGGGCTCTTTATAAATGTAGTTCCCTTTTGCCGTGGTACAATTTCCCCCCCTTTTCTTCCCCTCTTGCCTAATACCTCCTGCTCATGCTGAAGTCTCACTTCTCTGGGGAGCCTTCCCAAACCACCCGTGCTGGGTATGAGTCCTTACAACCTTCTGTAGCATCCCATGACTTCCTCTTACATAGTGGTGAGTTATTTCGGGAATACAGTTTGTATTAAGCAAACCACTATTGAAAGTAACACTACTTTGAGCAAGAGAAAAGTGTCAAAGTGGGCTTTCTGCCTTGTTTTTCACAGCAGTGGTTATGTTCATGATAATATTTATAAGGAGTTGTGCTTTCTTGGCATTGCTGCTGGGGCTAGAAGACCCACTTTGCCACTGAACAAACATCAGATGTAACTGAAAGCTGGATGGGATGGTGTGAGAGAACCTTTATAATTTTATTGTAGAAATTATCTTACAAGAGAAAGGAATCTAATATTTTGAGTCTGAAACTCTCTGGCCACTTCTCTTTTTACCTTTTATGAACAGTTGCTTTAGAACGTGACTTTTGGTAGTAGAAGTTTTCTTACAAATGAATTCTTGAGTTGGAGCAAAACAGGCTTTGTTAGTCAAGGTTAATCTTCTTCACTCATAGAGCTTCAGGAAGGCAGCACCAGTGTTTTGCACAGAACCAGGCACTTGGTAAGCCCTTGATAAATATTTGTTGAATACATGACTTCTTATGAGAAAAGGGCTCTTGATGTTTATGGTACTGCAGGGTTGAACCTAAACAAAGAAGTGGAGTTTGAAGAAATAGAAGAAATGGTTGTTGCAGAGAAAAGGCAGGAACCAGTGATAACAAGAGGATGTAGGTGCAAGAGTTAGCCTGGAAAGCATGCAATTGGCAGAAGTGAGATTTCTGGAAAAGTTAATTTGGTCTTATTGATAAACTAATAACATTAATGGAACCTGAGGTTAACTCCGGCTTTTTCGTCAGTGTTCATGATTGCTTTTTTGCCTTTAATCACTGGCAATTGCTGTCTGACTCAGCTGGGGCATAAGAAGGACAGAGAAAAGAAATGGAGTTTTGCAAACCTATGGAGTATAGCCGTAGGGAAATGGTTAAAAGTTAAGTTGTTGAATGTTTCTACCAAGTGATGGCTCATAATTTGGTTGATTAGTCAGGGTTATGAACCAAGGAACTCTTAACAGATTACTTATTAGAAATTTGTAATTCAAATATTGTCAGAATGAGAGTAGATTTTACCATTTATTAGTCAGCGAATTTTTAGAAGTCAGATAACATAACAAGTGCACTCTGTTCTAGCACGTGTTGAGCTTTCCTCATCTGCAACTCTAGAATGCTTCAAAATCTGAAACTTGTTGAGTGCTGACATATCAAAAGTGGCAAATTTGACCCTTGATCTAATGTGATGGGTCACATTCAAAACACAGGCACTGTAAAACTATTGTATAAAACTACCTTCAGGTTCTGTGTATGAAATAGATGAATTCATGTTTGGACTTTGGTTCTGTCCCAACACATCTCATTATATATGCAGCTATTTCTAAATCCTAAAAGTCCAAAATTGGAAATGCTTTTGCTAAGTGTTTTGGATAAGGGTTACTCAACCTGTATTTGGATTGGGGTAGCAGTTTGGCAGGTGAGTCAAAGCTGTTTTAGTCCAAAAAAATTCCTTTGCCTACTAGTTACACATTCTTCTGACTGTTGTCTAATCTTAAGATCGGTTATTTTACATGGTTGCACAGACTTATTGAATTTCTTGGAAAATTGGCTGCTTTCTCACCTTGGAGCATATGTGGATGTATTCTATGCCTACCTTACCTATCTGGGAAAGGTAAGGTATGTGTTCCAGACAAGACCATAGTCTCCTTAGGCAAAATTACCTGCTCCTTCTTCAAGTGTGGGCCTCATTGTTTTAGAACTATCTACTTATCCATCCAGCTCCTTGAGGATGGCCTTGTTTTTCTGTTTCCTACCATCTATCTATAGAGTCTGAAGCATGTTAAATGCTCAGTAAGTGTTCACTAAACAGGAATATCGCCCCCCTCTTTAAAAATAGAGTACCTGGTTTATTCCAAATTCCTCACTTATGACAGAGGAAACACTGGTCAGATGACAGCTTGTGATTTATGTAATATTACAGTATCTGTTAGTTAGATGTCACGATGGGAACCCGGAGCCAGTCCTTCTGATTTTAGTTTTAGCACTGTCCTAATTTGCCAATATGACTACTTACATTGCTCTCTTCTTACAATCTACTTGAGGTTGAGGGCTCTGAGAGAATCGTTTTAATTTTTGATGGCAAGGAGGAAGTAAAATGTGTTGTCATAGGTAGGGTCATTTGGGGACTTGAAATCTTTAAAACAGTGTCTGGAATCAGACTTGAAGGGATTTTCAGATCTCCTGAAATTGTGTACTAAATCGTGTGCATGCATGTTCCCGACTATTTAGTTTCTTAAGTGATTGGATAGGTTTTGTCACTCTTTTGTTTTTTTTGGGGGGGTGGCACTGGGGATTGAACTCAAGGAGTACCTTACCACTGACCTACATCCCATTCCTTTTTATTTTTTTATTTTGAAACAGGTCTCACTAAGTTGCTGAGGACCTCACTAAGTTGCCAAGGATATGCTTGAATTTATGATCCTCCTTCCTCAGCCTCCCAATTTGCTGCTTTTGTCAGATTCTTAACTGAATCTGTCTCTGCCTCTGCTCATGATTAAGGACCACTACTTGAAGGGAACTCAGCCTTGGGAATGGTGGCCCAATAGAGAATATTTATGTTGAAATCATATTGTTTTGCCTTTGATCTACATTCTGTAGATTACTGGTACCTGTAAATATGGAAAGCCCGAGCCTTTATCCCCTAGCTGTTCTAGTGAGTCTTTAACATCCAGGGAATTCCTGAGCTTCAGTTGTATCCTGTATCTCTCTTTTTCAGTCTGATGTTGCCATGCCTCATTTTTATTCAGATATTCTGCTCACTCTTTTCTTCCTACTTTGTTTTCTTTGGCTCTCAAAATATAGTCTGGGCAAAACAGAGGTATGTTCAGGTGAATTCTAAGTAAAATTTAAATTAACATAGGTGTCCTCTTACTTTCTCAGATAAATGTAGGTATGATTTGTTTCCCCTAGAAATTGTCATCTGGATTCACTTTTCTCTGCATTTTGTAGTTCCGCCTAATGCTCTGGTGCAGTCCTTGTCTCCTCTTGTTGGACAGCTGTGAGAGTCAGAACATTTGTGTCAACAAGTATATAGGACTTGTAGTTACATCTGCCTTACTTGGTTGTATATTAAAGCCTAACTTTAAAAATTATGTATTTTTTAGTTATGGTTGGACACAATACCTTTATTTATTTATTTACTTAGTAATAAATTTATTTATTTGTTTATTTTTATGTGGTACTGAGGATTGAACCCAGAGCCTCACACGTGCTAGGCGAGCACTCTACCACTGAGCCACAACCCCAGCCTCCCCCCCAACTCAGTTTTGCAAGTAAAATTTAAAACATAGTATATAACTGAGGAAGAGGTATACTGTTCAGCAGGCCAATTTTAAAGAATAAAAATTCCTCCAGTGGCTTGGAGGCTGAGGCAGGAGGATCACGAATTCAAAGCCAGCCTCTGTAACTGATCAAGCACTAAGCTACTCAGTGTGACCCTGTCTCTAAATAACATATATACAAAGGGCTGGGGATGTGGCTCAGTGTTAAATTCCCCTGGATCTAATCTCTGGTACCAAAACCAACCAAACAAAAACCCTTCCCAGATTCTGGGGATTTAACCCAGGGAATACCTCTGAGCTAAGGCCTGAGCCCCCAACTCCACCCCACAAGCCCTTTTTATTTTTGAAGCATTGTCTCTAAGTTTCTGAGGCTGGCCTTGAATTTGTGCTCTTCCTACTGCTGCCTCCTAAATTGCTGGGATTACAGGCATGGGCCTCTTTGCCTGTTATTATTTAATTTTTACTAATTGCACAGAATAGTTGGCTTCATTGTGGTTAAAGGGTGCATTCATGTAACATAATTTGATCAATTTCACTCCCAAGTTCTTCCCTTGTCCACCCCTCCTCCCTTAAATAATATCAATCTGAGTAGACTACTAACCTTTTATATTCTTAATTGCAGGGCTGTTGTTTGAAATAGCTATTAAAATGAATGTAATACCATTTTAAATGTATTGATATAGTGCTAATTTAATGTTATTTATGGGATACCCTAGGTTCAGGAAGTTACTTTGACTTAATAGTGAGGTTCTAGCTTTTAAAGATCATAGGTGCCTTTAGATACCTTTAAGGTAAAACCTGTGTATGATAGAAATGTCTTCATATTTAAAATTCCCCAAAATGTAGCATGTGATTTCAGATAGAATCATAACCGTTACTCCCTCCCCCAAAAGACTGTTGATGTTGATGATCCCCAGGGTAGGAAGTCCTGGTCAAGAAATTGATTAAAGCTTGAGATGCTTTGATTATGGATTTCTGGTATCATTTTCAATGTGAAGTTTGTGTTTATTTACGTGCCTCTGGATTTCTTCCAAATCTCAATATTTCTAATTTAATGCATCTTTTGTTCTGCCAGTTTCATTTATTCATGTCACTGATCCTTCATACCCTTGTCTCAAGTTGCTTTCATTCCTTTGGAGAAAAAAATCTCATACTACATCACTTTGTTTCTTCTTTCACTGTATCTGAGCAGTTTTATGTTATTAGAGCTGTTCATTCCTCTTTCTAGTTGATGGTGCTTCTAGGAATTCATAGTCTGAATAGGTTAAATTAAGGTTATATGGCTCCTGTAGTTTGTATTACTCTGACAAGTGAAGCACCTGAACCCTAGAATAACTTTAGAAAATTGCAGTTACCAGGAAAAAAAAAAAGTGCAGTACTCCATGCCAGTGGCACCTGCTTCTGCTCTGCTTTTTATTTTAATAAGCAAAACTACACAACACAGACCCATTTCAAACTTTATAAACAAAGAACATTTTTAAAAATCTCTGTTATGGTCATTACACATCATGGTCAGGGTAAAATATAATATTTTATCATATCAGTATTTTAGTATTCAGTACATAACTTCATTCTGTATGTAGCATACAGAAAAACTTACACCCAGTGTAGTTTATTCCCCCTTGAATTATTATGATAGAGCAGGAAATAACAATTTAGGAAATCAGAAAAGAATAATCTGATTCTATAAGAAAAGATTAAGACTTTAAGATAATCCCAAGTGGACAGTGAGCTTTTACTTGTTGTAGGACATACCTAAATTTCTTTGTTTATACTTAAGTCCTGAGGTAAATCCTAGATTATCTGGTGAAGTGTTTATTTTTATTAGTCAGATGTGCATATACTCTATTAAATATTGTGGAAGGACACAATGAAGTATCTTGCATTCTTTGAAAACCCACTATTATTTTAAGATGCTCAGTTTCGTTACTGCCCTTAATGCAGGCCTATCTTGGAGGTAACTGTTGATTAAGTTCCAGACCACCGCAATAGGGCAGATCTTGTAGTAATGTGAATCACATGAGTTTTTTTTGTTTGTTTGTTTCCCTGTATAAAAGTTACATTTACCCGATATTGTACTCTATTAAGTATGTAATAGCATTTTGTCTAAAGGCTCAGTGATAGAGCCCTTGCCTAGCATGTCTGAGGCACTGGGTTCGATTCTTAGCATCACATATAAATAAATGAATAAAACAAAGGTCCATCAACATCTAAAAAAATATTTTTTAAAAATACACATACCTTAGTTGAAAAAGTTTTATTGCCAAAAAGTGCCAGTGACCTTTAGCTCTTGGAAAATTGATGATGATAGACTTCCTCCATGCAGTGTTGCCACAGATTTCAATTTGTAAAAAGAAAAAGAAAAAAAGCAATATATTTAAAGCGCAATAATATATTATAAATCAAGTTATGTCTGTGTACCTGTCACTCATTAGTTGAGGAGACAAAATCCCTGATGGACTAAGTTCTCTGAATCACAGTTCTCTTTGAAGCTCTCTTTGAAGAAAAGAGTTTTAAGAATAAAGTAGCTAATCTTGACTGAGCTCCTGCTGCATGTCAGGCAAGGGCTATGTACTTCATGTGTATTATTTTCATATCTACTACTATGATTATAGATTGGAAGATACCAGCTGTTAGTGAGGATGTGAAGGAATTAGAATCCTGGTTAGTTATATGATTTGTAGTTCTTTTCTCCCATACATTTTCTTTTTATTCTTTTGGTGGTATTATTTGATATGTTAAAGTTTTTAATTTTGATGAAGGCCAATTTATCTAGTTTTCTGTTGTTTGCTACATTTTTTGTATCACATTTAAGAAATCATTGCCAAATCCAAGTTTATGAGTATTTTCATTCCTGTATTTTCTACTGAGTGTTACAGTTTTAGTTCTTATTTAAGTCTTTTGTCCATTTGAATTAATTTTTATATGTTTTAGGATAATGGTCCAACTTCATTCTTTTGCATGAGGATATTTGGTTTCTGCAGTACTATATGCTAAAAAGATTGTCTTTTCCCATTTGAATGGTCTTGGCATTCTTGTTAGAAATCAATTAACTAAAGATGTGACAGTTTATTTTGGGGTTCTCTGCCTGCTATCCCATGGAGGATCTGTATATCTGTCTTTATGCTATTACAGAACTGACTTGATTATTGTAGCTTTGTAATGGGCTTTGAAATTGGGATGTTGGAGTCCTTAGGGTTTGCTCTTCATTTTCAAGATTGTTTTGGTTGTTCAGAGTACATTGAAAGTTTAGGATTTTTTTTTCTGGTTTTCAAAAATTGTCCTTAGGATTTTGATAGAGAGCACATTAAATTAGTGGTTTGTATAGTATTGCCTTCTTAATACAGATTCCTATAAATATGACACATCTTTTTATTTAGGTCTGTAATATCTTTCAGTGGTGTTTTGTAGTTTTCAGTGTATAAGTCTTTGCCTCCTTGACTAAATTTATTCCCATATTTTTTTTTTTTGGTGCTCTTATAGATAGGGTTGTTTTATTAATGTCTTTTTTTGAGTTGTTCATTTCTAGAGTATGATTGGTTTATATGTTATCACAAGATAACAACTATATGTTATCACAAGATAAAAACTGTTAAAACTAACAAATTTATCAAAGTTACAAAACTTTGATGAATTTGTTAGTTTTAACAGTTTTTTTGTGAATTCTTTTTAGGGTTTTTCTGCTTATGAGATCCTGTCATTTGTGAAGAGGGAGTTTTAACCTCTTCTTTCCGGTGTGGATGCCTATTATTTATTTCTTGTTTAATTGTTCTGGTTAGAGCTTTTCATATTGAGGTGATTAAATCAGGCATCCTTGTCTTGTTCTTGTCCAGATAATTTTTTTCTAAATAAGTACCTGCTTATATTATGCTATTTGTTGAATAATCCACACCCGCATTTACAATGCCATCTTCATAATTTATACAATTAAATTAACGTGTTGAGTGAATGGACAATAGTTTACATAATCTGTTCACTCTCCACCCGTTCATACTCATTCCCTTCATTTTACTCCCTTGTGCACATCTTGTGTTGTTGATAGTTCTAGCAACATACCAGTTATTCCTCTTCTTGTTAATTTTTTTTTAGTGTACTTCCACCTCCTTGTTGCTTCCCATAGGCTGGCTGTTTGCCTGGTCCTGCCTTGCCTTGTTCGTCACAGGCATGCTTCTGCTCAGTCTTCAGGCTTACTAATATTCTGTGTGCCTCACTTCCTCACGTTTACTTATGGCACTTATTAGATTTAAGGAAAATTCTGAGGCCTGATTGTTTTTAATTTTTATTATTAGTTGTTCAAAACATTACATAGCTCTTGACATATCATATTTCATACATTTGATTCAAGTGGGTTATGAACTCCCATTTTTACCCCGTATACAGATTGCAGCATCACATCGGTTACACATCCATTGTTTTACATATTGCTATACTAGTGTCTGTTGTATTCTGCTGCCTTTCCTATCCTCTACTATCCCCCATCCCCTCCCCTCCCATCTCTCTCTACCCCATCTACTGTAATTCATTTCTCTCCCTTGTTTGTTTTTTTTCCCCTTTCCCCTCACTTCCTCTTATATGTAATTTTGTATAACAGTGCGGGTCTCTTTCCATTTCCATGCAATTTCCCTTCTCTCTCCCTTTCCCTCCCACCTCTCATCCCTGTTTAATGTTAATCTTCTTCTCATGCTCTTCCTCCCATCTCTATCGAGATGATCATATGTTTTTTTTTTAAAAAGAAAAGATTATTAAGGGGCTGGGGTTGTGGCTTAGCGGTAGAGGACTTGCCTAGCACAGGTGAGGCCCTGGGTTCGATCCTCAGCACCACATAAAAATAAATAAATAAAATAAAGGTATTGTGTCCAACTATAACTAAAAAATTAAAAAAGTATATTTTTTAAAAAAGAAAAGATTGTTAAATACAGTTGTACAAATAGCAGCAAAAATGAACAATAAGAAAGTTGCTGGGGCTGGGAATATGGCTCAAGCGGTAGCGTGCTCGCCTGGCATGTGTGCGGCCCTGGTTTGATCCTCAGCACCACATACAAAGATGTTGTGTCTGTGAAAAATAAAAAAATAAAAAATAAATATTAAAATTCTCTCTCTCTCTCTCTCTCTCTCTCTCAAAAAGAAAAAAGAAAGAAAGTTGCTGATGTATGCATTTTCTTTCTGTAACCAGATAAATGTTAGATGTGAAAAATTCACCTCAAGAAAGTGAGATGAGATTATTTAGGGCATGTGAAATACTGTAAGAAGTAAAGTAAACTCTGATTTAGTTTTCCAAATTGCAAGAGCAAGTTGTTAAACTTAGAGGGCTGGGGGTGTAGCTCATTGGTAGAGTGCTTGCTTAGCATGCACAGGGCCCTGGATTCAACCCCCAGCTTCACTGTGAATGAACAGATGAATGAATGAATGCATGCACAGAATTGTAAAGCATTCTTTAGATTTCAGGACACAATTGTTGAAATAAAAATTTCAGGACTAGCAGTTATCACAGAACCCCAAGGTAGCTTAAGAAAAATCTCTCAGAACTCAGGAAAAAGATGTTAAAAAAAATATAGGTTTTTTGAGATTACCTAGAACACAAAGATCTCAGATCTGTGTGATAAGGAGTGCTGAAATGACATAGACCAGTGAAATAGAGAAGAGAGAACTCTGAGCTGAAGAGAGCTTGGATCCCATGGATAAAAAATACTGCAAGGATGGGCTGGGGTTGTGGCTCAGTGGTAGAGCACTCGCCTAGCACATGCAAGGCCCTGGGTTTGATCCTCAGCACCACATATAAATAAATAAAATAAAGGTATTGTGTCCAAGTACAAATAAAAAATAAATATTAAACAACAACAACAAAAACTGCAAGGAACACAAACCAGTTGCGTTTAGAGAAGAACAAATTCAGATTAGCATCAGATTTACCTTCCCTGACACTGAAGATGGTGGAACAGTGTCAGTAAAGTGTTGGGAGAAATGGAACAGGTGTAGAAAGTAGGTTTGGACAGTGAAACAGGTAAAATCTACACTTAACTCATATTATGATTATAGTTGTGAAACTTATTGCAAGCAGTAAGTATTTTTAAATAATTTGAAAAATGTAAAAAATATGGATCCAAAGTTCTAGATTATTTGAAGAAAATAAGGGGCATTGTAGGAAGAGGTTTTACTAAAAAGACTTTATTAAAATATGTTTTTACATTAGTAGAAAAATACTAGTTCAAATTTTTTTTTTCTTTTGGTACTTGGGATTGAACCTAGGGGTGATTAATCACTGAGCCATATCCCCGGCCCTTTTATTTTTTATTTTGAGACATAGTCTTGTTAAATTGCTTAGAGCCTCACTAAGTTGCTGAGGCTGGCTTTGAAATTGGGATCCTCCTGCCTCAGCTTCCCAGGTTGCTGGGATTACAGGTGTGCAGCACCACACACGGCTTCAAACATGTTTTTTTGTTTTTTGTTTTAATTTAAAACCAATCCTTAGTAGACTAGAAATGGTATTTTACTTCTAAAATAGAGAAACAAAGAAAACTTTATTGATATAGCAAATGATAAGGGGAAAGAAAATAAGGAAATATAGAAAATAGCCATCTTTAAATTGGGTAAAGGAAAAAGACAATGGATTTGGTCACAGTTTATAAATTAAAGCAAGAAAAAAAATATTAATGAACCAAATATTTAAAATAACAAATGAATCAAAGCTTTGTAAGGAAAGAATGAATAAAAACAAAAAGTAGAAATAAATGAGATAGCATCCCAATAAACAGGTCAGTTTGACCTGTGATAGTCTAAAAATTCTAATATCAACAGATGTAATGGAGAACTATAAAACAATGGGCTTGGGCTGTGGCTCAGTGGTAGAGTGCTCGCCTAGCAGGGGCGAGGGCCTGGGTTCGATTCTTAGCACCACATAAATTTAATTATCTTTAATTAAAGATATTGTGTCCAACTATAACTAAAAAATAAATATTAAAAAAGAATATAATATAAAACAATATCATTCCCGAGTTACTTCTGGGGCTATAGAGTGTCCAGTACAAGGGATTGGAATATAATTTGCTTAAGCAACTGAAGGAAAAAAACAAAATTGATAACCGTTAAATAGTCACAGAAAATTTTAAATACTTAAGAATTAAGTACGTAAGCTTAACAAGAAATGTGTTGAATTTATTTTAAGAAACAAAGCTCTATTGAGTGAAAAGGAAGACTTAAATAAATGGAGAAACAAATTAATTCTTGAAGGAAGATTAAGTATTGTAAATATTTCAGTTCTTTCCATATTGACGTATTTATAATGTGATTTTCAAATGTCAGCATGAAAGTTCAAATTTAAGATTCCTTACTCTTAAGAAAGAGTAAGCAGTACAGAAGAATAAGACAATGTTTCACCACCCCTCCCCCCTAAAAAAGCTAGGTGTTGTTGAAAGTGAGACAAAAATCTCATTGCGTCTCTTGACAAGAAAGGCCCTTAATTTAGGAGATTGTCAAGAAGTACTTTGAAAAATATGTACAATTTTATTAAAGAATATTCATCACATTGCTTTAACAATTGTGCAGTTTTGGAAATCTAATTGTCTAGGGATAGGGCAAAATACTGTGTATCTATTGCAAAATGTATTGCATTTTGTAGTTTCTGTGATTTGAATATGTATGTCCCTCTAAAACTCAGATATTGAAACCTGTTCCCAGAGCAGTAGTGGTTAGAGAGAGAGCCTTTGGGAGATGATATGGTCATGGGGCGGAGCCTTATGAATGGGGTTAGTACCCTTTTAAAGTGGCTTGAGGCAGCCTGATTCCCCTTTACCACGTGTAGACTCAACAAGGTGGTGCCACCGTTGAGGCAGAGAGCAAGCCCTTGCCAGATTCCAAGTCTCCTGGTACCTTTGCCCTAGACTTCCCAGCCTCCAAAACTGTGAGCAATACATTTCTATAGTTTATAAATTATCAAGTTTAAGTCTGAGGCAGGAGGACCACAAGTTCAAGACCAGCCTCAGAAACTGAGCGAGATCCTGATTCAAATTATAAATAAATAAATAATAAGGTTGGGGCTCAGTGGTAAAGTACTAGCCTAATAAGTGCACGCCCCTGGATTCAATCCCCAGAAAAAGAAACAAAGGGGGAAATAAAGGAGTAGGCATAGTGCAGCAGCACATGTCTGTGGCCCCAGCTATTCATGAGGCTGAGGCAGAAGGATCACACCCGTACCTAGGAGTTGAAGGCCATCCTGGAGTAACATAACCCAAGGTGGTGATAGGGATGTGTTGGCAGGAAAAGATATTTTAGGAGATTGAAGCAGGTAAATATATAATATTCCTGTATACTCCTGTGTTTGTAAACAAGTTGAAATATGGTAGTCCCTGTGTCTGGTTTTGCTTTCCATGGTTTCAGTTACTTGCAGTTAACCATAGCCCCAAAGCATTAAGTGGAAAATTCCAGACACAATTCGTAAATTTTAAATTGCATGCTATTCTGAGTAGTGTTTCGAGTAGCATAACAAAAAGTCTTCTGCTGACCTGCCTGAAACATGAGGCATCCATTTGCCTAGTGTGTGTACACACTGTATATGCCACCCTGCTCTTGAAGCATTTAGGCAGTGCACTGCTTGCATTCAGGCAGCCCTTATGTTATCTCATGGCTCCAAAAGAACAAAAGTAGTGAAGCTGACAGCTTGGGTATGCCAGAAAGAAGCCAGGAAGCTCTTCCTTTAAGAGAAAAGGTGTACATTCTCAAGAAAACAGTCATGCTGAGGTTGCTGATATTTATGGTAAGTACTAATCTATCTGAAATTGTGAGACAGGAAAAAAGAAATTTGGACTAGTTTTGTGATTGTATCTTAAACTGTCAAGTTATGGCCACAGTGCATAAGTGCTTAGTTAAGATGGAAAAGCTTTAAATTGTAGGCTTCAGTACTATCCGCAACTTCAGGCATCCACTGAGTGTTTAGGGATGTGGCCCACAGATAAGGGGTATGGTATCAACTGTACATACTGTACATAGCAACTCATCAGGGAAGGAAAAGCCCACAAATTTTTAGGTTATTTTTGAATTGTGTGGTGGTAGACTCTTAATTTCCCTTTCTGCTGATCTATAGAGTCCTACATTCTGACAGTGAGTATATATTAATTTATTAAAAGGTAAAAATAGTTTCTTCTGTCCAAGCAAAACACAAAAACTCAAAGGCCACTTAGTATAGAGATAAAGGGCTATATTTACCGAAGGCTCTAATTGTGTTGTAGCACAGTAATTAATTTTTTTTGAGACAGGGCCTCACTAAATTTCATAGGCTGACCTCCCTCAATCCCACCTATATGTCTTGAGTAACTGGGTGTACAGATAGATACGTGACACCACATCTGGCATAGCACATAAATTAATGTTTAGGACCTCATGGAAAGGTTAAATGTTCAGGGTATTACTTATTTTAGAAGTCATGCATTTTAGAAATATTTCTATTAAAATCTAAATATTTTGCGCTTTAAAAGTTTTGGTTTTTCTAAAGTTTTTCTTTAAAAGTGGTACCTGATAAGACTGCATTAATGAAGTCAGCCCATTTAAGTTAAAATGGTAGAGGAAATATGCAAATCAGTTACTTAAGAGGCAAATATTTTTATAAAAACATCCATTTAAAATTAAAATTTGCCATGTGGTGGCTGCATGCTTATAATCCCAGTGACTTGGTAGGCTGAGGTAAGAGGATCATGAGGCCAACCTGGCAACTTAGTGAAACCTTGTGTCTAAAAAATAAAAAGAACTGGGGGTATATGCAATCCCCAATACCACACACACCAAAAAAATTTCAAAATAGATGATAAACCATTCATGAAGATATTTAGCAAAAAGTATTTGTGTATTTCAGTTCCAATAACTAAGCACACTGCATTGAAAAACTTTTTTCTCAAAGAGTTTGTAATTTAGACCAGACTTTACTTAATTTAAATTCTCCAGGAGATTTGTGTATGTGTAACACTCACCCACACAGTACTGCTTGGTTTTTATAGTTAAGGATTTCTTATTCTCTTAACCCTATAAAATGCATTGCTTTTCAAGTCATCATTTCCTTTTTTGTCTTACACTTGTTACCATTTTATATCTAGGAAAGTAAACTGTTTTATTGAGTTGGATGGTTTTATGTGGGACTTTCAAGCTTTTATACATCAAGAATAGATAAATTGTACTAGCTATTAACGACTCATGGAAATTTTATTACACTTTTAAAAAGTTTGTGTCACTCAAAGAACCAAAGGAATTTGACAATGTTAGTGTGATGGGAGCACAAGATGATTGCCTTTTTTTCAGTCAGTAGGATTGTGACCTGTTTTTTGAAATATTATTAACTTTTTTTATTGAACCATAGACTAGAAAGAGTTCAAAAGCAAAGATACTGGATGTTGTACCAAAGCCTGCATTTTAGCTCCTGACTTTTTTTCAGCCTCATCGAGATATATTTCACACACTGTAAACTTTTCCCATTAAAATGTACAATTTAGTGGGCTTTAATATATTTACAGATGTGCAACTAAATCTTCATTTTAGAATATTTTCAACAGTCCACAAAGAGATCATATATACATCAATTGTGAGTCCCTGTCCACAGCACCACCTCCAGCCCAGATTATCTCCAATAATATTT
Organism: Callospermophilus lateralis; assembly: GCF_048772815.1. Lineage (NCBI taxonomy): Eukaryota > Metazoa > Chordata > Mammalia > Rodentia > Sciuridae > Callospermophilus > Callospermophilus lateralis. The sequence goes on from NC_135321.1 coordinate 64,829,208, forward strand.
TCTGCCTCTGAATTTGCCTGTTCTGGACATTTTATTAAACAGAATCATAACAACATGTGTTCTTCCTCGTAGTGTAATGTCTCTAAGGTTCGCTTGTGTTGTTGCGTGTGCTATTCCATTCTTCCTTACGGATCAGTAAGTTCCATCACGTGGAGCTATACTGCATTTATCTGTCATCGGCTGATGGACATCAGTTGTTTTGAGCACGGTGCACAAGCATTATGTGCACATAAGTGTCCATTTCTATGGGTATGTGTCCTGGGCAGAACAGCTGGTTCATGTGGTCACTCTGGTTAGCACTTGTTTTCTCACAGTGGTTGCACCACTTAACCTTCATTTATTTACTTATTTATTTAGAAGCATAATATAATTACACAAATTATAAGCAAATGCTTAATAAATTTTTATAATATATACATCTCTGTAATAAGCCCCTAAATCAATACATAAACATTTCCCACACCACAGAAGGCTCTCCCTTGCCCTTCCACACAGACGATCATTGTTTTGATCTCTGTTACCACTGAATAATTTTGTGGCATGTTTTCATAAATGGAAATTTCAGGCATGTTCTTCTTGTGTCTGGCTTCCTATGTTGTGTAATGTGAAGCTCACCCTTCTTGCAGTCTGTAGCAGGATTGTTCTTTTTTATTGCTGTGTCATATTCTTTTACTGAGTGTTCTGCAGTATCTTTGTGTTCATGCACATTTGGCCTCTTTTTTCTGCCTATCAGGCTTTTTGTTGTTCAGAATAAATCTTTAGGCCTGTGTCTCTTTCAACGGACTTCCATGTTCTTGTTTTCCTTTGGAAATACCAGGAGAGTGATTACTCAATCCAATGGTAGACGTGTTTAGCCTTAGTACTGATTATTGCTTTTTAAATGCTGAGTCTTCTAGGGAGAAAAAAGCAACGCTCTGAGTTTTTTGGGAATCCCAAAATTCTTAGGTAGTACTTTTAGGCACAGTCATTGCTTATTTAATGAAGATTAGCTGAACTGAATAACAAGAAAATATCTTAAGAACAAGTCTTGCATTTCAGCCCAGAATTACTGGAGCATAGCAGAATTGTTTCTGTAGTTGAGTCAGTATAGCTCCTTACTTCAAGCCAATGATATAAAAATAAATTTCAAGAGGGAATGTTATGTGTATAAAAATAATAAGAAGCAAAGTAATAGAAGAAAGTAGATCCGTTAAAAGTAGGCATGTGCTGAGTGGCACACACCTGTAATTCCAGCAACTCAGGAGGCTTAGGTAGGAAGATTGCAAAGCCAGCCTCAGCAATTTAGTGAGACTCGCCCTCAAAATACAAAATAAAAAGGGTCGGGGAATGTAACTCAGTGGTAGAGCACCCTGGGTTTAATCCCTGGAAACACCCCTCTCCCCTCAAAAAAGAGCTAGATATAACAAGAACTGAGAATCTTTGTCCTAGAGGTAAGCTATAGGACCACTGATTGGAGTGGATTTCTTCATGGTATCCTGAAAATTAGGCTTTTGAGGAAAAGAAGTGGATGCACATTGTTAAAATAGGCAATCCGTGTGTATGTAAAATTTAAATACAGCTAAGGAGCTAAGTGAATTTTTTTTCTACCAAATAGCAACTAATAGTTCAGTTCCTGTTAGAGTCTATAAACAAGTCTGGATGGCGCCTGGCAAAATGCCAGAGGGAGTGGTTTGTGAAGTAACGCCAGTGAGCCATTAAGTGTGGAGATTCCTTATTGGTTGACTGCTGTATCTAGTTTATGTTAATTAGATAAGATGTGTGGAATGTATAAATACCGCTCCTGTCCTACAATAAACGGCTCCTACTCCTGCTGTATCAATGTACACAAGTTGTTGGTCACCCCCCGGTTATTTTGCTGCAGCCGGACTGCGGCAAGTTCCATTTTCAGATGTGATTCCCTTGTTTATGTTATACACTATTATTCCAAGAACTGAGTTTATGCTAATGCTGACATGAGAACTTGTGGGTTTTTTTTTTAATATTTTGCAAAAATGTACCATGATTTATTCAAACTGTCTTTTCTCTATCATTAGACATTTAGGTTATTTCTAGTTTTTCAACATTGTAAATAACTCTGAAAGATATTTTTGTAGGTGTATTGCCTATGTTTTGGATCATTGCTATTAAACGAGAAATAACTAGTGACTCAATTATTCCTTGCTTTTTTGAGTAAAAATTATATTTTCAAAATACTAGATTTAAATTTTTTGGTTGAATTATACTTTAAAACAAAGATTCTTGTCATTTAAGTTCAATTTTAATATAAAGGTATCAGTGGTTTTCATCTGAGTGTTGATGGGGGTATGTATGTTTGTGGTAGATTTTGCTGTCCAGGGACATTTGGCAGTGTTTGGAGAGATTTGGGGTTCACAGTTGGAGAATTGCCACTGGCAAGTACTGGGGAGGACAGGGATGCTGCCCGTTAAACACCATGGAATGTACCAGACAGCCCCCACCACAAAGAAGGACCTAGCCCAGAATGTCAGTAGTACTGAGGTTGAGAAACCTTGGCCTAGCAGTTTTACTGCTGACGGGAAGCAATCTTGATGTGTCTAGGAGCACTGTTTGTGGGTTTTCTGCTGTAGAAGATGACATTTTTAGCATCAGAACATCAGTAGAGCTGGTTTTGCAATGTATGTGATTCCTGGTGAATAACTCAGCTCTCTGCCTTGAGAAGTACCATATCCGTATTAGATGTATTTACTATTGAAGTTTGGTTGTGCTGTGTGTATTAGTTAGAAGACCTGATCTAGCTGTATGGGAAATAAAATAACAGATTTAGCAGGGGTTTATATTTCTCATGAGATGTGATTTTTGGAGATAGGAATTCAGGGCTGCTGCTCTGATTTCCTGATGTCACCAAATCTGACCCTGTTTCTCTTTAGCTTTTCTTGGAATGTGCTGTTGACCTTGTGGTCACAAAGATGCCTCGTCCCATCCCTTTACCCTAGGACATCAAAACCCGAATTTCAGGCAGACCTCGATGAGAGAAACAAGGGTCTGCTGAACCAGTTTTTTGTTAATGTTGTTTTGGTTTTTGAGACAGGGTCTTCTGTGTTGCCCAGGCTGGTCTCAAACTTATGGGCTCAAGTGATCCTCCCACCTCAGCCTCCTGAATAGCTGGTACTGAATAGCATCTTCTGTAGCCCAACCTGGTGATCTTGCTTATTCACATTAGCCAGACTTTGTCACAGACTATCCTGTAAGGGAGGCTGGGAAATACAGGTTTTTAGTTGGGTCCATTGTTCATCATAAAATAAAATCAGAAGCCTTTAGTGAGAAAGAAGGGATAGTGGAATAGGTAGCTAGTGTGCCTTCTAAAGCTTTGATTGAGGTTCCTTATCTTTCCAAGTTCACAGAAATTAAAGAAAGGTATGGAGAACAAGTGGGAACACTGGAGATTTAAACAGTGGACTCACTGTAAGAGTTCTTTTAATTATTAACCTGGGAAAATAAAACATTTATATTATGATTATTTCTTCAGTCCAAGGACTTAGAACAGGATTTGGCTGTTCTATTGTTTTGTAAATTTTAAATCTCTTCCCCACTGCTACATTTGGAGCCCTTCCTCTTTTATTTATTTATTTTTCAACATTGGTAACCTTTTGTTAGAGGGAACACAGCTAAGTGTGCTTTTCTAGGTGAAGTATAATAATCAGAAACCGACACTTGGGATTCACTGTTGAAAATGGGTGTGTTTGTGTAAAAGAAGTATTGAAGAAAGGCTGGTGTCCTATCCTGCTTGTCCATTGCTTTGTAGCCCCTCAAAAAATATCTTCCCTAGACTGAATGCAGTGGCGCACACTGGAACATGGGAGGCTGAGACAGGAGGATCATGAGTTCAAAGCCAGCCTTAGCAAAAGCAAGGTTCTAAGCAACTCAGTGAGATCCTATCTCTAAATAAAATACAAAATAGGGCTGGGGATGTGGCTCAGTGGTTGAGTGCTGCTGAGTTCAATCTCTGGTACCCCCGCCCCCCGCCCCCCGCCCCCCCCCCGCCAAAAAAATATCTTCCCTATACACTAGCAATGACCAGTAGATTTTTTAAAAATTCCATTTGCAATAGCAACAAAGGTTATAAGTTTTGTCAGAATAAACCTTTAGCATATCTTTACTAAGAAAAGTATAAAATGAATTAAAATATCATGAGTTATAACATAATGGAAAGAATAAATAGGGCAACTTGCCTTTCCACGAATTACAAATTTGTAGTAACTATAAATTTGACTCTGTCTCAAGGATAAACCTGATTCTGTGAAATAGAATGAGAATCTAGAAACAGACCCCATGCATGTGTGGAAATTGGTTTATGATAGCAAATATTACGTGACAAATCCAAAATCGAGTGATATTAAGACAATTAACTTTCTATTTTGAAAAAGTAAAATTAAATTCCAATTGTTACACTTCAGGCTAATAGAGTGTTGTATATCTTACAAGAGTATTCTTATTATTTGTTAACTTACAGAAAAATTAAGTTCAGGTTAAAAATTTGTGCATCGTGTTCCATCAATAAAAACTTGGAAGAGGAAGAGTTATAAAATGTCAATGAGATTAACCCCAAGAAAGTAGAGGGAAACAAAGTCAAGAACAGAAACAATGAAAAGAAAATAATAGTAAAATAGGTTCAGCAACTATTTTATGGGAAAACTAATGAAAAATTTTTGCAATAAAAATAAAACTTTACTCAATTTGTGTTTGTCTTGGATTTATGGTGTGATTACAGTTTATAGGCATCCTGTTTACACCATGAACCCCATGAATTATTATAAATCATAAAATTTTTTCTCTTCTTTCTCCTCAGTAAAAAAAATTTTGAGTTACCAGGAACTCAAAATTGAGTTTAAGTGCTCCTTGAAGTTACGTTGAAGTTTAACAAAATATATGCTGAGAATATTTTGACTCTTACCATCAAATTTCTGTATTAGGCCAAAAGGATAAAGCTATGAACTAGGAAGTTACCTGCCCTGAGGCTCATGGGGTAGATGTTGCAGACGAGAGAGTAAGGAACCCTCAATAACAGTGTCCATCATAAAATGAATAATTTATTTATTTATGCTTAATGTATGAAACTGTCAGCTAACCTAACTTTTAAAATGCCTGTTCTTATATGTACTAGTATGAGCAAAACCCCAATTTAATTTTTATAGTTGAAGCATACTTTTGTGTGTGTGTGGGTGGGGGGCTGTGTTTGTTTTCACCTGATGATTCCTGGAATAACATTCCTTCTGGAAGGTAAAAGCTGGCAGTGCTGGCTTTGCCAGGTGGCTTAGAGGTTAGTGCAGACACACCTCATAGATTGTCTTCCCCAGTGGAATACAGAGAACCTTAAAGATCTAGGCCTCAGGCCTAGTGGTTATTGCTCATCACTTAACCTTAATGGCTCTAGAAGTAAATTTGGGAGTTGTTTCTTCTCTCAAATTAATTATGTAGCATTAAAATAAAGAAATATATAAGAATTTTAAAGACGAACATTCAAAGAATTTAGCTAGATGGAATAAGATAGTTTTAATAAGAATTCGAGTGTGAGATATCAGATACCTCTATTGCATTAATTCTGTACATAAAGTGTTTTGCGCTGAATAGAGCCTGTACTAAGCAGTTAGTGGACAGAGAGCACAGGCTGCGGCCTCTGGAGGATCTTGGTTGGTTCTGGGGGCTGCCACTTGCTAGCTGTTTGACCTTTGGCAAATTGTTTAGATCTCACCTATGAAATGGGGAAGAGGATTATTTCTTAGTGTTGTGAAGATTAAGAGAGATGACAGACCATGTGCTTTGCACAATGCTTGGCATACATAGTCCTTAATAAGTGTTATTCTACACTGATTGGGAAAATATGTTTTTCTGTATAAAATTTAAGAGGGATATTAAAATATATTTTTGTTATTTTAAGGAAATTCGAAATGAGTCCCATGACTATCCTCATAGAGTGGCCAAGTTTCCAGAAAACAGAAATCGAAACAGATACAGAGATGTAAGCCCATGTAAGTACTCGTGGGTTTGTGTGCATGTATATGTTTTTTGGATTGTTTTAGGAGGCAGGATACAGTGAAGAGGAGGATTTGGGGTCAGGGATGATAAGTTCAGTAATTTTAAAAATTTACAATAATACATTTTCCCCTCCCTTGCTTCCCCTCTCCCTCCTTCCTTCCTTTGCTTGCCTTCTTTCTTTCCTTCCTTACTTCCTCTACTAAGGATAGAACCCAGGCCCTTGCATATGCTAGGCAAGTGCTCTACCACTGAGCCACATGCCCAACTACTAATTTACATAATATATATATTTGAAGGCATAGTATAGTAGAAGAAAAAATAATTACCCATAATTATTTTATCCTTCAAACACAATTGCCATTATTTTGGTGTAATTTCTACAACTGTTTTTTTTCTTTAAAATAGTCATAATCATTATACATATGTCTATATGATGTATTCATATATATGTTTCATTTTTATATTGTTCCATCACCTTTGTAAATATTGCTTAAAATATTTATTGGTATAATTTTTGTTCCCCCTTTTTCCTAATTACAAAAGTAGTGTGTACTTACCAAAGAAAACTTACAAAACAGAAAAGTGTAAAGGAAAAAAACTAATTTAAAAACAATAATTTGCGGGTTTATAGTTTTTTAGTTTTTTTTTTTCTGAATAAGCTTATGTGTATCATTTTAAATTCAAAATTAGAATCTTGTGCATACTGATTTATCCCTCTTCCTACTTAGCAGTACATGGTAGACAATCCCCATTACAAGCAGTTGTTCAGTGGTCTGACTGTACCATTCTGTTTCATAGTTGTTCCCCATTGTCATACCCTTAGATTGTGATGCATGGGTGCACACACGCCATTTTGTCAACGACTACAATTATGGAGTTTTTCAGTAACGAGATGACTTTATTTTTTTGTTCTATTGATATAACTATTTCAGATACTAAATTAGGTTGCCTTCCTACTCAACTTGTTCACTTTTGTTTAATTTTAATGGTATAACCATAGATTTTTTTCTTAGGGCTCATTGTTAGCAAATACTTTAAAAAACATCTGGAATTGGTCTCATTCTGGCTTCTGCTTGTTTCTGGTTCTTCCCTCTAGTTGATTGGGATATGCTGCTGATGTGCCAAGCCTTCTTGTATAGGCTGAACCACATTGTGTTCAGGGCTACACACTGTACAGCTTCATAAACATTGTGTTCCCTGATTTATAGGATAGATATTTAACATCTAGATATACCTCTGAAAATTCATCAGTTATTGGATGGAAAAAACTTATTCTTTAGTTCTTACATGAACAGAATATTTTTCTTTATGTTGACTAAGTACATTTCCATGAGGAATGATTAAGTTTGGGCAAATCAATGAGAAATTTATTATAAATTACTTGTAAAATGCCGTGTTACTCTTAGATGCATTTTCCTTGCCAGTTAGAAGTGTTTGTGAAGATAAGTAGCTAGAAATGTGGTTTTCCACTTTCTTAGTTGTAGTGCACTTGATGATAGATAGACTTCCTCTGAAATCTGTGGTTCACCATGGTGACAGTTCTGGTGTGGGTGTGTGTGTGTATTCAGGGAATGGGGATCTGGGCAGTAATTCTAACACCCTAGGTGTTCCCTCACCCCTCTGAGTCTCTGGTTAAGAATCATCTGAGCTAGAGAGAATAGTTCTCTAGTTAGAGTTTCAGAGAGAGAAGTTTTGAAGGTGATACTTTTCAGTTGTACATTTTGCTTTGTTGCCTTTACTTTTTAAAACCCTTTTTATTTTGATGATTGTAAATTTGCTTGCCATTGTAAGAAATAATACAGAGAAATCTGGTATTCCCCTTCCCCAGTTTTCCCCCATGGTAACGTCTTGCATAACTACAGTACAGTATAACAACTAGGAAAGAGACCTTAATACCATCCATCCAGATTCTCAACCAGTTTTATAGGTACTTGTATGTAGGTGTGCAGTTTCATCATGTGAAAATTCATGTGGTTGCCACCATCCAGGGCAATAGTTGTATCATAAAATCACTTGTGCCGCCCTCCTGTGTCCATAGCTACTGTGCTCTCCTTCTCCTCCCTTAACCCTGGACTTGCCTTTAATTTTATGTATTTGTTATAATTGCAGTCATTGTGTATGCTAAACTACATTTGAGTCTTTTTATTCGCTTTTGCAAATTAATCTAAATGGAGAAATTTATAAAATTGGAATTGAGACACATTTTAAAAGGAAGATATTGTAATTTAACTATCAAATATACAAGTAAGTAAAACTCCTTCACTTATCACCTAACTTTTACACATATATTCCTAACTGGCTGTTGGATACTTGCAATTGAAGGCTGCAAGGAGACCTCTGTTTAAAATATGCTAGTCAGTGCTAGATTTGGTGGTGTGCGCCTGTAACCCCAGGACTCGAGAGACTGAATCATTAGGATTACAAGTTTGAACTCAGCTTCAGTAACTTAGTGAAATCCTAAGCATTTTAGGAAGACACTGTCTCAAAAAATAAAAAAGGGCTGGGGGTGTGACTTAGTGGTTAACACCTGGGTTAAATCCAAAAACATTGCTTGTCAAGGGCTGAGGTGTAGCTTGGTGGTAGAGAGCTTGCACGGCCTGTGCAAGGCTCTAGGTTCAACCCAGCACTGCAAGAAAAAAAGAAGTGCACATCAGCTTTCCATCCGCTGGTCATTGTACCAGGCTCTGATGCTTGTAGGCTGTTTCAGTGAAGAGGAGGGAGCCTTGTGAGGGCCTAGTATTAGGAAGAGGCATTTCTTGCTCAGAGGAGGTGCTCCTCTGTCCCTCTATCTCTGTCCCTCTATCCCCTGCTGCCCTTCCTGCCAACACTTCTAGTCTTCTGGAAGCAAACCCTCAGTGAGTGCTTTTTCCTTTTTTGCCATGGTTGAAGCCTGGCGCCCTGAGCAAACATTTCATGATCTCTCTTAGGTAAGGGCTGCTTACTCTTGCTTTCCCTGTCACACCAGGATCTCCAGCTCCAGTCCACTGCCCTTTGGTCTGCAAATGAAAAGGATATCCTCAAAGACTCGTGCCATCTGAACACATCTCAGTACTGCTGTGGCATTCACCTTTCCTTACTTCTGGTGTCTTACTGTCTTGCCAGTCACCCTCTTCTCCTCACCAGTACCACCTTCATCCTGGTGACTTCATGTCTCTGTATAAGCACCATAGACTCCCCAGCCTTAGAGTTCCTACGTCTCTGCAACTTTCATGACTTTGACCTTCAGTCATCTTCACCCCTGAATTTTTTCCCCCCGTTTTGGGGGATTGAACTCAAGATCTTACACTAGGGAAGTGCTAGCGAAGTGCTGTATAACTGAGTTGTACCCTATCCCTTTTCATTTTAATGAGATGGTTTCCCTGAGTTGCTCACGCTGACCTTAAACTTGTGATCCTCTGCCTCAGTCTCCTGAGTATCTGGAAAAACAGGGGTATACCACTGTGCCCAGCCTACCCCTGAAATCTTAGACTGTGCTACCTTGAGTGCTACTTTCTGTCATTCCGGTTCTTTCATTCTAGTTCTTTGACTTCACTAGGAGTTTTAGTTCATTTATTGTAGTATATTACTTAACTGCCTTGCTGTTTTTATTTTTTTTTAAAATCTCTTCAGACCTTTAATCAGTCTTTGGTTTTTCCAGCCTTTGGGCCCATATGTGCAGACTATCATCTTTCCTTAAGTTTTCAATTTTAAAAGTCAAGAAACAACTCTTCAACTTATATTCTACCACCAGGAAACTTCCTTCCCTCTGTGCTCATCCGTTGCAGAAATCCCTGGTGAAGAGCCTTCCCTCCTCTCGCCCCAGGCTAGTTCTCTGCCTCAATTCCTTGGTCCTCCTTGTGGACCTTACTCTGTCATTACCACTCTTTTTTGTGTACTTCATTCTCCCCTCTAGTTACTTTTCTCCTTTATTATCTAGACACGCTCCCATCCGTGTTATGTCAACCTTCATCTCACTGCATCCCCTTCATTCCCTACATGGATGCTTGCATGTGTGCACAGACACACATAGGGTCTTCAGAGAACACTCCCTGCTGTTTGTTTCTCTCTCCTTACCACATGTGCTGCCTTTTGCCCATACTTCTATCTTAGCCTCCCCACAGAAACTTCTGCTCTCGAGTGCTGTTAGCTTTCTAGTTTACAGAGGCAGTGAGGGGCTTCTTACTCTACTTTGACCTGTGACATTATTGACCATGCCTTTCTTCCCTCATACCATATTTTCTTGTATTGTCCTCTTCTCTGGCTGTTCACCCATTTTTAGGGCTTCTCTTTCTCAGATTGCCTTGATTTCTTCAGGCTCTCTCTCTCCTGTCTCCTCCTTCTAGCACTTTTATGAATGATCTCATCTTCCATGGCTTCAGCTTCCAGCTCTGCACCTAGGATTCCCAGTCTCATCTACAGTCTGCTTCTCCCAGCTGCAGACACCTTTGTGTGAGTCATCCCTCTCTGCTGAGCATCCTTCCTCCACCTCAAACTCGGTGTGAAGATGCTTGGACACTGAGTCAGCCTTCCTCCCTAACAGCCCATCAGCGCACCCTTTACCTGTTTGTTCTGCCTTGTTCCCGTGATTCAAGTGGTACCACCATTTACACTTTTGCTGAAGCCAGAAACAGACTCCTCTTACAACTGCCACATCTGGTTAGTAACTAAGCAATTATATTGCCATTTCTGTGATGTATTCCAAAGCCGTCCTGTTTTTGTGCATTCTGGCTTGGTTCAGTCCTTCCTGCCCTCTTCCTGCGTTATATAGTAGCCTCTAAATTATTCCTTATCTCCATTCTTTTTCTACTTCAATCCATGCTCAATCGATCTAGTGTAACCTTTACGTAATGCAGTTTGGTTTTTCTACTCCCCTCTCCTATTAGTGTTCTACAGCTTTTAGGAAAACGTTAAAGTTCTGTAGCACTATCACTCTAAACCTTTTGGGGATTAATGCTTTTTATACTTTTGCCACATTTTTTTCTAGCTACTTTCCTATAAATTATTCATTTTAGTAAAACTGAATCGTATGGCATTCTTTTACTGTGACTATTTTTAAACACCTCAGTGCCTTTGAATATGTCTTTCCCTTTTCAAAATTTCCTATCCCTCCTCTCTCTGACTCACTTCAATCAGATTCCTCTTCCTTCAAATATCAGTTCAGCAACCACTTTCCCATGGGTGGTCCTCTCGTCCAAAAGAGTTGGTCATAGAGGTGGCTGTGGTCATTTTATACATGACAGATATTTGACATTTGTTGGAAACCAGCTACATGTCTGATTCTGTTGTGTCTTGGGAGTACGGTGATGAGTATATGTATTTTGTCTCCACTAACTGAAAGTTGAGCAGTTGTGTATAGATAGCAGAGAGACCACCATGTGGTGGAGCTGAGAGGAGGTGCTCACATCTGCCTCAGGAGTTGGGAATAGCTTGCTTCACCCCCCACCTGCCACCCTCACACCCTGGAATGATTTTTAAGAGAATAGATGGTAGCTAGTTTAGAAAGAAAGGGGAGGGCTGAGGTTGTGGTTCAGCATAGAGCACTAGCCTCAGACGTGCAAGGCTCTGGGTTTGATCCTCAGTACCATATAGACATAGATAAATAAGATAAAGATGTTGTGTTCAACTACAACTAAAAATAAATAAATATTTGGGGAAAAAGGGGGGTGGGAAAATAATTAATAATTTTTCATTAAAATTCAGGGTCTCGAATATTTTTTTCTATGCATTACAATATTATTAACTGTATCACACTGTTGTACAACAGATATCTAGAACTTTCCATCTTGCATAACTGAAACTATACCTATTGAGCAGTTACTCCCCATTTTCTTCTTCCAGCTCCTTGCTGTTACTGTGAACTCAGTTATTTTAGATACCAAATACATAAGTGGGGTCATGCAGTATTTATCTTTAGATATCTTCAAGTGATTGGCTTATTTTACTTGGCATAACGTCCTCCACATTTATCCACGTGAGCAGTTGAAGTTTAAAGGAGATTGACAGATTTAGGATTCCAGTTAGTATGGCCGATCATATAATGATACATAGTTTATTGCTGCTCCAAAGAGGATTCTCAGTAAACATACTTTCTTAATGAGTTGCTGGGTGGGGAAGAAAAACTTACAGGCTTCCTGTCTATCTTCCTCTTTTCTTCCAGAGATCTCAGTGAGTGCACTTTGAGTGCAGATAGCTGTATCAGCTCAGAGGTTTGTGCATAACTAATAAAGTAGTCTCGAGATACATTAAGCATACTGAATAGGATTACAGGGAGAAATTGACAATCTGTGGTTATGAACTTGGGGGTGGTGGGTGTGGCAGAGGGGTACTTGGGATTTGACTTCAGACAGATCTTGCTGAGTTGCCCAGGTTGATCTCAAATTCAGTCCTCTTGCCTGAACCTCCTGAGTTGCTGGGACTATAAGTGTATGCCCCTGAACCTGGCTCATGGACTTATTAATAAGACAAAATATTTGTAAAGAAATAGAAGATTTGGACATTATTAAGCTTAATATAATAAGAAAAATATATAGAATCCTATATCCAACAATTTAGAGAACGCATTGTTCTTCTAGGACTTCCTTAAACTCAAGTTATTTAATAATAATCAAAATAAGTATGAATTTAATGTAAATTTTATGGTAACTATTTGCTAACATTTTTCTTATCCCATCTAAAGTTTAAAAATACAGACCAGGTATCAATTTATGCTTCACATTCTCAAAAAGTCATTGGTTTGTTTATTTATTTACTTAATTTTGGTGCTGGGGATTGAACCCAGCAGGGTGGGGAAGTGGCACCACACTTATTTTTTATTTTGAGACAGGGACTGCTAAATTGCTGAGGCTGGCCTAGAACTTGTGATCTTCCTGCCTGAGCCTCCTGAGTCCCTGGGATTACAGACATGCACCACTATGTCTGACTCCAAATCATTGTTGACAACTTCTTTATTTAGGTTTTCTCCTAACTTGTAGGGCTTAACTTGTTGGGTTTTGGTTCTGTCCTCAGTTTTTTTTTTTCCTTTATTTTTAATCTTCAGGTTTAATCAAGCTATTTCTGCTTTTAATAATTTATTTTTATAGACCATTGATGCACTGGGTTGGGTCTAAGGAATGAGAACTAGAGCTCACAGTGAAGAAGGTAGAATTGATTTGCTATGGAAGGAGAAAACATAAACAGCTTGCGTGATAGCTCACAGATACTTGAATTCTCATATGGAAAAAAATTATTTAACCTGTGTTAAGTCCAAAATGTAAAACCAGGGTTCACAAATGAATAACACTGTTGTCCAGTTTCACATGAGCATAGGCAGGATCTCTCCATACTAAGCTATTTAAAGGCTAGGGCATAATGGCTCAGTGGTAGAACATGCATTTGTGAGTCTCTGGGTTGGGTGGGTACTGGGGGGTGGGGGAACTGTTGAAGCATGAAAGTGCAGACTCTGAACCCTTGCACTCATTGTAGGTCTTCGTGCAGAGTATGGGTTTCCTTTCAGAGTCCTCTAGAGAGCTCTCTTATGAATGAGTCATAGAAGGTCGTCAGGTGACTTTGAAACATCACTCTGTGCTTCATTTCTTCCCCTATTAGTACCTGTCCCTCAGGGTCTCAAATCTTTTTTTCTATCTTTAAAACTGAGTTAGGTATCAGTCTTCTGAGAAGACTTCCTTGTGTGCCCTCTAGAAGGTACAGGTTTGATTCTGCTTCTGATTTTATTTACTTTCTAGAGTGGTGGATCTTAATAAGGTTGTTTATCTATCCCTAGGGGACATTTTGGAAGCTATGGGAGGTTTTTTCTTGTGTAATTTAGCTCAAATATTTACATAAAAATTTTAAAAAGTATTTTTTATAAATTACTTTCCATTTATTTTTCTTTCGTATTACAGTTAGGGGATTACCGAACTTAATATTTGTGTGTGATTTCTGTCCCTGAACAGTAGGGTAGTAAGGAGAGTATTAATAAGCTTCCCTTTTTCTCTCCAAGAATAATTGAATCTAAAAGCCTTTGGGGTTGGGTCAACTTGTGAAAGGCACATAAATAAGGGTGGTGGTGTCCTTGAAGGGGGTCCCCTAAGTGATGAGCAGGGAAGAGCTAGCATGAGCCCTGTGATGTTGGGTCAGCATGCTGTAAATGTATGGTTTCCCGTAAATACAGACCAACAGGTGCACATGGAGATGTAAATATGCATGCATTTCCTACCCTGCCACTGAGAAGTCTGGGTAGCAGTAACACCCTTTAGTATTGGGCATGCTTAGCTTTTGATACCCAAATTGCATTTCCTTCTAAGAAGAAATAGGACTCTTTAGTGAAGTGACTGATCCTAGTAGCTAAAGGATAAAGAAGAACCTGGAATGTCTTATAGTGCCATAAAGTAAGAACATGCTCAAAAACTGATGAGGGTTTGTCAGAAGGACACAGAAACCAACCTGAAGCTCAGTGGCTAAGTCTGGGCTGATTTTAGCATTAAAATAAATAACGATTATAACTTATTGAATAAAATAGGAGTTTACGAGTCTATACTGAGATTAAGAAACATGAATAAGTGGAAAATACGGAAAGTTCTAACTTCATATATATAGGATGACAACTAATGTAGAAATGGATGGTAAACTTGGTGGGTGAAAATTTGACGAGGAACAAGATATTTATAAAGTCTTAAAGTATTTCTCTACAAAATATTTAAATACAGGGAGAGGATAGTAATGGTACAAGAGAAATGAACAGGAGAAAAGTCAGAATCTAGACTAGATGAAGACTTCTCAGAAATGATCCATAAAATTCTTTTAAATGAATAAAATGAACTAAATCAAAATTAAAAGCTTTTACTTTGTGAAAGACATTATTAAGAGAATGAAAAGATGAGTATAGACTAGGAGAAAATATTTATAAATCACATATCTGACAAAAAAAACTCTTACCTGAAATTATTTATAGAACTCTTAAAATTCAATAGTAAATAGAAATGACCCAGCCAGAAAATAGGCAATAGCCAGGTGCATTGGTGCACACTTGAAATACCAGATGTGTAGGAAGCGGAGGCAGGGGGATGTTAAGCCAATGTGGGTTGCTTAGTGAGACCCTGTCTCAGAATAAAAGAGCCTTGGAATGTAACATAGTAGTGGAGTGCTTGCCTAGCACATGCCAGGCCTGGGTTCAATCCTTGATATGCCAGAAAAAAAAAAAAGAGAGAGAGAGATGCACAAATGGCAGATAAGCACCTGAGCATATGAAAAATATCATTAGCTGTTAGAAATACAAGTTAAAACCATGGTGGTCAGATATCATTACAACTAAAATAAAGAGGCTACAAAATACCCCAAGAATGTGGAGACCCTAACTAGGTATGGTGGTGCATGCCTGCAGTCCCAGCAGTTTGGGAGACTGAGGCTAGAGGATTGCAACTTCAAGTCCAGCCTTGGCAATTTAAGAAGACACTGTCTCAAAATAAAAATTTCTAAAGAACTGGGGATGTAACTCAGAGGTAAAACACTCCTGGGTTCAACCACCAGTTCCAAAGTAAAAAAAAAAAAAAACAAAAAAACAGAAAGTGGATCTCATCCATGGCTGGTGAGAATTGAAAATGATCTAGCCACTCTGGAAAATAGTTTGTTCCTTTAAAAATTAAGTGATACTCTATGGTCCAGCAGTTGCACTCTGGAACATTAATCCCAGAAAAATGAAAACTTGGTCTATTAAAAAAAAATGTGCTTGTGAATGTTCATAGCGGCTTTATAACCCCAAATTGGAATCAACCCAAATGTCCTTCAGTTGGTAAGTGATTAACAAACTGTGGTGTACTCATGTCACAGAGTACTATTCAGCATTAAAAAGAAATGAACCATTGATGCACACAACAGTTTGGGTGGATCTCAAGCATTTATGCTGTGGGAAAAAATCCAGTCTTGAAAGATTCCTTACTGAGTTTATTTATATAGCATTCTTGAAATAAAATTATAGTGATGAGAATAGATGAATGGGTTAGTAACGGTAGGAAAGAGATGCCTATGAAGGATGGGACACAAGACTTTTGTGGTGATGGAGTAGTTTTGTATCTTGATTTTTGTGGTGGTGGTTACATGAATTACACGTGTGTTAAACCACTCAGAACTGTACTCACAAAATGAGTGCCTGTAAAACGGAAAATTGGAATAAGATCTGCGTTGTACTATGTCTCCATGTTTCTTTACTTGATGGCCTTTTGAACTGGGTCCTGGGCAGCACACTGGGCTGGGAGCAGAACTCCATGGTGAACAAGTGGTGGTGCCTGGTGCTGCTCCCTCCCTACTGGCTAAGAGTTAAACCTCAGCAGGCAGCCACAGCTCATTATGTGGGAGCTGGCTGTGGAGCAGGTATCCTGGAGGGTGGAGCTGAAGTCACACCTGCAGAATAGGGCTCCTCTTCCAGGACCATCAGTGTGCTCAGAGTTAGGGGGAGGATGTGGTTGTTTATATATTAAAATACAGATATCTGATGAAGTAGAATTTTGAAATTCCCGTATAATCTTCAGTTAAAACAGGAATGATCAAGGAGGTTCTGTCAGTGAACATAATCAAGGAGGACTGATCCCGTCTAGCCATTCCATCCTTTTCCCCCTTGTGCCCTGTTTTGTTGTTTTGCAGCAGACTGCCCAACAGAGAACGCAGTGGCAAATGTCATGCCAAAGAGAAGCTAGTCCTTGAGTACAAGTGAGAGTCGTGATTCTTTTGTTTAAAATAAATACTTACATATAGCTCAGGATCTGCAAGCATCTGGACTCAAGGTTAGAGGAGCAGAGCTATCTTGCCACAATAAAGCCATCTCCTTATCCCATAATCATTAGGTGGAATCAGGGTGCCAGTGGTTGAACGTGATCACAATGAGCCTCTTTTCTGGAGCCTTCCCCAGCCCTTTACAGACATAATCTAGCCAGGACAAGGAATCTCTTGAAGGCCTGTAGTCTGTAACAGAGAGTTAGTCTGTAACAGAGAGTTACTCTCTGTGATTCTCTTGACTCCCAACCCATTCTATCTCACAGACAAGAAAACAGACCTGAAGTGACTGGGCTGTTACCACAGGGCTCTGTGTCTCAGGAACTTGGACACCAATAATGTTCTCAAGTCATAGGTTACTCCTTTCTGTGTGACCTGATCGTAATTCTTTCCATTCCCACTGCTTGGTTCAGTGCTTGTCACCCTTGGCTAATCTTAGTGTGTTTCTCTATGAGATTGCCTTCCTCCTTTATCTGGTCGCTCCTGTCTTAAATCAGATGTGCTCATTCCATGCCTTCAGAGAACTTCCTCAGGGTCCTGGTCATTGCTCAGGCCTGTGGTGTGACCCAGGCCTTTCTATCTGTCCTCTGTGTGTTTTTGGGACCTCTCTCTCACCTGCCTAGACCTTCGATCTTCCTGAATTTGCCACTCCTGCCTGGTGTGCCTTTCTCCTTAATTCCGACACCTGCTGTAATTTCCCCACCCGCTCCTTCCCCTGTGTAGCAAAGCCTGATCAGCTGAGGCCACTTCCCAAGGTACAGAGTAGTACAGCACTAGGAGTTACTACTCTCCCCCCACACACACACTTTTAGAAAGCTTGAAACAGATAATGTCTTTATGTCCCTGTTGCCTGGCTCTTAAAATACACTTGCTAATTCAAAATTGTACATGACTGCTGAAGTACCAGTATCAGATACAAAGAGCAGAGCCAGACCATAATGGAGGGCTCATTCAAGCTGGTCTTAAAGGAAGTGGGGTTTGTGTGAGAAATGAGGTGGAAGTCACACCTGAGGGGAAGAACACTATGAAAGCTGATGCAGGAAGAAATTTAGGAGGTGTGGAAAGGGTGGTGAAGGCACCGGCCTGACTGCACAGAGAGGCCGTGTGAGATGGGAAAGGTCAGTCCCTTACCCCTCACAGGCCTGGGTTTGTATCCCCGTTTGTGCTGCTCTCATGTGCCTCAGCTGAAGATGCTGCTTCCTGGGTGCCAGTACCATGGCGTCATACTGTCCATTTCAGAATGTTGTGAGAGTGGAAGGTGGGGACCACTAAGCTGTGCCCTGTAGTATCTGGCGTGTCATAGGCTCGTTATTGCTACCAGAAGTTCTAGTTGATTATATAGTCAGTGAGGAGCCATTTATCAAATAGAATTTTCTTTGCAGAATGAATAGTTGAAATGTTAGAACTCTGTGTGCTGAGATTTGTGGTTCTTCTCCATTAATCTAGTAGTGTCTATGCGTTGGGCTCATTGCTTAATTTATGAAAGAAAACTTACAGTATTTGTTCAGTTGTTTACTTTGGGAGCTGAATAAGATTGATGAGTCTCTGAAATGCCTTGAGTTCTTGGCAGGGAAGTACCACATAAGTGTGGATATCATTACCTGAACACTTGACTTTTCCCTTAGGTTTCAGAGGTAAAAAGTAACTGTTAATTCTGCACTGATAGAATCGGTCTTCTCCTTGCTTTATTTTTAAGTTCATTATTCTTGGTCTTTTGATCTGTGCTGTGATGAATGTGAATCCTCCTTCCTGTTTGACCTGGAAAACTTTCCAAAAGGAGATCCTTTACCATAATGATAAATTAGGTGAAACCTGTGGGGGTTTCTTAAAAGCTTATTATAACAGTGTTGAAAGAGGAAGCTACTCTGTACTGACAGTTCAGGCCACAGCTAGAGCAAGTCATTTCTTGAGAGATGAAACCATTTCTCAGAAAATGTACAGTTGGAGGGGGGGAGTCAAAAGCACTCTTCCTCAGAAGTGGGCTTCATTCATATCTGACCATCATATAAACTAAAGCTCTGTTGGGTTTTGAGCTTCTTCATTAACTCAGTGACAAACCTGATTCAGAGCAGGTAATGCCTTGGAGAAAACTGTCTATGGTGGTGTCGTTAGGTGTTGAGAAGTAAGAGTTCCTGTGGAAGAGTGGTTTTGTTGCTTTTTTCATGCAGTACAGTTGGTGTGTTTTCATTTATCTCCCTTTTTTGGATCCATTAAAAGATAGGGAAGAACAATAATAGAAAGTACTTTTGCCTTAAAAAGTATGGTATGCCAGAGATAAGTTAGTGTTTTTTGGTATTTGGGGCATTTCACATGCTTCATGTGTTGTACTTAACATTTGTAACTGAGCATAGGCCTGCCTGGGTCTGGTGCAAGAAATGGAACCATTTAAAGTACTATTGACTTTGGGACTTATATATAGCCCAAAGATTATAGGACTCTCATTTTTATCATCTCATTTTCAGAGGTTCCTGGGCAGAATAAATTATGGAAGAGGAGAAAATATGTAATTTCTGATTTTATTCCTAATTCAGAAGTCAGAAGTTTAGTTTGGAAAGAATAGTTCACAGATAGTAATAGGGCAGGGAAAGGAGGCATTGAAATCCAGATGGCTGGAGGACCTGTGTCTGCCCTCAAGATGCTTCGCACTGAACCAGTATATTAAGCAAGTCTTGGTTGGTAAAGAGGCAGTTTCCTTCTTTATCTTTGCTGAAGAATATAAAGTCACAGTTTCTCATAAAATAGCTTTAACAATTTCACTTCCTGAAGTGTGTATATTTAGTATCTTTTTATATAGCTATTTTAAGGTGATGTATTTTAATTAATACCAGAAACACTCATGCTTTTTCCTTTTGGAGTCTCTTCTGAATCAAAAGTTTTATGTTTTATTTTGATTAATCTTTTTTAATAGGAGAACTAAAATAAATACTTAGTGGTGTGGGTGTGTGTTTGAGAGTTTAGTTTTAATCAATCCTGAGAAGAAAATATAGTTTCAGCCACAATTTGTAGGCAATTCTAAATAGCTATAGAGTTTTCCCAAGTATTACTTTCGTTTTTTATTGTCACCTGCCAGCAAAATTTTTAAAAAATTATTTTATTTTATTTCCCCCTGAGAGAAGTTCGTGTCCTTTGCTTTTAATGTTAGACAGGAAGCCAGGCCTTGCCTGTGCCTAGGCTCTGCAGAACTCTAGTGGCTTTCCGGTAGCACCCTGTGCCTCCTGGCTCCAAAGAGTGGACCTGTGCTTTTAGCCGGGTTTGTGATTACTTTGTTGATAAAGTTTGGGAGTAACAAATATTATATAGATGTTAAAGATTGGGGGGAAATCACAGTGAATTTGAATACATAGACCCAAGGGAGGGGTGTTCTACTGCCCACACAGCATGCCTTCTACCCAGCTGTGTGAGGTGTAGAAAGGTACCATGTTGGATAACCAGATTCCTCCTGCCCTGGGAAGCTGACCTTCCCGGTTGCAGGTTGGCTAGAAGGTCGTTTTTCATTGTGAAATGGATGAGTAGTAGCCTTGGGGTTTGTGTTCTTTCTGTGATTGCAACATGAGGAAATACATTCCTTTGGCATAGTATCTTAGGACACTTGAATTTTTAGGACTGTGTAGCTTTCTAAAAGAATGCATTATTTTGTTGATATGTCTGTTATCTAGGAGATCTATGGTCTTTTTTTTTTTGTTCTTTGAGTAGCTGATCTTTTTACTATCTTGTACAACATAACAGTTAAAGGGTGATGAAACTGTTAAAAAAAGAGAGAGACTGTACCGTTAAAAAAAAAAAAAAAGAAGTGCTTGCTGACATCATCTTTCCGAGAACACTAGTATATGTGATTTACTATAACAAGATCTTAGTTTTTCCTGTTGGCAAATGACATGTAATATTTACAGAGGTCTTGGGTTCATTCCAGCAGAAACATCTCAGATAAATTGATGTGTGAATCTGAAGCCATCTAACATTTTCTTTCGTATGGAGATGATAGAGACAGGTTTTAGTTTAAATGTGGAGAGAGAGTCAATGTTCAGTGCACACTTCCTTGAGAGGAAATGTAGACTGTAGACTATGCTCCAGGGTCAAATGTGCAATGTGCCTTTAGTCCATACCTTGGTTCTGTGCTTCTGACATTTGTGTTTAGGGCTCTCAGTTCACATTCACCTTGGTGTGGCATGCTTCTTCTCATTTCATGCTTTTCTTCCTTTCTCTAAATGATACAAAGTCAAGTTTTATATTTCAAATATTTAAATTTTAAATCTATGAGATTTTTACTTTTAAAAACTATAAATGTGGGCTGGGGTTGTGGCTCAGTGGCAGAGCACTTACCTAGCATGTGTGAGGCACCGGGTTCGAGTCTCAGCACCACATATAAATAAATAAAAGTCCATTGACAACTAAAAAAATTAAAAAAAAAAAACTAGAAATGTATACAAATGGTTAACAGTCTTAAATAATAAAGCATTTTCAGTGGTCTTCAAAAAATACAGTTAAAGTATTCAAGTTTTTAGCACTCCAGAATCTAAACAAACCTTTACTTCTAGGAAGGTAAGTTCTTTGTTTGTTCTACTGTGTTTCACGCTTCAGTTAATTTTTCAAGTTACAAAGGTTCACATACTACAAACACACACTTTTCTTCTAATGCTGTAGTAGCAAACAAGATGTTTTGTACTTCCTTACAAAAATAGGGAATAATTTAGGACTTGTCTCAACTCTTCTATGGAGCTAATTTATTTTTTCTTTGTTTTATTCTTTATGAATACCTTAGAGCATAAATATTAAGACCAAAAAAGAATCGATGAATTTGAAATGACAGTTATGGTTTATCACTTTGTTTTCAGATGATCACAGTCGTGTTAAACTGCAGAATGCAGAGAATGATTACATCAACGCCAGCTTGGTTGACATGGGAGAGGCACGGAGGAGTTACGTCCTGACACAGGCAAGTCATGTGGCTCGTAGAAAAGCAGAGTTGGAGCTTGTGGCTCTACTTCAGCTTGGCCAAAAGTGTAGCTTGACTTCTTTTGTGAAGTTGTGTTTAATGTTAATATGTCTATGAAAGAAAATTTCTTCGCAGTGGCTTAGACTGACCCGTCCTCTGCAGGCACACTGTCTTCCCTGCCTTCTCGCTGACCCAGGCTTCTGCTGCTGCTTACTGTGGGTTTCTAGTTCTCTTCACCTTACCTGGAAAGCATAGCCAGAGGCTCCTGCAAGCTCTTCTCTTTCGCTCTCACCTTCAGAATGTACTCGTGCCTTGGGTGGTGTTGGCGCTCTCCAGTGCAGAGGCCAGGTGCCCCAGAGTCCAGGCCAGGGTCCCTGCGGGCTCCCCATGGCATTCCGCCCCACAGCTTGAGGCCTGGGCCACACCCATGCACCCATGATTTGTTTGTCCACACCAGCTGCTCTTTATCAAATAATGGAGATTAAATTAACCACCTTATCATTCTCCCAGTTACAGATTTTTAAGTATTCAGAAGATAAGCCATAATATTTCAGAATTTTAAAATCCTAACCTGGATCAGAATGACCTGTCATTTGAAAAACATTTGATGTAGTTTAAAAAAAAAAAGTATTTCAGATTAATATAACTGTGAACTATTAGACTATTTCTAATTCACAGGAAACTAAAATCAGTTTACTTGAGATGAAGGAGCTCCTATAAATCAAAAAGAAATAATCTGTGAGAAAAAAACTGTCAAAGAACATGAAGTCACAGTTCTAAAAACAAAATAGGGTAGCATATCTATGAGAAGGTACTTCATTTGGAAAGTATTTATGGAATGTAAATCTAAACCAGTAATCAGCAACCACTTTTTACCTGTTGGGACAGCAGAGATTTACACAGTGTAAAATACTCAGTGGCTGCACACCCTGATTGAGAAAGACTCCTGAGTAGTACCAACAAGACATGAAGATACAGCTGCATGTGTTGATTACAACTTATTTTCAGAGCATAGGGCTAAATGGGTTAAATAGATTCATCACATACACTCGAATAGAGGTGGATATTTCTGGGTACTGGGAATAAGACATTCATTTGCCACATTCAGCCTTTGTGTAATAGTTGAAGTTTTTCTTATGTACTTTCATGAAGTGGTTTTTTTTTTTTTTTAGTTGGACACAATATCTTTATTTTATTTATTTATTTTTATGTGATGCTGAGGATCAAACCCAGGGTCTCGCACATGCTAGGCAAATGCTCTACCACTGAGCCACAATCCCAGCCCCATGAAGTTTTTAAATAAAGCAGTATTTTAGCTAAAATATTTACTTTAACTGGATGTGGTGGCACACACCTGTAATCCCAGTGACTTAGGAGGCTTAGACAGGATGATCACAATTTCAAAGCCAGCCTCAGCAACTTAGAGAGGCCCTTTCTCAAAATAAAACATAAAAGGGGTTGGGAATGTGGCTCAGTGCCACCCCTGGGTTCAATCCCAGGTACTTTCTACTTAAGACAACAGTAACATGAAAAAAGAGAAAAGAATGGTTACCCATGACCCTAATCACAACCCTTTCTTCCTCTCTACCATTTATTGGTTCTTTCTCAGTCCTTAAAAATGGATCTTTTTTTCAGTTTCTAACTTAGCTTTTTCTCCTCCAAGTTCACTTCAGCTCTTGGGACCATGGTTTTCTTTTTTTTCTTTTCTTTTTTTTTTTTAAAGAGAGAGTGAGGAGAGAGAGAGAGAGAGAGAGAGAGAGAGAGAGAGAATTTTAATATTTATTTTTTTAGTTTTCGGCAGACACAACATCTTTGTTTGTATGTGGTGCTAGGGATCGAACCCGGGCGCTACCGCTTGAGCCACATCCCCAGCCCTGGGACCATGGTTTTCATCCTCTGAAACCCAAGACAGGGTACTCTGTCCCCCAGTATCTGCTGAGATCCTGGTTACAACACCTCATTGTTCATTCATCCAGCAGATTTAGTGAGACCTACTCTGTGGCAGACTTTGTTTGAGTAAAAGAGACTTTAATGAAAACTCTGTCATTATGAACTTTATATTCTAGTAAAGTGAAAATAATTCCAGTTAAAATAATTTTGTAACATTGTTCCTTATTTTACATGCCTTATTTTACAGGACAACTTTCTATGGTAAATACTGTTGTCTTTTTTTTTAAGTTGTTAATGGATCTTTTATTTATTTATTTATTTATATGCGGTACTGAGGATCGAACCCAGTTCCTCACACATGCTAGGCAAGTGCTCTATCACTGAACCACAGCCCCAGCCCAGTCCTTATACTTATAGAGCAGAAATCCAAAGAGACTCAAGAACATTAAGTTTACCAAGGCTGTACAGCACAGTAGGTCCTGCTCTTAGTCATTCTACCCTGCTGCCTTAAGATTGCTGTGCGAGGGGCTGGGGTTGTGACTCAGTGGTAGAGCACTTGCCTAGCAATAAATAAAATAAAGGTCCATTGACAACAAAATATTAAAAAATAAAAAAAGATTGCTGTGCGAGGCCAGGTGCGATAGCGCATGCCTGTAATCCCAGTGGCTTCAGAGGCTGAAGTAGGAGGATCATGAGTTCAAAGCTAGCTTCAACAATTTACTGAGGCCCTGACTCTAAAAAAAAAAAAAAAAAAAAAAAAAAAATGCAGTGTTACCATGGATAAGTGCCTTCCCTCCCCAGGCCTCTTCGTCTGTGCAGTCTATGGTCTGTACAGGATGTGGTGAGACTCTGCAGTGCCTGGCACTGGTAGATGCTCCAGGTGTTACTTGTCAAGTTGTTGCTTCTTGTCAGTTGTAGTAACTGTAGTAATAGTGACCCTTCTGTAAGCATTTGGAAGCCCATTCCACTACCCCATTGGTTAGTTGTAGACTTTGTGACCCCTCAGATAGAGCCCACTCATCTAGAGTGTGATAACTTAGAAGCCTGTCTCCAGCTTTTTCTTCTTTCCTGGATTCCTCCCGGCGTTGTCCAAGCTGTGCTGGATGCGATTGGCTAGATCGCAGATTCTACACGTTCTGTATCTCTTCTTCCTGCAGCCCCGCTGCGGTTTCCTTTCTAGTCGTCTTCTTCCCTCAGACCTGATGGTCTGCCTTTCCCCTTGTGGCCCTTGACGCTAGTCCTCTCTACACACTCCTTCCTGGAAGGCTGAGATTGCACCTCCTTATGCTTTTGCCCTGGTACCCTGCACATTATATGAAACAAAGTACTACTCAGAAAACAATTGACACGGTAGAGAACATCAAATGTTCACTACTTCCACTGTTCTGATTGTTCTTTGTGATTATTAATTGAATCATTTCTCTCTGTTTTATTAGCAGTAGTTTTTTAGAAATCAGCCCCTTGGTATATTAAGTCTACTTTTCAGATTTAAAAAAGTGGTAGTGTTCTGAGTACATGGGAGAGCTGAGAGATAAATTTGTCTCTGCAATTAAAAAAGCTTGGTCTTAATTCAGTCACAACTGTTTCCCTGTTTATTATTTAATCTTCAGAGGCACTAATGGAGTTGGGGTGTATGTGCACACTAAGGGGTGACCTCACTAGTGAATTGCTTTGTGTTTTTCTTCAAACTGGGGGTTTTCTTATTGCTTTTTGTTACCTTTAGGCTGTATGTTTTGTTTTGCTTTAGAAGTAAAGCAACAGATACATACCTTGAGTGAGAAGAGTACCCTTAAACATAAGATCACAGTTTCTTGGGCTGGGTTGTGGCTCAATGGTAGAGCACTCGCCTCGCATGTGTGAGGCACTGGGTTCAATTCTCAGCACCACATAAAAATAAATAAATAAAATAAAGGTATTGTGACCATCTACAATTTAAAAAAAATTTTTTTTAATTATAGTTTCTCATAATTCTTAATAGATTTTTACAGTTAACAATAGAGTTTCCTTACTTAGGCAATAATTATTGAGCATCTGCTACATGCCTAGGAATATTCCTGCTCTAATGATGCTTTCAGCATAGAGCCATTTGAATCCCTTTACTACATGTGGTACTGCAGCTCTGGGCAGCCTTGGCCCCCAGTGTCCTACTTCTACCTCTGTTCCTACCCCTAACTCTCACCACTGTACTACACTACCCTGTGAATCGATTACACATTGAGTTATGTGGAGTACAATAAAATCCATTTATTTGAATGTTTACCCATTTGAAATTAATTAGGCTGTGTTACAGCACAGTGGTGGAGTGTTAACTTGGCCCTGGGATCCATCTCTGCCTTGACAAAAAATCAACAATTTATGATTTGGGCATTGCCTTTTCATCTGTTACTTGTCTTTCCTTTTGCCCTATACCATCATTAAGTAAAAGGGAAAGGTAATTAGAAATACATATGATTTTTCTCCCCCAGTGTCATTATTACAGTATGGACTATTGCTCCTTTTAACTCTCCCAAATACTTTGCCATTGAGGCTGAACATATTGTGCTTTTGTAGATTGATAGTTTCAGAGTGATTTGCATATGTACATGATTTCCACCTTGTAGGGGGGGATTCTTTTGTAATTGACTTGGGCTGATTGGCTAGCCTCTTGCTCTCAGAGGCTGAAGGTAACAGATATTTCCTTTGCCTCCAGCCTTTGCAGCTAGAACCTGAGCAGTCAGATGGTCTCAGTCATGATTTTGTCTCTGGTTCGCATATAGATTATGCTTGAATACTACAGCCACCTTTGTTTAGCTTTGGCAGCAAAAGCCAGGTGATGATCCTGTATCAGGAGCAGTATCTCAACTTGGGTCTCCTGGGGCAGATGATTGTGCTTTAACTCATTAGTCTCCAGCCCTCAACTCTGAAAACCACTTGGTATCCTAAACAAAGTTTTTTTCTGCTTTACTTAGGTAAATGAAAGATTTTGATCATTTGCGCCCCAAATCGTAACTAGCACAGACTGGTTTTTTAATTCAAGTGGATTTAAAGTTTAAATGTATTTACTAGGACCAAGCCCCATTGGCTATACTCATGGCACACCAGAAGTACCCTTGAGGGAGCTTGGCCTGGATGGAGCCTTGTTCTTTTCTGGTCCCCTTTCCTGATCTGCTCTCTCTCTGTCCTTACAGGGTCCACTTCCCAACACATGCTGCCACTTCTGGCTCATGGTTTGGCAGCAGAAGTCCAAAGCAGTTGTCATGCTGAACCGAATTGTGGAGAAAGAATCGGTGAGTGAGTCTTACAATTGAGTATACTGCATATGATCTTTAGCTTATAAAGGTTTTCATGGAGGGTATTCATTAGTTTGGGCTTTAGTTGCTAAAGGCTGGTGGTCATGATGTTTCTGACCAGAAGTAATGTATCCTTTTCCTTCCTCCTTCCTTCCTTCCTTCCTTCCTTCCTTCCTTCCTTCCAGTATTTATTTTTCAGTTGTAGTTGGACACAATACCTTTGTCTTGTTTTGTTTTGTTTTAGTTGAACACAATATCTTTATTTTATTTATTTATGTTTATACAGTGCTGAGGATCAAACCCAGGGCCTCACACTTGCTAGGCAAGCACTCTACCATTGAGCCCCAGCCCCAGCCCTTCCTTTTCCTTTCTTACCTTAAATATTTATAAAATAATTGGTGACCTTTGATCTCTGAGATATAAATATAATGGAACAAATACTGAACTGGTGGTGATAATGGAGCTCTTTGGAATCCCTAGGCTTTGTTAGAATTTTCATGATATTATTAAAATCTTGGAAGTTTTCAAAAAGATTAAAATGATGGTCTTTTGATCTTTATAATTTATAATTGACTTAGGTCATAATGAAAGTGGGCAAATATAAACTTATTGAAATTTCAGATTGCGGTTTAAGCATAGTGCCAGTGAGTGGTAGACTTTAAGGCTTCTGACTTCTGTAGCTTTAGATTACATTCCCATCAGACAAGCAAATTGGGACTTAATATCAACTAAAGACTCTCCCAGTTTTAAGATTTTGTATTGTTCTACTTCTTCAGATACCTGATGCCTACTTTTTCCTAAATTCATAGGTACTGGTTTTCAGTATAGTATGATTTTCATTTGTTTCTACTCTGAAGTGGCACTGACAAACCAGGATTTCCAGTAGTGTCAGCATCACCCTTTATAATGGTCTTTCATGTCTCCAAACTCATTTAGAAATTAAGTGATGGTGACATTGTTTGTTTGAACAGCATTGCAAACTAGATGATTTATAAGTTCCATCCTTTCATTTTGGAGTACAGTTGCTATATTAATAGGATAAGAATACCATCAGAAGTTAGACATCATTTTTATGGTGGGCAAATCAAGTGCTCATGATTCAGGTGCAGTTGTTTGGGGGTAGATTCCTTCATATAATGTGTTGCTTGTCAAGAGACTTACAGTGTCTGATTGTCTTTTTATGACCTTAGCAATCATTGTTGACCAGTGCTTACCTCCTTAATTCATATGGCTTACGAATGGTAATTTTTCTTTCTCTCCTGTTCTGTTTTTGTTGGAATTCTACAAAAAACACTTTCTATTCCAGTGAATTGATCACCTTTTTACAGTATAGAAAAAGCAGTTTTCAGAACAGTTCATTCTCTAGGATCCTCAAAAGAGGACCAGTTGTGAGGAGAGGATGAATTGTTATGTATTTAACATATTTTATTCATCTCACTCCTTTGCACTTACTGGTAATCAGATCATTCCTTCATCGACTAGCAGAAATCTCTTTAGGTTGAACCCTGAGTCATTTTAACACAAAACTAAGGGTCTTTTATAGTTTTCTTGCTCTCTGGAATGATTAGCAGTTTCAGGCTCATTTTAAACTTTTCTATCCTGAATCTGGAGCTAGCCATTTCCCCAAGGAGCTGTGTTACTCTTAAAAGGCAATGCTATTTCAAGAGCACCACAAAAATAAGGATGTTTATTGTTACTGGCTTGCTGGTTGTTTTTAAGGCTTTTTAGTGGACAGAGCTAGGTACAAATAATGTTTGTTAAGATACGATACGTCTGACGAGTTCACACAGATTTCTAGTTCAGATTTGGAACTGCAGAGATTGTCTTAACCCCTTCTATCATAACCTGCTACTTTTTTTTTTTACAGCAAGAATCCTGGTATTCAAAGATATCAGGGATGCCAAATATTTTAGACTCATTTACTTCATACCATATTACACAGAAAATAAGAGTCCCAATAATGACATCAGCCCTACCACCAAAATAATTACTGAAAATAGTTGAGCTTGCTGTGTGTATGTGTGCGCGCTTGAAGGTATTGCAGTACTATGGATTGAATCCAGAGCCTCTTGCCTGCTAGACAGGTTCTCACCCACTGAGCTACATGCCTGTGCCTTTTTAAAATTTTTTGTTTTGAGATAGTGTCTTGGTAAATTGCTGAGACTGGCCTGTAATTTCTGCTTCAACAACCTGAATAACTGGGATTACAGCCATCCCCCATTACACCTGCTTAATTAAACATTTTTAAAATGTTTTCCCATTCTCTTCCAGGTTATTTTTTTTTTTTTTTTAGTTGTACAAACCTACATTGTCAGAGACTGTAATATACTATAGTCTCTCCCTTACATCTCTTTTTAAATCTTAGTTCTCCCCTCACCCTGTGGGGAGATCAGCATCAGAATCCTCCACTGATACCAAAATCTACAATGCTTAAATATAAAATTGTGTGGCATTTGCTTATAAATTGTGCACATTCTTCCTTATACTTTTACTTTTTTTTTTTTTTTTTTTTTTTTCTCATGGTTCTGGGGATTGAACCCAGGACTTTGTGCATGCTAGGCAAGACTCAACCAGCTGAGCTATTTTCCTAGCCCCTTCCTTATACTTTAAATAATCTCTAGAGTACTCGTTAACAATATAATACAATGCTGTGTAAATAGTTAACACTGTTTTTTATTTAGGGAATAAAGATACCCCCCAAAAAAAATCTTTACATATTTAGTACAGTTGTTTTTTTCTTGAATATCTTTGATCCAAGATCAGTGGAATTTAGGTGGGCAACCCATGAATAGGGAAGACCAACTGTATGTATTCACCAGTTTTGTTGATGCCTCTCCAATTTTGACTAATGCTTTTTCTCTGGTAGGTTGCTAAGGAAGGATTCCTGGATATTATATAGGTTCTGTTTTGGTTTTGTTTTTTTTTTTTAACCTGTCACAGTTTATCTACTTTATAAAACAAAACAAAACAAACAAAACCCCTTAAAAGTCAGTTAGGCCAGGCATCAAATTCTTGGCTCACATTTGCTTTTCTTTTGAACAACTTAAATTATGTTACTTCATTTCTCAGCTTCATTGTTTCATTTCCTTTTGACATTACAAATTGCTGTCAAATAGACATCTTATTTTGTTCTTTATAAGTCTGTTATTCTCTTTGCCTATATTACTTAAATTTTTTTTTCTTTTCTTGAAATAACATTAATTTCACACTGACTTCTTGTGATGGGTCACAGCTACAATGCACGCAAGCTAAAAATAATGCATAAAATTGTCTTTAGGCTATAGATGTAAGGTGTATGTGAAACATTAATGAATTTTGCCTTTAGACTCTATTTCATTCCCAGGATACCTCATTATGTATGTGCAAATACTCTAAAATCTGAAACAAGACTTAACATCCCAGCATTTACAATAAAGGATGCTCAACCTATATTAACCACTCTAGGTAAAAGAGGCTTATCTTCTGATTCTTTCCCCTGATTTAATTTTAGTAAAATATTAACTTTAGTAAGTAGAAATATGTATGTAATATTTCTAGATGTGTAGTATTAATTGCAAATTTATAGGTAATTATGAAAATACTTGCAAAATAAAGCCTTTTCAATATAATTTGAAGGTATTTTGTGGATAGTTTGATAACTTTTAGAAAGTGAATGCTATGTGGTGTTGTAATATAGATTATTGTGCTTTAAAAATAACAGGTTTCAGGGCTGTGGTTGTGTCTCAGTGGTAGAGTGCTTTCCTCACATGTGTGAGGCACTGGGGTCAATCCTCAGCACCATATTAAAAGATAAAATGAAGATATTGTGTCCATTTATAACTAAATGTTTTTTAATTCTAAAATCAGATTTTTTTTTGTACATGATATTTATTTGTGGCTTTTTTAGTTTAAAAATTATAGGAATATTTTAGAAAGCTACTTTATAAAATACCAATCTTATTAAAATATAGTGATGACTCTTCTTAGGATTTGATACTTGAAAACATATAGTATATGTGTGCAGTTTGTTTTCACTTTTCAACTTTTTATGGTTTTATAATGCTTATATACTGCTGTTTTCAATTTTAGGTTAAATGTGCACAGTACTGGCCAACAGATGACCGAGAGATGCTGTTTAAAGAAACAGGATTTAGTGTGAAGCTTTTGTCCGAAGATGTGAAGTCTTATTATACAGTACATCTGCTACAATTAGAAAATATCAATGTAAGACTTTTCTTACTCAAAAGTTTGGACTTTTTTATAGTGGTTTTAAGAATTATTCTAGCCAGGCACAGTGACACATCTGTAATCCCAGTGGCTCAGGAGGCTGAGGTAGGAGGATTGTGAGTTCAAACAAAAAAGGTCTGGGGATGTGGCTCAGTGGTCAAACACCCTTGGGATAAATCCCCAGTACAAAAAAAAAAAAAAAAAAAAAAAAATTTTATATATATATATATATATATATATATATATATATATATATATATATATATAAAATTTCTTTATTATTAGATTTGGAGTTTGAGGCACCCATTTGGTTTTATTTTAGATTGTGTATGTAGTAACTCTGAGGACTCTGTTGAGGCACCCGAGAACTAAGAATTTCAAAGTTCAGGTTAATATTTGAGGATTGAAAATTATTAAAAGTACTTTGGGATCCAGAGGTATAGCTCAGCAGTAGAATGCCTGCCTACCACCCTGACGGCCATGGCTTCAGTCCCTAATATCAGAAATACCCTGGGGAGTAAGAGAGGGCTTGAGGCAAACCAGGATTCAGAACCCAGCTCTGCCGCTGAGTAGAGGTGAGCCCTACACGTGCTGCTTTGCCTCCCAAGCCTTCTCTCTCTGTGAGGTAAACGTGCAGTGGCCCCTCCCAGGGCTATAAGGAGAGCTCGTGGCAAGCATGTGGATAATACTTGGGGCAGCACTTTGCAGTATAGATAGTGCCTGAGACTGATTACTGTTGCGAGTGGCAAAGTGTTGAGAAAATGACATATTGTTAGGTAAGTGCTTAACCTGAATGGGGTAAATATTCTTACTACCCTCACTTCATTTTTTTCAATACCCATTTCCAATAGCCAGATTACCTAATAAGTGACAGACCAAACTCAAATGCAGGTCCTCTAACTTCTGACAAGAGAATAAGACTTTTTTGAAAGATGTTAATTCTTGTAAAGGAAGCTTCTCGATTCCCAAGCACCTCTCTGAAGTGGAGACCATTGTGAGAGTTGGCCAACCTCTGTGTTTTAGTTATTAGCACCTGTGTGGTATGATGAAAGGGGCTTTTTGACTGGCCTGGGTTTAAACTCTACCATGATCAAATAGAGTTGTTTGTTTTACTTTACAGTTTTGATTAGGAACTAGAACTGTTCCATGGGTGAAGTAGCATTTCCTTTTGAGAGGCAGAATTGCACTTGCTAAAGAACCAGGTTGCTTAAGTGTAGAGGCTGACTGTGCTTCCCCTGGCTAAGTGACTTGGGTTACATTAATTACCTATGTTCCTCAGTTTTATTATCTATAAAGTGAGGATGAGAATGGGTCTGCCTTATAGGGTTGCTCTAAATATCCATCCAGTCAACACTATGGCTGTGGCTAAGACATTAGGGGGAGCCCCAGTTACTAGCTTTTGCTGGGTGTCCTTTGCACTGGGTCGGGGCCTTTGAGAGGAGCAGTGGAATGATGGAAGACTATAGCAGAGCAGGGGATGGTAGCCCACTGCTGCCTGCACACCTCTCTCTAGCTCCCTGAACCATGGAGACGTGGCCCACTTCCACAAGAGTAGGACTGTTTAAAAGTTTAGGGCCAAAGCTGTAGACCTCCAGTCTAATGAGCAGCCAGACCATTTATCAGAAGCCCTTTACAGTGTCTTTCTTACAGCTGAGCGAATCCCAGCTTGTGCCCCTGAAAGAAAGGGTTCCATCTGTGTTCTCAGAGGATTCCTGGACTTAAGCTTTGGAGATATTTTTGAGGGGCTTTAAAAATATCAGGTCATGTGGAATACTTATTTTTCATTCAGATCTTTGTTTTTAGTTGCCCTGCACTGTTTTCCGTAAGATTGTTGGCCAGCTTTTATGTTTCTCAGGTTCCAGGAATACTATTATAATGCTGACTCTTCTATTTCCCTGTCCCTGTAGATTTACCCAGAACAGGATGAGTGTCTAATTATTATGATGCTCAACTGGGATCTGATTCAGAATAGTTTAAGCCGTCGATCCCACCTAGAATGTCCTCCTTTTTTCTGTGCCTGTTTATTTGTATTCTCCACATCCATCAGCATCTCCATGTGGCCCATTTCTTACTTAGGTCTGTCCTAAGGTAACTGTGACACATTCATTTCTAGCAGCTATGAGTCTTTCACTTCTTCCTGTTTTTTTAAATTTTACTGGCTTCTTCAATACGTGTGTGTGTGTGTGTATTCTGACTCTGTAACAAGGTTTCTGCCACCCCCACCCATGGGTAGAATTCATATTTGCTTCCTTTATACTCTCCTCTGTCACCATACCAAGTGTATTGTTAAGCATACTACACCTGAGTGATTGTCCTAGAACACAGGTGTGACCCCTCTGTGCTCTAGAGATCCTTCCCTGGTTCCCATTAGTTATCAAGGAAAGTTCACGTCTAGTACAGAAGTCCATGACCCGCCCAACTTGGTCCTCAACTCCTTCTGTGCCTTTTTCCTGCAAGTACCAGTTGCTCCTTCTAACAAACTTAGACATCACAAAGAGGTCAGTTCCCAGGGGCCTCTGCTTCTGCACATTGCTTTTCCCTGTGCCTTCTTATACTGCCACTCTTGATCTGGCGAGTTCTGTCTATCTTTCTCAGTGAATTATAGTCAGTACTGATCACTGGTGATGAGATTCTGGCAAAAGTAGGTAAGGCAGTGACAGGGAGAATACAAATTTGACCTCAGGATAGGGAAGAGGGCTGGCACACTTTGTCAGTCTTTAGTTTTAGAAGAACAGTTCAGTGAGGAGGTTAAAGATTAGCAGATTTGATAATTTATTGGAGCTGTTTATGGATTTCAACAAAGGCAGTTAGTATAATTGTTTTAGAAATAGCCAGTTTACCACATGCAGGTAAACTTTACATTCATCATTTCATTTATTCTTCACAACAGCCTTGTAAGGTAAGTACTATATCATGAACTCCATTATAGATTACAGAACTAGGGCTTAAAGAAAATCTTTTAGAAACATAATCTTGGTACCTTCAATATATACATAAAATATGAAAATAATTGGGCTGGGGCCATGGAGCTGTGTAGATTATTTATAATAATTAAAAATTTTATAGTCTTCCATATTTATTGTAAATATTAGCTATTATTTGAATGGCTTTAGGAAGGACATATACTTAAATTGTCCTAAACCAACAACTCCCCATTGTCTTATGCCTACCTAACTTTTTGGTCTCCAAATGTAGCAAGTTTGACATCCACATTCAAAGACCTTACATCAAGAATTCTCCCTCAAACAATGTAAATGTTTTTTATTTAAAAGAGCAATAAGCTGGCAACTTTCTTGGTTCCAGGGTATAGTATACATGATGTAGTTTGCAAGGAATGGCTGCACCAGGACCACCACGTAAATGTACTGTGGATGTACTATGGGTATGGTGGGGTGAGTGAGCTGGAGCCACAGGGAAAGGTGGAAAATGACAGGTCAGAGTGGTAGAGCTGGTGTGCCTTGGTGACCAGAAGGGGACCAGAGTTTGACATAAGGACTTTGTCAGATTCGTGAAGTCCAAGTTATAGAGCTTATTTAGAGTAAAGATGCATTTAGTTTTAGTTCTCTATTCTTGGGCAACTTTTTTCTCCTCTTATATTTTTCCCCCAGCATGAAAAAGAGGGAGAGTGGTCCAGTCATGCACATGAACACTTCCATACCAGAGTAGTGAGCATGTTTTTCCTGTGGTCCTTTGATGACTCTGAATTATATCTTTTTTTGAGATGCATCTTTGAATCTTGTTTCAGTAAGAGTAAATTAATCAAAATTAACCTCTTAAAAATGTCCTTCAGTCTGGTTTTGCAAGGTGTGAAAAGTTTTTAAAAATGGTTTTTTAAAATCTCTTGGCGAGGGGGAGACCGTATTATACGAATAGTTGAGTGTTTCTGGGAACTGACTTTGAGTATCCCGACAGCATGACCAGAATTTGAAAAAAGAGAGAGATCACAAGCCTTGAGCCAAAATGATGTTTAAAAAAAAAAAAAAAAAAAATCAGTTGCTCAAGATCATGGGTAACTGTGATGCATTTAGAGCCAGGAAGTGATGCAGTAGTTGAGCATAAGCAGGATGGGAGCATCCGGCCCTTCCTTAGGGAGCACGGCCATACACTCACACATGAGCACAGTCCTGGGAACTTGGGGTGGTCCACACCAGACCTGGTTTAGGCTCTTGTGAACCAAGGCCAGTCTTGCAGTGCGTGTTAGTTCTGCATAGTGGCTGATGGCCATAATAGAGCAGCTAACAGGGGAAAAAGTGGGGTCAAAAACACCCACTGGCATTTTACACCTCATTTAAAGGAAAATATGACAGTTAACTATATCCCTTGGCTAATCAGGAGTCAGTCTCTTTGGCCCATTCCTGTGTGGATATTGCCATATTTACTGTGAACTTATGGTTTTGTAAAAGGAAGCTACAGTTAGCCTTCATGATTTAGAATGTATAGATTTTTTTTTTTCTGTTTACCTACAGATTGACTCTTCCTGGTGTGTAGTCTTATGACTTTTCAGAGTGTGTTCAATTGTCTAAATGAATCCATAAAGAAAACATGGGTCAATTCTGTTACCTCTAAGACTTTCTTGTGCTACCTGCATAGAGTCATTCCTATCCCTCACCTCCAGCCCCCACCAACCACAGATCTAGTTTTTGTTCCTGTATATGATATTTTCCAGAATGTCATATAAATGGAGACTTTAGAATCTGGCTTCTTTCACTTAGCATACTGAATTTAGGTCATTTTTATTAATTTATTCATTCATTTTTGGTGCTAGGAATTGAACCCAGAGTACTCCACCACTGAGCTACATCCCCAGCCCTTTTAATTTTTTTTATTTTGAGAAAGACCACCCAGGCTGGTCTTGAACTTGGATCCTCCTGCCTCCACCTCTCCAGTGACTGGGATTATAGGTGTGCACCACCAAAGCTAACTGCATATTTTAGAATTTAAAAGGAATGCTGAGTAGGTGCAGTAGTAGTCACCTTTAATCCCTGCGACTCAAATGCTAAGTGGTAGAACACCCACTTAGCATACAGCAAGCAAGCCCTGGATTCAATCTCTCTTACACACACATACACACAACAACAAGGAAATGTTTTGAAATCTAGAAATCATTTAAATAGTAACAGAAATGTTTTGGTACCTTCAGTATATTGACACCCTATGGATCACAGTGTATTTGGAATTATGAAAACAGATATTAAAAATAAAGTGACTAGGGGCTGGGGTTGTGGCTCAGTGGTAGAGCGCTCACCTAGCACGTGCGAGGCCCTGACTTCAATCCTCAGCACCACATAAAAATAAATAAATAAAATAAAGGTAAAAAAATTTAAAAATGGAGTTGCTTAGGCTCAGGCCTAAGGCCATCCTCAAAAAAAAAAAAAAAAGTGACTAAACATATGTAGTTATTTTTTTTTTAATTTCTACATTGTATTTTGTCAGTATTTTATCTTTTATGACTTAGGAGTCTTAATTCTTACTGAAAAAGGCAAAGTTATCAAAATGTGAAAGCTACCTTCTAATTTTGAAAATTTTCACTGGGAGCAGGACATTATGATGATGTTTAGCTGTTAATTTTTTCTGTGCCTCCTCCTTTTAGAAATGTCCTGCAATAAAACTAGAAAATTGTGCAGACATTAGAAAATCACTGCTTCATTTACAGAAACGAAGACTATAAACTAGAGCGGTGCTTCCTAGGGCAAAAGGCAGTTGGCAGAATGCTAAGGAACATTTTCATAATGAATTAGTCAGAATAAGGCTCATCAGGAACATCCAGGAAGTGATAGTGATGCTAGGCAGACCTCAGAGACAAGAGGCATTGGGCGTGTTGGTGCACCATCTTACATCAGCAGGGCACATACCCAGCTTCAGGACTGGGGTTTATTACATTGGGGAAAGACAGCAATTAGAGGAGCTATTTCAATTAAAAATGTAAAGATTATTCCTCTAAATTAATTCTTGTATTGCTCCTCTTTATATGTGGAGCTGCTTTTTAAGACAAATCATATTAAGAGGGAGATTATATTTACAAAATTAAACTTAAAAAAAAAGAAAGTGAAAATTATGATACTAATTTTTTTAAATAGAGAAAAAGAATGTGTTTATTGTGATACATGAATTAGAGAAAATATTGGTAGCATGTATGGTACAAGCTAATTGTTAAGAACTGAAATTCTAGACTGCTGCTTCAAGTCCAGGCCCTATTTATTGCCCTTGATCTTGGACAAATTAATTTTTGCCTCAGTTTCCTCACCTGGAAAATGGTTTCTGATATGATTTTGTATGAATTGAGATAATAAATAATGAGCTTAAAACAAGCCTCCAAAGTGATGTGTTATATGTGTTAGCTATTAATATATTTCAAACCTCTCTAAAGAAAAGAAAAAAAAACTTCCCTGATTTGCATACATGTTTATCAAAACCCAAATGGGAAAATGGAAGTATAAACAGTCCATAAGATTAACAGTGTTGAGTAAAACACATGATCTTTCTGACATCGTTTTTTTTTTTGCTTTTTTAAAAAAGCCAAGAATGGTCACTAACTTTCTCTTGTTTAATCTTACTTTCTAGAGTGGGGAGACCAGGACGATCTCTCACTTTCATTATACTACCTGGCCAGACTTTGGAGTCCCTGAGTCACCAGCTTCATTTCTCAATTTCTTATTTAAAGTGAGAGAATCTGGCTCCTTGAATCCTGACCATGGGCCTGCAGTGATCCACTGTAGTGCAGGTATTGGGCGCTCTGGCACCTTCTCTCTAGTGGACACCTGTCTTGTTTTGGTAAGTGCCATTTATGGTCTTATTTCAGTCCTCTTTTTTTTCTGCCTACTGGCAGGAATAGGCTCTGATGTCATATCCCAGAGCCAGGTTTCTTAAGGTTAAACTTCTTTCTTTGGGCAAAACCTAGAACAGTCATTTCCACTCTTTGGACTGCCTCCTTAATGCCTGTGGACTTGAGTCAAGGTGACACCAGAGCTCGCAAGAAGAAGCTTTTCTCTGGTAGTTTCACACTACAGAAGTAACAGGCCCCCTTTCCAGTAAAATTCACCTTGGTATTGAATTTCTCCCTGCTCGGACAAGCTCTTTGTCTGTTTTTCCTTCA
The DNA here is from genome assembly GCF_048772815.1 of Callospermophilus lateralis. Taxonomy (NCBI): domain Eukaryota; kingdom Metazoa; phylum Chordata; class Mammalia; order Rodentia; family Sciuridae; genus Callospermophilus; species Callospermophilus lateralis. The sequence continues at coordinate 64,867,312 of NC_135321.1, forward strand.
CTGGGGCTAGTGACAGTACTTAACAGGGCCGTTGTGAGGACTTAGCAAGTGTTACCTGGTGCTATCTTTCCTTCCCTGAATTCTTGTGTACACACCCAGAGCTGTAAGTCTCCACCCACCATTCCCAGCCACCACCAGGATTCAGATCCTTTTCTGGCTTTGTAGAACCTTCGTTTTTTTCCTTTGTTTTGGTTGTAGGGGGCCTCTGGTTTCCCTTGATTCCCTTTCCTATTGCTGTCATTTGTCCCTCCTTTTATTATACAGTCAAACCCATCAGTAGTACCTTCTGCTTTGATTTCAGTGTCATCTCTTTCAATATTCCCCCTAGTGTAATTTATACTTTCCTGAGCTTGTTTTAGTATTATCAACAATGTGAGCAGTTTAGTAGACTGGTGTTCTTAGGGTTTACGGCCCTGTGTTGCCTCACTTTACTTTATTTATTAGTCTCTTAGCTTTCCCTGTAAAGTGTAGCTATGCTTCATTGCTCTGGTCTTAGCATTCTCAGGCTTTCTAATATGACTACTAGTACAAGTAGGTGCTCTCATGAATTCACACGATGTACTCCTGGTAAACACTCGTACTTTAATGGGGATCTTGATCAATGTGATAACATTCTTGGTGGAGCATTTTGAATCTTGCATCTGATGAAAGCTAGAAATTACAGTTCAGTTTTAACCTATCGGATTATTATATTCATCAAAAATTGGATTGTTACATTACAGTGAACCTTGCCGTATATAAACATTTTGGTTGCTGTTAATGACAGCAACCATTTTTTTCTTTTTCAATTTGGAGGTCTTTCTAAAACTAAATCAGTAGTTTACAGATGGTATGGTGGCTCTGCAGTGTGTTTGTGGACTGAGGCTTTCTCTGAACTTTCCACCATTTTTAGGTGGCCACTGTAGTCTAGATATGAAGAAGGCAGAAGGGCAGTGGCACAAAGGCCTGCTGCCACTGGGACTTTTGTAAATAAATAATACCACAACTGATCCTAAGTCCTTCCTTAAGCTAGGTGCCTTGGCACACCCCTGAAATATCAGGGAGGCTGAGACAGGAGGATGATCACAAGTTCAAGGCCAGCCTGGGCAACTTAGCAAGACCTTGTCTCAAAATTTAACAGGGCTGAGGATGTAGATTAGAGTTAGAATGTCCCTGGGTTAAATACCTACCACACATACAAAAAAGAATTATTATTCTTTAAAATTAAAGTGCTAAACTGTTATACCTCCTTTTCAGTTATCAGTTGCTATGTTTTAAATTTCATATGCTAAACTGATTTAGGCTTTACTATATAGCCAGTCACTATTATCCAAAGTAAGGTAGGTGTCATCACAAGTTCTTATTTACTTGTTGGCTTAAATATTCTGACTCTAACTGAGGCTGGGGCTGTAACTCAGTGGCAGAGCACTTGCCTAGCATGTGTGAGGCACTGGGTTTGATCCTCAGCACCACATAAAAATAAACAAATAAATTAAAGGCATTCTGTCCATCTACAACTACAAAAAAATAATAATTTAAAAAAATATTCTGACTCTAACAGCTTTCCAGACTGTGGTATATGTTAAGCCCTTTGACTGATTACTGACCAAAATGAAATTAGAATGATTGTTTTGAAATCAGTTGTCAATCAGCTGAAGAATCAAAAGTTAGCAGCTACTGTTTGAACAAGTGAATTGTGAGGGATGGGATGGATTGGGAGAGTGTTAAATTAACCTTGTTCTAAAGGAGAAATGTGCTCGGCACACAAAATCCCCCTGTGACCAAAATACTTAACAAGGACAGCTTGGAAGAGGAAAAATATATTTGGAGCCTTCCTTGTGGGTTTCCTGGTTGTAATTGGACAAGTGACTGCAGAGCATTATGAGAAGGACAAGGCAAAGGAAAGCTGCACAGCGCATGGTAGCCAGGAAAGCTGAGGGCGGGGCTGGCAAGGGGAAAGGGGCCATAGGGAAAAAGATGTACCCTTGCAAGACACTCCCCCAGTGATCCACCTTTCGTGCCCCACCTGCCTACAGTTACCACCAGGTTACTCCATTTAAATGAAAATGGACTGATTAGGCTAAAGCTCATTTCACCTCTGAACAATCCTAAATCATTAGGAGCTTTGGGAGAAACCTCACCTCCAAACCATGACTAGGAGCAAATGCATAGCACAAGTCTGAACAATGACCTTGTGTTGCTTCTGTTTCCTGTAAGGTAACAAAAGAAGGCTTGACTTACTTTTACCTTTCTTGCAGATGGAAAAAGGAGATGATATTAACATTAAACAAGTGTTACTGAATATGAGAAAATATCGAATGGGACTTATTCAGACACCAGATCAACTCAGATTCTCTTACATGGCCATAATAGAAGGAGCAAAGTATATAAAGGGAGATTCAAATATACAGGTAAACTTTTCTTGGGAAAGAATAATATCCGTGTGTTAAATATAGTTGCTATCTGGTACCATTCCAACTAAGCCCTTACCTTGTCCCTTCTAAAAAATATGTTGCAGTTAATGGGGTAAATCCAGCTGGCTGCCTTAAAATTGAAGCTCACTTCCTCATGGATATTCAGCTTTAGGTTAAGTCCTCTGTGTTACTGAAAAACCCTAGTGGGAAACAAGATTTCATTAAAGAAATTGAGCTTTTTTCACGTAAGGAGGATTTAAGCATTTAGTCATTGAAATAAACCAGAAACCTTAAGTATGTTTGCCCCATTAAAAACTTGTTGTGGGGGCTGGGGATGTGGCTCAAGCGGTAGCGCGCTCACCTGGCATGCGTGCGGCCCAGGTTCGATCCTCGGCACCACATACAAACAAAGATGTTGTGTCCGCCGAAAACTAGAAAATAAATATTAAAAAATTCTCTCTCTCTCTCTCTCTCTACCTCTCTCTTTAAAAAAAAAAAAGAAAAGAAAAAAACTTGTGGAAATGTAGAATATATTTCACCTGTGCATACTTAACTTTATGACAGTGAACAGCTTGAGTGCCTATTGCAGACACAGTGAAGTACTAATACAATATTACATTTTTTTGGTTAGTGGCATTATTATCCATACAAAAGGTAGATTCAATACAATCTATGTTATGTGTTGAGGCACAATGTAAAATAGGAAACAGAGTAACAAAAGACACCTGTTTCCTGTCTTATCTAGTAACATAAGTAGATACAGGATGGTAATTGACATCCAAACATCTAAAATCTGAAACTTTTGGGCATTTCCCTTCCTCTCAAAAGTTTTGGATTTGGAGCATTTCATATTTGCACATGAGGGATGCTCAACCAGGAAAGCTCATCAAAATGCCTCCCCAGTTCCAAAACTGAATTCTGAAACAGAATTTCTAGTCCCAAGCATTCTGGATGAAGGATACACAGTCTGTGCCTTAAGTCAGTAGATACAAAAGTGACTAGATTCATTTCATCATATTTCTCATATGTGAATATGCTTGTAGGTCTTTAGTTTCTATGATTAATAGCCAATTCAGAAATAAGCTTCTTTTATAGCTTAAATCAAACCATCAGTGTCCTAAAGGACTAAATGAAAGGAATTGAGTATTGTGTAGGTTTCAAAGACAGTAAAATATTCTTAAACTATTCATTTATTAGTAGCGTTTTAAAACTTTTTATTTTTTTAGTTATGCATGACAGTAGGATGTACTTGGATATATGTATATAGAATATAACTTCCAGTTTTTCTGATTGTACATGTGGAGTTACATTGGTCATGTATTCATATGAGAACATGGGAAAGTTATGTCAGATTCATTCTAACATTTCAAGTCAAATATTAGTAATTTGTTATTGGTGCACAATACTTATACAGAGTAGTGGATTCTTCTTGATAAGGCACATGCATCAGTAATATTTCTGAAGTTTATTTAGAATTTTCTTTTTTATTTTTTAGGTCATTAAAAAGCATTAAAGAGGGCAGGGGATGTGACTCAAGTGGTAGCGCGCTTGCATGGCATGCGTGGGGCATTGGGTTTGATCGTCAGCACCACATTAAAAAAAAAAGAAGAAGAAGAAGAAGATATTGTGTCCACCTAAAATTAAGAAATAAATATTTAAAAAATAAAACAAAAGGCATTAAAGAAAAAATTTAATGGAGAAACATTAGGTTAGAGCAAGAATACTCAATATGCAGGAAGTTAACCCAAATAATTGATCCTGCTTCAGAAACCAGGCTTTGGGAACATGGGGTTTGTTGGAATCCATTTGGCTGTAGATGGTAATTTAGATAGAGTAAAATTAACTTCAATGTTGAAGTTTAGGAAAGTTTCCTATTCTTTTTTAGTAAACTTTAATCAGCTTAAATATGGAATTTGAAAAGGAAAGTTAGATCAAGCTTTTCCCACACCTTTGTGACTTGCTGATGCCTTCCTTGTGGGTTTCCTGGTTGTAGTTGGACAAGTGACTGCAGGGAAAGTGAGCTGTTCTTTGGGTAGTATCCTTCATTCTACACTTTTCAAATTTTTTTTCTTTGAAGTTTTGTTTGTTTAGTTTTGGAATATATATATTTACCCTGAGGATCTTTTTCACTACATATATATGGGTTTCGGACATAATTTTTTGTGTCATCTTTGACAGTGCAGTTTGTAGGTATGAAGAGTTTTTTTCTATATCAGTTTATCTGGTATGTAGTCATTAAACTCAGTTTTCAAGTATTCTCTGCCCTTGTTCCAGGTAGGACATTGAAAATGCCTCTGTATCTTTTAGGAGTTCAGAATTGGCAAAGTCTTGTTACCTATTCAAGGAGAAGTTTGTTCAGAAGTGGTCTTAGCAGGCTCTAGGGATACTACACATTGGCTGTAAAAGAATTCAAAGAATGTGAAACTGAATTACATACAAAGTTAAGTCCTCATTAACTCACCCACCCCTAGTTTGTAGTCATCTGGGCACATATGGTGTCCCAGTCAGTTGCTGCAATGACGAAATACCTTAGTAAACAAAAGAAACTTATTCCGCTTGTTCTTGAGGCCAGGAAGTCCAGGATGCAAGCACCAGCAGACTTGGTGTCTGGAGAGGGCTTGTTCCCCATAGATGGTGTCTGGAGAGGGCTTTGTGTCCGCACTGGTGGAACAGGCGCATAGGTTTTCTCAGATGTCTTTTAAGGGCACTAATCCCATTAGTGAGAGAGGAGTTCTCATGACCCAATGACCCCCCTAAGTGTCCCATCGCTTAATACCACCACAGTGAGAGGTTGGATGTTGTGTGTTTTGGAGGACACACAAGTTCAGATCATAGCGTGTATGTCCTTCCTGGAATGTGTGTTTATATAATGTGTTTTTCTTAAATGTAATATTTTTTTATAATACCATGCACTGTTCTGTGATGCACTCGCTCTGAAGATGCTTTTCTCTTGGCTTTCTCCTCTTAGGACTCCACCAAATGATAGGATAGCCACAGACCACATGTGCTATTAAATATTGGAAATGTGGCTAGTTTGAATCAAGATGTGCTTAAAATGTAAAATAAACAACAAAAGTGTAAATAATCTCAATAATTTTAGAAATATTGATTTCATGTTCAAATGATAATATTTTGAGTTAAAACATTATTTAAATTTGTCTTTTCAATGTGGCTGCTAAAATTGTAAATTTGTATGTGGCACATATTGTATTTCATTGGAGAATGTTGTGCTTGAATGTTAGTTTAGAATAGAAATCTAAGAGAAGGAAAATTCTTTGAAATCCTGAATCATAAAACTTTAATACACGTTATACTCAGGTTACTTTGTTAAAAATGAGAACCCAAACCATATACAACTAGCTGTAACCCCCAAAAGTATCTTGTTTGGCACAGAAGGATGTGATACCAGTTTATGGGAGGGAGAAAGAAAAACAAACCTTTTCTACATCTATCTCCTCCTCTTTGTTTCTGATTATTTGGGAAGAAAAAACTAGCTTCTGTCTAGCTGAGATATGGTATCATCTGGGGGACACTCCTTGAGCCTATGTATCACATAGGAACCATGTTTCTAGTGGTGTCTTTGGTTTTGGTATCAGGGTGATGCTGGGCACCCCCTGCATCTGATAGATAGAGATTGTAGAGAATTGGCAGGCATGTCTTTCTTAAATGTTTGGTAGAATTCAGTGAACTGGTACTTTCTGTTTCAAAGGTTATTAACTATTGATTAAATTTTTAAATACAGGCCTATTCAGATTGTCTGTTACTTGTGTGAGTTTTAGCAAATAGTATCTTTCAAAACAAAAATGATCATTTTGTCTAGGTTATGAAATTCGGGAGCATAGAGTTGTAATATTCCTATATTATCCTTCTGTCATCCCTGGGATCTGCAGTGATGTCCAGTGTTGTATTTCTGATATTGGTCATTTGTGTCTTCTCTCTTTTTTCTCAGCCAGGTTAGAGGTTCATTTATTTCATTGATCTTTTCTTTTTTTTTTTAATATTTATTTTTTTAGTTGTAGTTAGACACAATGCCTTTATTTTATTTATTTTCATGCAGTACTGGGGATCAAACCCAAGACCTAGCACGTGCTAGGCAAGCGCTCTACCACTGAGCTACAACTCCAGCCCCTCATTGATCTTTTCAAAGAATCAGCTTTTGGTTTTCTTTATGTCTTATCCCCATCCCACCCCTTTGAGTTTCCTGTTTTCCATTTCATTGATTTCTACTCTCACTTTTTTTTTCCTTCTGCTTACTTTGATTTTAATTTGTTCTTTTTCTAATTTCCTAAGGTAGAAACTTAGATAATGCTTTTAGATCTTCTTTTCTAAAAATCTTCTTCTGAGCCCTGCTTTTGCTGCATCCTACAATTTTCAATGTTGTATTTTTGTTTTAGAAGTATGTTGTTTTATCTCTACTTTTGGAGATTTATCTGGCTTTTAGTTTAATTCCACTGTGGTCTGAGAGTAGACATTGTATGATTTCTCTTTGTGAAGGTGCATTTATGGCCAGTCGGTGGCATGTCTTGGAGAATGTTTCATGTAACTTGTTGGATGAAGTGTTCCCTAGGTGCCAGGTACATGATCAATGATGGTTTTGTGTTGGGCTGTCTGCTTACTAATTTTCTTCCTGCTGAATCTGCCCATTTCTGATAGAATTTTGTTAAGTGCACATACGTTAAACACTTTTATGTCTTAGAGAATTGATCCCTTTGTCATTTGGCCCTCTTTTTGTCTGAAATCATTATGGTTTCTCCTTTCCTTTGGTGAGTGTTAGCATGTTACGTTTTTCTCCATTCGTTTACTTTTAGTCTATGTGTGTCTTTTTTTTTTTTTTTTTTTTTTGGTACCAGGGGTTGAACCCAGGGATGCTTAACCACTGAGCCACATCCTTTTCATTTTGAGACAGAGTCTCAGTAAGTAGCTTAAAGCCTCACTAAGTTGCTGAGGCTGGCTTTGAACTTGAGATCCTCCTACCTCAGCCTCCTGAGCCACTAGGATTACAGGCATGCATCTCTGTGCCCAGCTATTTATGTCTTAATTTTTAAATTAGGTTTCTGATACATTGTATATAGTTGAGTCTTGTTTTTTATTAACTCTGAGAAACTTTGTCTTTTAACTGGTATATTTAGACCTTTAGTATTCAGTAATTACTGATAAAGTTGGAATAATATCTGGTATCTGTTGTGTTTGTTACTATTTTCTATTTGTTGTCTTTATTCTTTATTTATATTTTTGTCTTTCAGTCTCTTCCCATTTTGTTTTTATTTGAACATGTCATATGATTTTAGTTTCTTTTTTAGAGAACCTTTTTGTTCAAAAGTACTTGACCCATGAAATTTTGTCTCTGGTCCTTTTTCTTAAAGTTGGCATCTGTCATCTCCTTCAGTCTTTTGTTTTTTTCCCCTTACTTTAGATTTATATGGTGTGAGTGGTATTTTCATTAATGGATATAGTTTCATGATAGTTTTTTTGTGATGGTGTCTGCATATGTGAATATATGTGCAGTGATTTAGGACGTGTGGGCACAAAGGAGAGGTGTTACTATTACCCATCTAGAGTGATTGTACCTTAAATCAAATCCATGTATAATTATATAGCATGTATTCATTTATAAAACCCTTCCAGTGACCTTGACCTACCTAGATGCATGTAGTTTCTGGTTGCCTCCTGTCACATGGTCAGATAAACATGTAAGGTAGTTGCTCGTATTACCACATACTCATTAGCAGTTTCCCAGTAGTGACAGTGACCGTAAACCTCCAGAGTAAATAGTGTAGTTTGGCCATCCAGGATGGACAGATGTTGTAAGATCTCTAGCTAGTAATTCGGCACTGCTTAAATGAAACCGTGAACTTTTTAACAAATCACAGTTGTTTCAAGTTTAATAGCTTCACTTTGCTCTTGGAGGTACTTTCTTTATTGAGAAATGGTTGGGATTGGGGTTTGAGCAGCATGTGGGGCACTGTCCCCAACAGCATGTGAGCTGGGAGTGTGGCTCAAGTGCCAGATTGGAAAGGGAAGCTGAGGCAGGCTTCAGCGTGAGAGCCTGTGTGAAGTGCTGTTCCTTGGTGTCACCCATTGGCAGTGACCAGCTGAGGCAGGTGACATGGGGGTGCCTGCTGGCTCAGATGTCACAGGAAGGCAACCACAAGTAGGTTTGCTGCTTGGGTACATGGCAGAGTGACGTAGTTGGTGTTCTTCTGCACTAAATGCCCCCTCACCCTGCCTCTGCTGTTTGTCTTTCTTATTGACAGTCTGGATTTGTTGCACATTCTGGGAAATTGTAAGACTTGATTGTTTTGATATTGTCTCATTTATTGACATGATTGAGTGCTGTCCAAGTTGCTGTAACTAGATCTCTGTGAAGAATGGGAACTTTAAAAATGGACCAGCATTAATTCTGAAGACAGCATAACCTTTTATTGGGTATTTCTTAAAGCTATCCCTTGGCTGAAGTTGTTGAACTTTTCATGAACACAGATCATCATTGTGAAGAGTGACAGCATCATCAGCCCAGACTGTCTGAGTTAAATTCTAGCCTGCTGTTCATTGGCTGCCTCACCTGGGGCAAGCTACCCAAGCTCAGTTGCCCCCATGTCCTCTGTAAAAGGAAGCGGTGACAGTGCCTGTCTCCTAAGGTTGCGGTGGAGTTGAAGCATGGAGCAGTGTGTGTTCAGCAAGTGCTTGATGAGTATCTTGTTCACCTCAGCTTTCCCCTGCGTTGGCACTATAAAAAAATGCTATTGGGGCAAGTAACAAAAATTTGGAACCAGGGAAGAAGGAACCCGGCAGTCTCTAAAGTGAAAGCATCTCGCTCTTCCATGCCACTGCCTGGTGGTTCCTTAACTGTGGGCACAGTATTCTTCTGGATGTGGTTGAGTCCAGTGGGGCTCAGGGTCGTTCTGTCCATTCAGACTCTCCATCTCCACCCAGTTGTAACAGGTGTGCTTTGCAGTGTCTTCCAGACATAGGAGATTATAGAATGTCACATTCTCCAAGGTTTCTGAAAATCTACCATTACAAGACAAAAAGAGATCTGTGAATCATACAGCTAAGTAGAATAGATGTTTCTGGGAAAGGTGGAGATGCTGAATGCCTTTTTTTTTTTTTTCCTCATTTATCTGTTGTGAGGTAAAAGCAAGATAGATTAGAAACTACTTTATCCAGTGTATGAATAGATTTTCTGGAATTTTTTTTTAAATCTGAATATAGAAGGGTTGCTTTTAATAGTGCTGTTTTAGAAAGAAGTAACTCCAGGGAATGAATTTCCCACAAATTCCAGGCAAGTGTATATTACAGTGTTAAAATTATCACATTCATTGGGCAGTAAATAGTGTTTAGTTTCAAGACTCCATGCTTCTATGAAAGGGTCTCAAAGGGGGTTTTCCCTGTCCACATCAGTTGTTTGGGGCCAGTGTCAAAGTCAGTCTTAATGAGAACCATTGGCTCCCACTAGTGTTAGCTTCTGCCATTGTTGCTGTTGACAGTGGACAGGTGGTGATGTGTTTGTAGTCCGTGCAGGGCTTAAGAGACCATGGCCCCAGTGCCAAGGTTATTCCTTCTTTGGCCTGTACTATCTGCCACTGCTTTCAACTCCAGGAGCCAGATATGCCTTGTGCTTCCACCTCCAGCTTTGTTCCTAGGAATGGGGCAGAGAGGGTGCAGGAAACCTTTGTGGGGCGAGATACTAGGCTCTTCGCCCACCATCTCATTTATCACCATAGTATTCTCCTAAGATAGATGAGGACATTGTCTTTCAAAAAGGAAGAAACTGAAAGCTCTCTTCGCCTTGGGCTGAATCCTGCTCTTTGTCATCAAATCTGATGTCCAGGTGTGCTAGAGGACGTTTCACTAGCCCAGTGGTGGGTTATGGGTTAGCTGTTTGGAGCAGCCCATGTAGCTGGTAAGGACAACCAAATTAAAGTCCTTTGGCATCACGAGGACCTGTTTGGAAGTCTAGTTGTTGTTTCTCACCTAGATGGGTCAGTGGCAAGAAGCAAGAAGGAATCAGATAACATTTACAGGTCATCTTGGTCACTATGCCACTGTTGAATATCTGTGGATTGGGAATGATGAAGAGTCAAGCAATATTGAATTTTAGCTAAAACTGTCTTACTATAAACTAATACTTTAGTGAGATCCTTGTATAGTTTGTCTCCAGTAGATAAAATTCACTAGGTTTTATGAAGATAATTGTATTCAACTTCATATAATGCACATAAAAACAAGTGTTAAATGCTTTTATTGACTGAAGTTTTTAAACATAACACAAGCGTAAAGTTGTGATTTGGTAGAATGCCATCTGTCAGCATCACAGGGTTTTCATAACTTGATTTCAATTTGTAAAATTTTTCTTTTTTATTTTTGCTACTGATGATTGAACCCCAAGGCCCTTAATCACTGAGCCATCTCCCCGGCTTTTTTTATATTTTATTTAGAGACAGGGTCTCACTGAGTTGCTTAGGGCCTTGCTGAGTTTCAGAACTTGGGATCCTCCTGCCTCAGCCTCCCCAGCTGCTGGGATCACAGGTGTGCACCACTGCGCTCGGCTGTAGATGCTTTTTATTTAAGGAAAACTACATTTTTAGTGTTCACATTTGTTTTTCATTTCTCTTCCCTACATAGAAACGGTGGAAAGAACTTTCTAAAGAAGACTTATCTCCTGCTTTTGACCATTCACCAAACAAAATAATGACTGGAAAGTACAATGGGAGCAGAATAGGTCCAGAAGAAGAGAAACCAACCAGTGACCGATGCACAGGGCTCTCCTCTAAAGTGCAGGACACAACAGAGGAAAACAGCAGCAGGTACGCTTCAGTTAATTCAGGGGGCTCAGAGTCATGCAAGCCTTCATTTATTAAATGAGGGTAATTGCTCATTTGTTTGTTACCTAAGGGGTTTTTGAATCCCATTACAAAAAGTCAATACTTGGAAACCAGTTGAAGAAACACTAGTTGAGTAGGAAAGTTAATTATAATTAGGTGGGAAAATGAATAGTATGATACAGAAAATAAATGGTATTAATAACTGCTGTTTGCAATCACTTTTAGTATTAGTTATAATGCAATTAACAATATGCCTTTAGCCACACTTGGTGGTGCATACCTGTAATCTCAGAAGCTCTGGAGGCTGAGCAAGACCCTAAGCAACTCGGCAAGACCTTGTCTCTAATAAAAATACAAAAAGGCGGGTGTGGTGTTGCATGCCTGTGATCCCAGCAGCTCTGGAGACTGAAACAGGAGGATCATGAGTTCAGAATCAGCCCCAGCAAAATGCAAGGCATTAAGCAACTCAGTAAGATTCTGTCTCTAAATAAATATAGAATAGGGCTGGGGATATGACTCAGTGGAGTGCTCCTGAATTCAATCCTTGGTACCAAAAGAAAAAACAAAAAACAGGCTGTAGCTCAGTGGCAGAGTGAGTGCCTGTCTCACACATGTGGGGCCCTGGATTCAATCCTCAGCACCACATATAAATAAATAAAGATACTGTGTCTATTTACAACCAAAATAATATTTAAGAAAAAATACCCAATAGACCTTTAATAAGATCTTAAAATACTTTAAAAAAAATTCCATTGTTAGAGGAAGATAAGTCTTTTTCCAAAAAATTACATTAAAATGCCCTTTGAAACTTTCTGGGTTTTAAATTAATATGAACGTTTAACATTAACAAATTACATGTCCAAGGCTCGCACCCACATTAGGAAACTGGTATCCTAAGGTTATGAGCCATCTAGCAAAGTGAATGAACTCTTTTTCTTCTTCTGTCTCCAAATGACATTTTTTTCCTTTTCTTTTTTTGTGAAATACACTTTTTACTTTGAGAATTTTTATGTTACAGTCATTTTGTTAGATCAGGATTTTGGAATGTACCAACGAAAATAGTCAAGGCCAACTACACATTATAGCTTCACTTTTCTCTTTTCCTAATATGGGCCTGGGGGTATAGCTTAGTGGTAGAACATTCTTCCTAGCGTGTGCATGGCCCTAGGCTCAATCCTCAGCAACAGAAAAGAAGATTACATGCCTTAAAATTTATAAAAACTAACATTTCACTATATAGTCATGGGTTTTTAGACTTGAATAGTTTATTTTTGAATCGTTAATTATGATATATTATTCCTTATTATGGTTTTAGTAGTTTTAAGATGACTAGTGAAAGCATGAAGTTATTTGTACAAGTATATTTTTTTCACCTTAAATTTAGTACTTTTAAATGAGGAAGTGTGCACTGTGCGTGTGTGCATGTGTAGGTTCTTGGGGTGCCTCACTTGTCAGGCAAACACTCTGCCACTGAGCAGCATCCCCAAAACCACAAAGTAATATTGTTTTAAATTGCTGTTATCTTTTTCAATAATTTTTTCATAATAAGATTGTCACAAGCATATTTGTTGCCACCACCCACCCCTTGATTAAGTACTATGTGCAGAATTAGGAAAAATGAGCTTGGTGACTGGGTTGGGATCCTTTGTAATTTTGGAGTGTTGTCTTGGTTTTAAAGACACAGGCCAGCCATAGTCCCTGTCCTGTGAGTTAACCTTCCCATGTTTGAGTCTCATGGCACAGAGATTAGCAAAATCACTCCGGAATTACAGAGCTGTTACAAAACGTGCTTTTAAAGGGGGCTGTGGGCACACATGTATACTTGTTCATGTTGTTTTCATCTTTATTTTTTCCTTCTTCTGAGATAGATGAGATTAGTAAGTTATTGCTCAGACCCAATAAATATTAATACTGATAGCTTTATATTAGAGATCCTAATAAAGTAAAAATGAGGGGCTGGAGATGTGGCTCAGTAGTAGAGCGCTCACCTAGCACACATGAGGCACTGGGTTTAATCCTCAGGACCAAATAAAAATGAAATAAAGATATTGTATCCATCTACAATTTAAAAAAATATATATTTTTTTTAAAAAAGTAAAAATCATATTAAATGAATTGGAGCTTCTGAAAGACTAGAATATAATACTATTTTTGTTCCATTTCATTATTGAATATCCTCTACAGCAGTGCTTTTCAAATTGGAAGTTTAGTTTACTTGGTTTAAAAAGCATTTATTTTTCTTTTGTTTTAAATATTTTTAGTTCTAGATGGAAATAATACCTTTATTATATTTATTTATTTTTATGTGGTGCTGAGGATTGAGTCCAGTGCCTCACATGTGCTAGGCAAGCGCTGTACCACTGAGCCACAACCATAGCCCTAAAAAGTATTTCTTTTTTTTTTTTTAAATATTTATTTTCTTTTAGTTCTCGGCAGACATAACATCTTTGTTGGTATGTGGTGCTGAGGATCGAACCCGGGCCGCACGCATGCCAGGCGAGCGCGCTACCGCTTGAGCCACATCCCCAGCCCCTAAAAAGTATTTCTCAAAGAAGAAAATATAAGAGTAAAAAGACATTAACCAGGCTGGGGCTATGGCTCAGCAGCAGAGTGCTTGCCTTTCACGTGGGAGGCACTGGGTTCAATCCTTGGCACCACATAGAAAAATACACAAATAAAATAAAGGCATGCTGTCTATCTACAAGTACCCAAAAAAAAATTATCTGAGTATCACAAATAGTTTATTTTAACCTACTTTTATATATGCATGTATTGAATATAAATATATACACCTATAGTTATAATATTATAATTTAATTATGTTAATATTATCATTAATATACTAATGATATAGTAATAATATATATTATAATAATATAATGTGTAATGATAATAACATATAGACACAAATGTGTGGTTACTCCATTGTGATAGTAAGATGCTTCTTATTATGTCTCGCAGTCTTAAATTTGAAAGTCAGTGTTCTGCAAATGAGAATAAATAATTGGGGTATTTGAAAAGTTCAGTCATTTGGACCCTCTCCTGAGAGTTTGCGTAGTGTGGAATGTGCCTGCCAGGGCATGTGTTGGCAGAAGCCCACTGTGTGCAACTGCAAGATTTTCCACATGGTCTCCTCTGGGCAGCCCTTTTAAACTCATATCAGATGTAAAGCACTAATTATATAATCATATCACTTAATGGATTCATTACATCTTTTATAAATGTATTTCCTGCATTTGAACACAACTTGAATATTTTTACTAGCAGTATGTGCATTTGTCTATGAGTTTTCAATTCAGAGAGTATGCTCAGTAATAATTTTTGCAAGTAAATATTTGGATGGAATTCAGACAGCCAGGGAGGCCTGTTTACTTAATAAGTGAAAATGAAAAAGATGTGCAGAAGAACTATAGGAATTAAAGGTAAGCAAAATATAGTCCTCAGTTACTAATATGAGAAGCAAGTACCCAAATTAACAAATTATTAGCAAATTGTCAATTACTTACTATAAATTAAATACCATAAATACACAAGGGTTTCAGGGGATGAGAAGAGGAAGACTTGAAGAATAGAATAGAAACGAGAGGACCAAGATAAAAGGGAAGATTCTGTCTTTGTGGGAAACAAATCTGAAGAACAGGATGGTGGGGGGGCGGTGTTTGGGCATGAAAAGTAGTGCAGAGCTGAAGGCTGTTTGTGCTGATTCTGCCTGGACACGTCGGTCAGCAACATCTGCAGGTTCCAGCATATCAGAGAAATGTAACATGATAAAATAAGATTCTTTTTTGTGTTTTGGGTTTCTTTTTCTCTTTTTTTATTCTTTTTTAGAGATATACATGACAGTAGATTGTATTTTGACATATCATATATGCATGGAGTGTAACTTCTATTTTTGTCGTTGTACATGATGTGGAGTTACACTGGTCATGTATAGGAGAGTGATGTCCCATTCATTCCATTGTCTTTCCCATTCCCATCCTCCTCCCTTCCCTCCATTCCTGTTATTTAAAGTATAGAATTCAGTGGATGTTAATATATTTACAGAGTTTTGTGGCTAAGACCATAACATAATTTTAGAACATTTTTATGATTATCCCAATTTCTAGAACTAGTCTAAAAAGTAATTCAGGATCTAATCAAGGGTCATGTATTTGATTATATTTGATTGATGTGGTTTTTAAAGTTTCTCCTTTAATTTGGAACTGTTCTCCATTTCTTTTTCCCCTCTCTTGACCAATTGTCTTTTTAAATGTTCCACAGTCTATATTTCTCATTGTTTCTCATGATTTGATTCAGATTAAACATTTTGGCCAGGAAGAAAAGTTGTGTCTTCATGTAGTAGACATTGAAGGGGAACTCACTTTTTTAAAATTAAGCTGCATGCTCAGAACTACTTTAGAAAAATTACTGGGAAACTGGTTAGGCTTTTGCCATATCACAGACAATAAGCAAAAAGAGCAGATGAATTTTGTGAGAGATTTTTAAAGGGAAGAAGTAGTAATTGATGTTTTGCCATTGGCCATTCTTTATGTAGTGCTGAGTCTGAGTATCTTGGGAGTCAGGGAGCTTATGCTGACCAGTACTGAATAGGAAAACAGGAGCTAGAAAAGTGTAAGGATAAATTTAAAAGTAGGCCCACTTGCTGGGCATGGTGGCACACGTCTGTAATCCCAGTGACTGGGGAGGCTGAGGCAGGAGAATATCGGGTTCAAAGCCACCCTTAGCAATGGCAAGGCACTAACAACTCAGTGAGACCCTGTCTCTAAATAAAATACAGAATAGGGCTGGGGTTGTGGCTCAGGCCCCTGAGCTTAACCCCCAATACCAAAAATAAATAAAAAGAAAAGAAAATTAGGCCCTGTCACAGTAGAGTATCCATGGAAATTTTTAACAGATGGCACTGATCAAGGGCCTTGAAACATCAAATGATAGTACAGAGGACCAGGTGCCAGAGCACCTCCTTGTTTCCCATTCCTGCATCTGCAGACTGGTTGGCAAAGAAAGAAGGAGTTGTATATAGAGGCTACACCTGTAATCCTAGCTGCTGGGAGGCTGAGACAGGAAGATCATAAGTTCAAAGCCAGCCTGAGCAACAGGGAGACACTAACAACTCAGTGAGACCTTGTCTTTAAATCAGATACAAAATAAGACTGGGGATGTGGCTCAGTGGTCGAGTGCCCCTGAGTTCAACGCCCCAGAACTTCCCCCCCCCCTCCCTGCCAAAAAAAAAAGGAAGGAATGAAAACTGATGGGCACCAGTTCACAGTTTGAAAAAGAGCCTTGCTTATTTTCAGGTCCTGTTAAAAGTATACATTCATATAAAACTGTACCAGAAGCAATTGCTGAGTTATCAGAGCACATCTCTGGACCATTTGGAGTACTGGGGCTTCCCCTTGTTTATTGCAGTGATTGAAGGACTTGAAGAACATGTGGATGTGTGTGGTCTTGTCAGTGTCCGGATCCTTTATACCAGAGTGATCTTGTTCTGCCATGTGTACTTTCTTTTTATCATTATTATTTCTAATCCACAGTATTCTACGGAGACGTATTCGAGAGGACAGAAAAGCCACCACTGCTCAGAAGGTGCAGCAGATGAAACAGAGGCTGAATGAGACTGAACGAAAAAGAAAAAGGTGGTTATGTTGGCAGCCTGTGCTCACTAAGATGGGGTTTGTGTCAGTCATTTTGGTTGGCGCTTTGGTTGGCTGGACTCTGTTTTTTCAGCAAAATATCCTATAAATAAACAGTTTTGCCCAGCAAGCTTCTGCACTAGTACTGACGTTGCTGCATTAATCACAAGGGTCTGTCTTTTTAGCAGCAAACGCCTCCTACCCCAAAAACGGTGCAGTAGAATAGACATCAGCCAGATCAGTGAGACTTAACCCCAGCCCAGCATCTCAGGACTCTTCACTGCAGGTGCCTCTGAAACCTAAACTGTAAGCGGCTGTCTAAAATAAAGACGTTCGTGCGTGTTAAAAATCGATACACTCTACACCTGTATTCACAAGTGTGACACGTAATTTCACCCGACCAACATTGAGAAATCCTTTATCACAAGGATTTGAATTTGAAGGCTATCTGGATTTTAACCTGCACTTGATACAAGCAATAAATATTGTGGTTTTATTACATTATTAATGGAAAGAAAATGACCTTTAATGTGTGTAATGTATAATGTATTATTGACATGGGCATCAACACTTTATATTCTTAACCATTTCAGGGTAAATATATTTTATAAGTACCTATTTAATCTTACTTTTGTAGTTAAATGTACTTTTTAAAAACTCAATTTGAAAATCTGTTACCATTAAAAATAATAATAATAAATTGTATGTTGCTTCAATTGTACTGGATACATTTTCCCATTTCCTAAAGAGAAGTTTGATATGAGTAGTTACAAATCAGCATAAGCAGTTTCTACTACATATTTGCATTTCATTTATATTTTACAGTTTTCTCTATTTTAAAAAGAAAAAGAAAAACAAAATTTTTCAGCAAAAATATCTTTGAAATCCTTGCTGGGACACTTAGGTAATAGCTGCCAAGACTGTGTACAGAAATTGGTCTCTGCAAAGCCCATGACTAACACTGTACATTTTCCACAAAAACTCAGTGTAATTACCCTAATTTATAATTGGGGTAAATCATGATTTAGAAACTAAAAGCAGCGACACTGGTGATCTGTGATTTCAGTTCACAGACTGAAGTTTTGAAGCAAAAAATTTTCACGTTCTTTCCACTGCAGCAAATAGTGAGATGATGTACAAACCTTCCCTTGTCCTTTAACTTCTTAGTGAATATTTTTAGACTTAACTACTCACCCAAGTGCTAGTTTTCTTCAGGTTCCAATACACCAATCAGTGTTTGACTTGTTTAACTTAAACTCTAAATAGTTGATATAAATTAATTGCCAGGCAGCATAGATAGTACATATTATTTGAGTGGTTTCCAAACTCTGCTCATTGGATTTTCAAGAGGCTCACCAAGAGGTTGACTGTCAGCCTCAGCATCTCTGCTTTATCTTTTATATACCATGTAAGGTTTTGGCACAAGGCTTAATCATTTCAAGGGGAACAGTTATCATGTAAAGGCAATTTGAAAACCATGGGTGTAGGTAATGTTTGGGATTGACTTGCCTAGCCTTACGGAGTGTGCTGACTGTGCAGGACATAGGTGGTACTACATATTAAGTAAGATTGATGTAACTTGTGCCCATGTCCTGACTCAGTATCACTGTGTCCTTGACCCTGAAGTGGAGAGGAGGTAAGAGGGACATCTCTGTCTGTCTGAACTAAACCTGTGTTTAGGCATTAAGACGCTAATGCTTTAGGTGGTTTTTGGTTTAAAATCCTTTCTAATTTGCATTGTTTTATCTTTGCTAAAGTACAGTCCATTGCTCTGCAAGCACAGCATGGGCAGGCATCATTCCATTTCCAGTTTGTTTCCTTGATTTTAACAAGGTAAAGACTCCTTATAGGAAAGAAATACTGATAAGGCTGTACCTAGCCTTACTCAGGATAAACGCGCTTCGTGGATTCAGCATTTCAGCCTAGCGTTATGTCTGCTTTTTGTCCTTCTGGATGGTACATGGTACGGTGTGTTTTAAAATCAAATTCAACGAAGTGAACACTTTGTGAACTTCAGGGCCAGGCTCTTCCCTCCCAGCAAATCCCTGAGGGTGAGGTGGATGGTGGAGTCTTTAAACAGGGGTGTGGTTTTACCAGTGCTGATATATTTTGTGTGTGCCAAATGCTAATTACTAAAATATATGGCAGTAGGTGGCAGTGCTATGGTCATTACCCCCAGCCCTTTGTTAAATGAGCTGTGCAAGTCAAACATGGACAAAGATGTGGCTCCTGCCCTCTCCGTTAGCACCAGAAGAAAGCAGTTCCTGATGGGTTCTGCATCTTGAAAAGGATTTTGTGTATGCATAGGTCTCCAGAATATTTGTGACTTCAACAGATTTTAAGTCACTTTTAGCCGAGCACAGTGATACATGCCTGTAATCCCAGCAGCTCGGGAGGCTGAGGCAGGAGGATTGCAAGTTCAAAGCCAGCCTCAGCAACTTATTGAGGTCCTAAGCAACTCAGTGAGACCCTGTCTCTAAATAAAATTCAATAAAGGGCTAAGGATGTGGCTCAGTGCTTAAGTGCCCCTGGGTTCAATCCCCAGTATCAAAAACAAAAAACAAACACAAAAAAAGAAGGTCTTATTCTCAGGAAAGAGCACTTAGTTCACCTCCACGTCTACTCTGAGCTGGTACAAACTTTGCTTCATGGAGGTGCTGGCTGGTTACATACTCCTTTCCAGGTGTAGCCATGTGTTGTGTTACATTGTTCCTTAAACATTCTCCATGTTTAATTTATATATAAGATAAACATAATGCCCACTTTTTGCAGTTTGAAGTAATAAAAGTACATACAGAGCTTCAGCACAAAGTGAAGCCATTTCTCATGTTTAACAGAGATGATATGTATTTGCCAAGTCCTTTATCTTTTGGGTCCATTTCTCAGTGTTTTAATATTTCTGCCAAGAGATAAACAATAAAAGTGAAAGGATGTCAAGAAACTGTTAGTCATTTTCTGTTAAAGAGCTCTGCCTAGCGGCTGCCAGAGAAAAGGTAGCAAGTGAGTTGCCTTGGGTGCACATGTGCCTGTCCCTTCGACTTGCATGAGCTGGAATTCATGGTGACTCGGAAACACGTAGGGCTCAGTTGATGGCATGCACGGTCCCTCTGTGTGCCCGGCACTGTGCCTTTCAGGGATGGTGCTCACACAGTGCTGGGAGTCAGTCGTGGTGGTGTTAGGTCCCAAGAAGCCTGAGACTTGACATCTCTTCATTTCTTTTGCGGTGCTATCGTTGAAAAGTCTCTCTCTCGTATATTTTAGAATTAGGTCATTCTTAGAGACTGCAACTCATTTCTTAATGTGTCTGCCCAGCTGGACATGTACATCATGTGGTGCCCGTCACCCCGGCAGCTTGGGAGGCAGGGACAGGAGGATCTGAAGTTGAAATGACTTAGAGATGCTGTCTCCAAGCTGAACAATAAAATGCTCAGAAAACTGTTACTAACTGGATTTGATATAGAGATCAGAACCTGATGGTATTAAAAATACTTTTACTGACCTTTTAATGAGTGCCTGCATTTCCAAATTTGCCTGCCTTATTATTGTACAGATTCAAAAAATCTAATCTGCTTTGATTTTTACTTTCAGATACATATCTTTAAAAATAATTTTAAATGTTTTAATCTGAATACCATTCAGTATGTAATTCATTCTGTCTGTGTTCAGGCAAGATTTCAGCCCTTGCTAAACACTGGTTTATATTTTCTTCTAGCAGGTTCCCACGGGGGTTCTGAGTGAGTGAGGAGTATGTAACTGGGTGTAGCCCCCCCCACCCCCGAGTCTGTGGCATCTTGGTAGGGAAGGAAGAATGGCTAAGGTCATCCTTCATCTCATGAAGTGAAATAAAGGCCTTCTCACTGTCTGGATTGTTACTCTGTAGCTGATCTGTTCATTTCTCCTTCCCTCTAGTTCCGTTATTTGGCTTGGATTCTATTTGTCCTTGTACCTGTTCTCCAAGTGGTGTTCATGGGACGGTGGTGCCCGAGCCTCCCAGCAGCGTTGGCACTCGCAGTCCCAGCCGTCCCTGCTGTGGGGGCAGCGGGGGCCTCCTCCTTTCTGCTCTGCCCAGGAAGTGCACGAACAGCGCGCTCATACGGGCTCTATTCTGCTGCCTGTCCTAACATTGCCATTTCATTGTTCATCCAGATCCAAGAAAGTGGTATGAGTGTGGTTCTCTCTCCCCTGCAGCAGGAGTTTTCTGACTGTCTGGCACCTTCACGTTGCCCCAGGAGAGCAGCAGGCTGCTCTGCACGGTGCTTTCCTGTCTGCACTCTCCAAAGAAACAAGCGGCCGTCTCCTTTGGCTCCTGAGCTCTGGAAAGACCCACTGTCAGTGCCGATCGTTTCCTCCCGTGCTGTGCTCCTGGCCCGGAGCCCTTGCCAGTGTCAGCAGGGGCTGATGTGGAAGCTTCTGCGTGGTCTGAGAGTCTGGGAGCTGGCAGTGAAAACATGCAGAGAACCCTGAGTCTGGGCAGTCCACTGGGAAAATAAGAAGTTCTGTCTTTGAGACCTTTCTGGTTTTCTGGTTAAAAATGGAATATGGGGATTACAGTGTTGAGTGAGGATGTTGCCTGCAGAGTCGGCTCTGACCCTGGCTGGTATGCTGCTTAGCTTGTTTTGGCCTTCGGCGAGGAGAATTGCATGAGGTGTTGGAGGTGGTGGTGGTGGTTTTTCCTGTGTAGACTCTTTAAGAGGCATCAAGTTATTTTTCGTTGCTGCTCTGACTTGACATAGACTTCTCAGACCATGATGCCATTGATGCTTTAAATAACTAATAAACACTATGTCTGGCACATTCAGGAGAGGAACTTGGGTAAGTGGCCTTTAAGGCAGCCCTGGCTCACCTGAGAGGTTGTGATCAGCTATCTAATGGCAGAAATGACTCCTGGAGCAGTTTGGCTCCTGATACCTCAGCATGTCAGTGCTGGCTCAGGACAGAAGGTCCTGCCCCACACCCCGAGTTGCCCACGCCAGCCAAGGCTACTTCTGCAGAAAAGACCCAGCACAACCCACACCACTCAACTTGTCAGAACCTGTTTTACCTTTCCCTCATTAAATAAAATAGCAAAAATTGGTCCAAGCAAACATACCAGAATTTCTGAAAATGAAGCCTATTTGTCTTTTCAGTCTTACGTATAAATAGTCCTTTTTTTCTTTTTCTTTTTTTTTTTAATATTTATTTTTTAGTTTTCGGTGGACACAACATCTTTGTATGTGGTGCTGAGGATCGAACCCGGGCCACATGCATGCCAGGCAAGCGCGCTACTGCTTGAGCCACATCCCCAGCCCCGTAAATAGTCCTTTAAAACAGTTACCCTCGTCAGTGATTTCATCTTGTTTGAAAAATATTTAGAAATAATAATTAAATTTTTTAAAATCCCACCTTTTAGGTTGTTATAAGAAATCATTAAGCTGGGCACTGTGGCACACACCTGTAATCCCAGCAGCTCAGGAGGCTGAGACAGGAGGATCGCAAGTTCAAAGCCAGCCTCAGCAATGATGGGCACTAACAACTCAGTGAGACCCTGTCTCTAAATAAAATACAAAATCACTGGGGATGTGGCTCAGTGATCAAGTACCCCTGAGTTCAGTCCCCAGTATCAAAAAAAAAAAAAAAATTCTTGGTAAATATGTCTTTAACTAATCTGGAATTGTAGCCATTCACCATCTACAGTTTTGCCAACCAGTTTAAAGGTACAATCTGGATTTAACCTCCATGACCCTTCATCTAACTAGATGGCATTACCTCTGGTTTTGGATAAGAAAATTGAATCAAAGTGTAAGTAACTTGCCCCAGACTGCACAGCCAGTACCTGATAGAACTGAGGTGCAGTCTCCAACTGTGGAAACCCGGTGACTCCGCGCCTCAGGCCTTTCCTGTTAAGTCAGGACTGTGTTTATGTGGAGTATTTGGACCAAATATTTAAGTGGGAAAACGAAAGAGTCTTAGCTGTTAAAAGCCAAAATATTCCTCTGATTTTTTTTTTTTTTAAGTGGAGGGAGAAAGTTGTGAAATAATTTGTACTACCACTGAAAATCAGAAGTATTCTTGGCACATCGGAATATTCTCTAAATCAAACCCTTCTTTCATTCACTGTTATTGAATTAAGTTCCTTTCCGAGTAGTCTTCCGAGTGCATGGAAGGTGCACATTTTGCATCAGAATTGTAAAGGGTGCTCTGCCTTCTGTCAGCCCCCTTGGTTCAGGTGCTGGAGACCCCTGTAACAAGCACCCATAGTTTTTGTGACTCAGATTCTACTAAGAATGATTTCTTGATGATTTGATGTTCATGTTGGTGGGAAGTCCCGATGAAAAGACGGCTCCATCGGTGCCCGGTGCAGGGGTGCTGTTCTGCAGAGGGGAAGAAGTCTGGTCCCCAGAACTCGGGGCTTTTGAGTAGACGTTCTGACTAACTGGTGTGGACCTGGCTTGTGTTTCCTGCCTGCCCATGCGGAGCCACAGGACTGACATATTTAGGTTTGGGGCTCTGGTAAAAAGGAGCTGGGGAGAATGGCAATACCGTGAACCTCTGCAAAAGTTGTCCATTTGCAAATAATTGTGCAGGAACTTCAAAAATCCTGCTGCCCTTGACTATAGCCGTTCCTTCCATTGCTTGTTTAAACTCATTTTCACCCCTTGGCATTAAGGTACAGTAAGCCTGACAATTATTTTATGTCTTTGTTTTCTTTCATGTTGATGGTAACCTCAGTTTCCTCTCACTTCAGTCATGTAGCTATGATCCTTAGTGTTGTCCCTCAGGACAAAATGCAGCTGCTAACATGAGTGATTTAAAGACACATGGCAACTTTATGTCCAAACATTGTATCAATAGTATTTTTAGCAGTCTTACACAGTGGAGGTCCAAATTGGATTAGACTTTGGCATTGAATTCCAAAGTGTTGGTAAGTCAGCACATACCATGTAGTCTTGCTAAATTCCTGTGGCTACTTTTTTTTTTTTTTTTAAATCTGTCTGTCTGTCAGTATCTTACATAGAGGTCATTTCTTGTGTAAAACTGGATGACCTGAAAAATTTGAAGTTAGTAATTCTTGAAGAAGATGAGTCATGGTGCTTTACCTGCATCTGTCTCACACCACTGATTGTACATGAAAATCAAGCACTGCAGTTTTACCAAGATGATAGCGAAGAATCTGGTGTGGTTGACTGTGACACGTTGGAATGGTTTTCGGTGCCCTACTTTTAGTTCATCGTTAGTCCTGTTGTGTTTGTGTGTATCTATGTACGTCTGTGTGTTTGGTAAATATGAATTGAATAGATGACTTCTTATTTTATGTTTTAGGCCAAGATTGACAGACACCTAAATATTCATGACTTGAGAATATTCTGCAGCTATAAATTTTGAACCATTGATGTGCAAAGCAAGACCTGAAGCCCACTCCGGAAACTAAGTGAGGCTTGCTAAGCCTGTAGACGGCCTCACGGTTGTCTGTTTACAAAGTAAACTTTACACCCAGGGAATGAAGAGCACCCACCAGCAGAAGACTTGGCAGACCCTTTAATCTGATGTATTGCTACATGTTTTTAATGCGTGTATGAAATGTAGAAAGATGTAAAAGAAATAAATTAGGAGAGACTACTTTGTATTGTACTGCCATTCCTACTGTATTTTTATACTTTTTGGCAGCATTAAATATTTTTATTAAATAGACTATGTTGCTTTGTGTGCATTGTCTTAGGACAGCTCTGCTTCAAATATGAATATTATGGGTTTCTTCTCAGATTTCCATAACTAGCAGTTGATATTTAAATGAAAATTGATTCAAAACATTGGTTACTTTTCCAGATTTTTTAAGTTATTCCTCAGTAGTCTTCTATCCTGATAGTATTGGTTAGGTAAAAGCAAAAACAGGAAAGTTACATCCCTGAGGTCACTTGAGATGTGAGCTAGTATTGCCTAGTGGTCAAAAGTAGTTTCAGAGAGGTGCAGCAGTCCCGTGCAGTACCCAGTGTCCTCCTGCAGGCTGGTGCACTCTGCCCCACGTTTCCCTCAGCAGGAGGCCAGGGATCCCTTTTTCCATCTCAGTTCCTGCCCGAGGGGTGAATTGGGGCAACGTATGTGGTCACTTGTCTATTGGTGATGATTTGGGTGTCCAGAGACACTTAAGCCCCTGCAGTCACATGAGCGGCGCCTTAAGGGTATAAAAACCTGTCATTTATTTATTTATTTGTTTATTTTGCCAGCTGTGAAATTCTTACAATATTTTTATAAATACAGCTGTTTCAGCTTTTAAAAATTCAAATGACTTTTTTCTGTGTTCCTCTTTGCCCTACGCCAGATTTCCTGGGTCTGTTATATAGAGGCAGGTGGAGTGAGCCCCTACCGGGTCTCTCCTGAAAGCTGCAGGAGGAGTTGTTCTCGCCAGGCACAGCAGCCAGCTGCTCCTCCCCGTTAGAGGAAGCTCCTGGAGTTATCACCTTCACCTGCCTCCACTTCCTCACTTCCCGTGTTCTTCCTTACTGTGGCTTTGTCTGTCTTGTACCACTCCCAAGATGGCCCACAAGGTCATTTTAGTTTCTACTGTGACCAAACAAGGCCATCACTGTTTATATGACTTCTTGGCAGCAGATCAAGGGCTTCTTTGAAGCTTTCTCCACAGACTTCCTAAGACCTCAGATTTTCCTTATTTCATTTCTTCTTCCTGACTCTCAAACCTGAGAGTTTCCAACACTCCATCTCTGAGCCTTTGGTTTTAATTTTAACACAGTGACCTTGGTTGTCTCAACTCTGCAAGTCTCTGGTACCTCTAAGCTGGTTCTGTCTTTAGCCCAGGCCAGATCTTACTTCACAGAGGAACCATGTCACCGGTTCCCAGATTGGTGTCATGGTGTGTATAGATTCTTGAGTCTTTAAAATTGACTGCCATCTCCTTCAGCTCATCTCCTGGTATTTCATTTTATATGACAACATGCCCAGAGAGCTGAAGCTCCCCTCCCCGTGGGCTCCACGTCCAGTTGAGTCATGAGGTCCTGCACACTCCATGGCCCACTTTGGTGGAAGCTGCGTTATGTGTGGGGACAGCAGTAGCTTTTCCTTCCTAGTGTGGCCCACCCGTTTGTACCAGTCCACTCTATGCAGCTGTCCACATGATCTTTATAGACCCGATCATTAACATCCTCAAACTTAGTGTCTTAGACAGTTCTACCTTCATTTTAAATCCCGAGGCCTCAGGGAGCCGTGTGCCTCTGGCTGTCACCCACCTGACCTCCCAGGCACCTGTTGAAACTGTGCCATCATTTTGAATTAGTGGAACAGTCCTCGTTCATTCATTTGTCAAATGAAGATTTATTGAACATGTAAATGCTAGGCACGGTACGAGGTCCTCCACATCCAGTGCCCAGAGAGGAAACGTGACGTGTGACCTCAGCAATGGGCAGGTCAGTGAGCAAATGCTGTGACAAAGATGAACAGATAACTGCTCAGCTGTGGAGACCTGAGTTCACAGAACTCACAACCCAGACGCAGTTGCTCAGGAGCGCTTGGGCACTGAATGTTCTTAGGAATGGCAACAGGGCCCCCAGTCTGGGAGGCAGAGCAGGGGCAAGGACCATCCCTGGGGTCTACGGGGCTCCCTGGTGTGCACTTCCCTGCTGGAGGCAGGGAACTTCTGGAGAGTGCAGCTCTGAATTTTTTTTTTTTTTTTTTTTTTTTTTGCCAACTGTGATATTCTCTTATTATTAATAGATCTACTTCATCATTAAAAAATTTAAATGACTTCACCTTATGTTCCTTTTTGCCTCAGATGCCAGATTTCCTGTGTCTATTTTAGGAGTAGGTAAACTATTGAGGAGTAGGGCCCTTTCGCCCCTGCTCAACCTTTCCTAAAGGCTATTGCTCAGGGGCGGAACACTTGCCTGGCATGCGTGAGGCACTGGGTCCATTCTCAGCTCCACATAAAGATGAATAAAGGTATTGTGTCCATCTACAACTTAAAAAACAAGGACCACGTGAGAAATGTGTTACCCACCAAGCAGCGCAGCAAGCCAACCTTCCCACTGCTGGCAGGCTGGAGAGAGGAGCCCTGCCCTGCTCTGTGTGCGTTTTTATTATATTTTATCTTTTTGTAAATTTTTGAAAATTTTTTTAGTTGTAGATGGACACA
This sequence comes from Callospermophilus lateralis, assembly GCF_048772815.1. Classification (NCBI taxonomy): domain Eukaryota; kingdom Metazoa; phylum Chordata; class Mammalia; order Rodentia; family Sciuridae; genus Callospermophilus; species Callospermophilus lateralis. The sequence goes on from NC_135321.1 coordinate 64,894,280, forward strand.
ATATTTTATTTGTTTATTTATATGTGGTGCTGAGGATCAAACCTGTGCCTCACACATGCTAGGCAAACACTCTACCACTGAGCCACAACCTCAGCCCTGTTGGGGTTATTATCTTAACTAACTGAATCAGAAGCTTAATGTAACCTTGTGGAGTTGGAATGCATCTTCCAACAATTCCCAGCCCACCTGAGGTGCCGTGCTGTGGTCCAGGTGGGATTGGTGTGCAGACTACCACCACCACTGGGCTCTGGAAGGAGTGTTAGGAGACTGGAGGAGAGTGACCCAGCCCTTCCCAGGTGGGGACCAGGCAGAAAGTGGCCTAAGACCATGTGGGTGGTTGACGGACCCTTTAAAAACAAGCAAGTGGGCACAGTAAGTCACCAGTGTTAGCCATTCTCATGGCCCATGAACAGCTTAGAATGTGGGATGTGGAAGGAAGGAAGCTTCCCTGGTGTTCTATCAATCAGGGTTCTCCAGAGAATCAAGGGGGTAAGTAGAGAGGAGGAGGGTGCATCAGGGCACCTGGTTTGCTTGATGGAGCGGAGGAGTCCCACAGGGGGTATAATGCAGGCTGGAGACCTAGGGAGACCTGGGGCACAGTCCTTGCAACTCAGGACCTCAGAACCAGGGGAGCCGATGATGGAACTCCCAGAGTGGCACTGGAGGCTTGAGAGCTCAGGGACACTGGTGAGACTCCCAGAGTCCAAAAGCCAGAGAACAGAAGTTCCAGCATCCATAGGTGGGAGAAGAGAGAGCAAGAACTCACCCGTCTCCACCTTCTTGTTGCCTGGCCTTCAGCTCCGCAGATGGCGCCCACCATCACTAGTCTCTTCCAGAAACGCCCCGACCCACGCTGGGGCAGCCAGTCTTTCTGATCAAATGCCGACCCCCTGGGGTCCCTTTCAGCAGAAGAGCATCGGGCCGGATGCCTCCCGAAGCCCTGGTAACACATTAAAGCATTGCCATCCCCAGGCCTGCCTGCACCCAGTCAAGCTGACACCGAGTCAACTTCATACCGGCTTCTAACCAGGGCAGCAGGGACCCTGAGTTTCTCCTCACCACCAAGCTCATCAGCCAGCTAGATAGAGGGAGGTCCCAAGGATGCCCTCCAAAGCCAGCAAACAGTGGCCTTCCAAGCAAAATTGAATAGTTGTTGCTCTGGGTGTGGAAATATCCCAGCTTTCCATGTCAGGGAGAGCACTGTGCTGCCTGATGGCAGGGGAGAAATACAATTTATTTTAAATAGTAATTAGCATGTGACACCCAACACCCAACCGTGCTCAGAGGGACTGTGTGCGGAGCTCTGTCAGATGGGTACACTGAGTCAGGGGTGTGAAGACGGAAGAAAATGAACATTCTGCCGGGTACAGTGATGCACACCTATTACCATCAGCTCTGGAGGCAGAGGCAGGAGATCCCAAGTTCAAGGCCAGCCTCAGCAACTTATGAGAGCAAGCCTGCCTCAAAATGAGAAGTGCTCCCTGGGCTCTGGGTGGGCATCCTTTTGAGCCCCAGCCAAGCCAGGACTCCACTCCTGAGGAGCACCTCCCAGGGCTGCATAGGCCCAATAAGAAGACTGCGAGGCTATCAGAGACGGGCAGCAGGGAATCAGATGGCACAGCCCGGGAGAGGACCCCACACTCCTCAACCCCAGAGTGGAGAGAAATGGATGCAGGCTAAGATGTGTTGTGCTCAGAAAAAGTCCCCAGGAAGTGATGCCTGCTGAGTTCCTACAGAAGGCCCGGTCTCATGGGAACCAGGGCCCTGGCAAGACAGTGACAGCAGAAGGGATTGAGCCTGCCCAGTATAGAGTAACAGACCCTAAAAATTATGCACCTTGACAATTAGGAACTGTCTTGGCCACTAACAAATTGGAAGAAAGAAATGCTTACCCAAGATGGAAATTTAGATGCTCGTAGATCAGGACAGATAGGTCACTCAAGGATGCTCCATTTCTCTACCATTCATGGTTTGTTCTCTCATGATGACTTCAAGGTCCAAGATGGCTGCTGAAGCTTCTGTAATTCTTTCACATTCCGGGCGTGCAGCACCCACCGTGGCTGAGCTGGCATCATTTAAGCAGGTTTCCCCATACTTGGCCCTTCTACTTGTGCTTACATCTCATTTGCCAGGATTGGGCCACATGCATGCACTGAGTTGTGAGGAAGTCTGGAAAATTTAGTATTTCAGCTGAGTGTATTCCCGCTCTGTTAAAGTGGAGTGAATTCCCCCACACAGTCCAACATTGGAAGTAAAAATAAGCCCACAGCCCTTGTAAGACCCAGCCTGGAAGCTGCCTGCCTGGTAACTGTGTTTGGATACAGGGAAGGCATGTGGTGTCTCTTTTTTTCATCTGGGGTCCAAACAGAATGAGAGACAATGTCTCATAGAGTCCCCTCTGTGGCACCCTGGCAATAGTCACAGGAGGCAGAATTGGAAGAATGGACAGATCACATTCTGTCTATGTAAGGGTCCAGATTTCTGTGCTGAATTTTCTACGACTGTATTCTCTCTAATAAGACCGGAAAGGATCTCTCTCCTCAGGTTAGGATCAAGTTAAACGACTGTAAACAGACATACAGCAACTTAAGGTGAGGACTGGTGTGAATTATAATCCAAGTGTGCAGGTGTCTTATGATCCAATTCTGGTAGAACCCGGACAATATTATATGAGATTATAGAAGTCAAAGAAATCATTCCCCTGAGATATTTTTGGATAGTTGTTGAAACATCTGGGTAATTTTTAGTATTATTTGCTTGTGTTTCTGATAATTGATGTTTGAATGATACAATGTTTGAATGATAAAATGCCAAGGCGGTGGGTATCTTTTGAGCAGTGATCTGTTAAATTCGAATTCAGCATTAATAACTTACATATAACTTAAAATACAAAATGGAGAGAGAGATTCAGACCATCTCAAACTCTACCTTTCCTGGTCACTGTCGGATGCCTGGAGGTCTGTCTGCAGAGCTGGACCCCAAGGCCTGGGTGACTCTGACCCGTGGAACTTGGGCTTCCTGATTATTCCACTGGGCAGAAGTTGGGCTTCAGAGAGGCCAGAGGTGCTGCCAACTGATCTCATGAAGGGAATGGCCAAGATCCGCCTGAAGCTCCTACACAGATAAATCTCAGCGGTTTCTTGGTGGGTCTGGGACAGCTCACTTCTGTCTGCAGTGGTGGGACGTGTGGGCGGAGCCTGCTGCAAGGCCACCAGGAACCTCCTCTGTGCCCCCACACACCACAGTTGTCCAGAGAAGAACTGAACACTTCCACACTCAGAGCTTGGTGGGCACTTCTGTCATTTGCAAAGTCTAAGCTGCACCTATGTGGGGAAACAGTCTCAGGAAATGTGGCTCCAGAGAGGAGCAGTGGCCACGTGGCCAGCTGAGAGCAGATGGCCCTGAACTGGTCCATTCAGACTTAGGAATACTCAGGATGAGCCCAAGTGGCTGGAATCATCTGAATCTCTGAAAGGCCAAAAGACTGGGGAGGCTGAGGCAGGAGGATTAAGAGTTCAAAGCCAGCCTCAGCAGTGACCAACTCAGTGAGATCCTATCTCTAAATAGAACAGAAAGGGCTGAGATGTGCCTCAGTGGTTAAGCACCACTGGGTTCAATCCCGGTACAAAAAAAAAGAAGAAGAAGAAGAAGAAGAAGACCTGGTGAAGCACAAAAAGAAACAAAACTGTATTCTGTTGGGAAGATGACACATGACTGGAGGTGAGTGGTGATGGTGGTGGAAGAGTGTGAATGCACCAAGGCACTGAGCTGTGCAGTGAGGGTGATTAAAACAGAAACTTATGTTACGTGTATCACACTACAATTAAATGTGTATGTGAAATTTCTGCCTTCCTGTTTTTCTTCTGCAAATGGGAATCATATTTGTATCTATACTTCACAGGGTTACTGAGAGGAATAAGATGCTCTATCTCAGGTGCTTATCACCACGTCTAACATTTCAGTATTCACGGATATCAGTATTATTATTAGCTAAGAAAAGTGTTACTTTGGTTGAGGATGTGGCTCAAGCAGTAGCGCGCTCTGCCTGGCATGCGTGCGGCCCGGGTTCGATCCTTAGCACCACAAACAAACAAAGATGTTGTGTCCGCCGAAAACTAAAAAAATAAATAAATATTTTTAAAAAATTCTCTCTCAAAAAAAAAAAATTGTAATGCATTCCACTGTCATTTATTTAAAAAAAAAAAGAAAAAAGAAAAGTGTTACTTATATTAAAATTTAAAATGCTGGACTGGGGTAAGCTCAGCGGTGGCACTTGCCTACCATGCACGAGGCCCTGGGCTCCATCCCCAGCACCATCAAAAAATAAAAAAGTTACTCTGGAAAAGGAATAGAGGAATATAGCATATCAAATCAAATAAAAATGCAGCTGGGCACAGTGGCACACCCTGTAATCCCCAGTGAGTTCAAAGCCAGCCTTAGCAACAGTGAGGCACTAAGCAATTCAGTGAGACCCTGTCTCTAAGTAAAATACAATATAGGGCTGGGGATGTGGTTCAGTGGTTGAGGACCTCTGAGTTCAATCCCCGGTAACAAAAAATAAAAAATAAATAAAAATGCACTAGACCCTCAGCCAGACAATCAAGGTTGACACCAGCAGATGTAGTCATGTTGCGAGTACCTGCTCTGGGCACGATGGGATGAACCCTCTGTGTCTTATTCCCCAAGACATGTAACTCCAGTGGTCAGGACCCTGGCCCAGTCCTCCTCAACACTGTCCAGGTCACCCAGAACAAGGCCCATCTGAGAAGCAGTCACTCAGAGGAGTGGAGCCCGGAAAAAGACAGAAGGTAACAACCAAATGTCACGTGGAGTCCTCCACGTGTTCCCGGAACATAGGACACTGGGTACTTCTGAATAAATAATGGACCTTTGTTAATAACCATGGGTCAATGTTAGTTCATTAATTCTGACAATCTGCCAGGTACAAGGACTCATGCCTGTAATTCCAGCAACTCAGGCTGAAGCAGGAGCATGGGAACTTCCAGGCCAGCCTGGGTGACTTCACGAGACCCTGTCTCAAAATGAAAAATAAAAAGGGCAGGGATGTGGCTCAGTGGTAGAGCACCCCTGGGGTCAATTCCCAGAAATGCAAAAAAAAAAAAAAAAAAAAAAAGTTATCATTCTAATGAAAGGTAACAATTGAGATTGGGTCTATGGGACTTTTCTGTGTTTATCTTTGTAATTTTTTTTTCTGTAATTCTAAAAACTGTTCTAAAATAAAAAGATCATTAATAAGACAAAAGCTTAGAAAGGATTCAAGACACAGTAACGATACTGAAGAAAGGCAAAGAAGGTCCAACAAACAGGTAATAGGATTCCCTGAAAAAGAAATTCAGAGTGCACAAAATTCTAAAATTAATAAGTTGAAGTTTCCTGAGGTAAAATTAAAATATTTGTAACTACAGACCAAGAGAGTACATTTGAGAATATCAACCCAAAGCCACCAAAATTAAGCAATATTTCAATAAACTTCTGACTTTGATTATAAATTATCTTCTTTCCTTTGGGAATCATTTGTTCTTTTTGCCCCAAAGATCTTTTCCTTTTCTTTCTTATTTATTTATTTATTTATTTATTTTTGTACTGGGGATTGAACTCAGGGGCACTAAGCCACACTCCCAGCCCTATTTTGTATTTTACTTAGAGACGGGGTCTCACTGAGTTGCTTAGCACCTTGCTTTTTGCTAAGGCTGGCTTTGAACTTGCGATCCTCCTGCCTTAGCCTCCCAAGCCACTGGAATTACAGGTGTGTACCACTGTGCCTGGCCCCAGTCACTTTTTATATTTTATTTAGAGAAAGAGTCCTGATGAGTTTCTGAGGGCTTTGCTGCTAAGGCTAATTTTGAATCGAGATCCTCCTGCCTCAGCCTCCCAAGCCACTGGGATTACAGGTGTGCACCACTGCTCCCAGATTTTCCTTTTCTTTAAAGTCTACCAGTACTTCACGTCAGAAAAACATTGAATAACATACTGAGTAACACATACAAAGAAAATGTGAACCAAGGATGATATAAAGTCCAGTAAAACTGACTTGAAAGTCATCACCATGCAAGAATTCAGGAAGTATTTTGTGTGTAAGCTGTCCTTTAGGCGCCTGCTGGGGGTGAGTCTCAGACAACAGATGATTACAAGACATTGGTTTGAGAGCTGCTGGTGGGATCTGCGTACTTGTTGAAGTGAGGCTGAAGACTGGGGAAAGCAGAGAGATCCCGGTATGTATTGTATGCTGTGACATTGCAGATAAGTGCAAATAATAAAACAGGAGCGGACTGGGGTGGAGCTCAGGGATGAGTGCCTCCTAGCACACATGAGGCCCCGGGTCCCATCTCCAGCACCCTAGGACCACAGCCTCATCCTCTGCCCCTGCACCCCCGGGTTCCAGCAGGTTGCCCTGGTCTGAGCGAGTTCTTGCCCGTGTGCACCCATGCCCGCGTGGTGCACGCTGCATGTGCAGCTTGGGTGCCCACACCCGGGCAGCTCTGCTGGACTCGGGGCTACCTGTTCCCTCCCGTGCTGGCGTTATTTCCCCAAGGCAGGCGTGTGATCCAGTAGCTCACTGTTTGCTTTTGTAAATAGTGTCTCCCTGGAGCGTAGCCTGTTTGCACACTGCCTGTGACCACTCCTGCACGCCGGGGGCAGTTAGTGGATGTGACAGAGATTCTATGGCCTGCAAGCCAGAAATACTTACTGCCTGGCCCTCGATGGAAGTTTGTGAACTGCTATTTGAGGCCAGGGGCATTGCGGCCCTGTCCCCAGGTCAGCAGAAGTGGGAGTCCTGCCATGTGACAGCCACCTCCCAGAGCTGGCTCCCCGCTGTCTTAAGGACTGGAAAACATTGTTTTTTAATGTAATTAAACTTGCTGGACCCTGGATGGTGTGAAGCAGGCACACAAAGAGTTGCACTGTGAACCTCTGTGTTTGCCTCCAGGTTGGGGCTCAGCAGCCAGAAGCTCTGCTCTGCCAGTCGCAGCCTTGCCCCATGGTCATGCCCTTCCCCGGGAAGCCTCCACCATGCCTCACTCAGAGAGAGCTCTTAGACATCGCCTAACCCACAGCACTGTCGTGGCCCCACTCAGAAGCTTCACTCATTTCCTTTAGTTCTCCACGGCTGCCATCAAACTAGTGTCTCTGCTGTTCTTTGTTTGAATCAGGATCCAAGGTTCAAATGTTGTGTTTACCCGAAAAGGAAGTTGGGTCTCTGTTAATCTATAACAGTCCCTCTACCCACCTGCCCATGCCAGTTTTGTTTTGTTTTGTTTAATATTTTGCAATTCAGTTGTTGGAAAACCTGGGTCGTTTGTCCTGCCAAAGCTCCCCACTGTGGTTTCAGCAGGCTGTATCCCTGTGGTGGTGTCTGTACCTGCACCTCGCCCCTTATTTCCAATAAACTAACATAGATATCTAAGTGCTGGGTGAGAGCAGGCGAAAGTGCCTTGGCAGGGAGGCATATGCAGGCACCTCAAGTGCAGCGCCCCACTTTTAGTGGAATTAAGACTGATTGGACTGGGGGTGCAGCTCCGTGGTGGAGCACCTGCCCAGTGTGCATGAGGCCCTGGGTTCCATCACCAGCACTGCTAATGAAATAAAATAAAATAGAAGGTGATTGGTAGGTGTGGTTGGTGGAGTCTGATCCATTCCTGCTGGGCTTCCAACCTTCCCGCTAATGGGTTTGAGCGCCTGCCCCTGAACTGCCTTCACCTAACGCCTGCTTACAGGAAACAATGTAGCAATTTTCTGATTCCACTTCCCCCACATTTATTAACTGTGTTTCTTTTATAAAGAAGAACTTGCTTTTGTCAACTTCTAAGCAGGTCTAAGACAGGAAGGCACCATCTGTGTAAGGATGGCCCTGAAAGCTCCAACAGGAATGAGTGAAGTTTCCTTTTTTAAAAAATATTATTTGAAGCTCATATATTTAAATGCATGTCACCATTATTATTTATTTTTCCGTAATGTAGATTGAAGCCAGGGGCACTTTGAACCCAGTGCCCCTTTTATCTTTATTTTAAGACAGGGTCTTGCTAAGTTGCTTAGGCCGGCCTTGAACTTGCAAGCCTCCTGTCTTCGCCTCCTGAATGGCGTGTGCCACCATGCCTGCCCCAGCCTGTTATTCCTTATTGTGCTATTGAGTTGTACATTTGTGGTATATAGTACTTGCTTAAAATCTTTTGCTGCTGGGCATGGTGGCACATGCCTATGATCCCAGAGGCTTGGGAGGCTGGACAGGAGTATCCGGAGTTCAAAGCCAGCCTCAGCTACTTAGTGAGGCCCTAAGCAACTCAGTGGGACCCTGTCAACAAAGTAGATAATGAACAGGGAAGGGACTTCCAGGAACTTAGGGAGTATAGAAGGCTACTTGTCACTCTCTGAAAACTGAACTATAAAATCACATGATGCACGAGGTCCGAGTTCATTGATGTTATAGAGGGAAAAAAAAGGCTCCCCGACCAAGACAGTAGCCCAATCCAGTCCAATAACGTCACTGGAGAAGAGTGTGCTAGTCTGGGATGGTGGGCACTGAGGAAGCGGCTATGTCACAGGACTTGTTTTGGAGATGGAGAGGACCTGAAGCAGTAAACCTCTGAGTCAAATGCACAGGACTCTTGTCTCCACTCTGCTGCCCACTGACTTCCAGGTAAGCTTTCTTGCTCCAGGGAAAAAAGTCACCAGCCAGATCAGGAAGAGTCCAGTGTCTTGTTTGTTCCCAAGGAGCCAGTGGCCTGCCTAGTCATCACACAGAGCAGTGTTCTGGAGTTCAGCCAAGAGGTGGGGGCCCAAGACCCCCTTCAACGTGACCTCACTTCTCCCACCAGGCCCCACTCCTAAGGTTCCACCACCCCCAGCTCAGGTTGGGGACCAAGTCCTTAGCACACAGGCCCTGAAGGATGTGTATGTGACCTCAGCACTGGGGGAACCCGAGGAGCTCCATCCCAGCCAGGAGGATTCAGAGTCCCTGAGGGCCAATGGGTGCTGCAGGTCGATGCCAGGTCACTGTTCCCGAACAGCCCTGATCCTTGAGGGGGTTTAAAGGGCTCAATGGGTATACCCCAGGGGATGAGTGTCACATGATGGGTTCACTTGGGCAAGATGCCATCATGCTATCATGAGGGGGACTTCACACTCACCTCTGCATTACCAGGAGGAAGCCCCACGAGCCACCCAGTGTTCACAACACCATTAGCTGTTCTGCCACCACCACGGAAAACTCAGACGAGGGCCGGGGTCTGAAGACCTGGTCACACAGCTCTGAGAGCCACCTTCACCCAGCACCTCAGGGAGTCCTCCTCACCCCGTGCTCTGAGGGGCCAGTTGCCAAGCAGATCTGAGGTCCTCCTCACCTGGGGCTCTGACGGCTGTCACCACAGAGGTCTCAGGGGACCCCTCACCTGGGGCTCTGAGAGAATCTTCACCTGGGGCTCTGAGGGGGCTCTTCACTGAGGCTCTGAGGGGCTTCTCACCTGGGCCTCTGTGGGGGCTCCTCACCTGGGGCCCAGAGTGGGCTCTTCACTGAGGCTCTGAGGGGCTCCTCACCTGGGCCTCTGTGGGGGCTCCTCACCTGGGGCTCTGGGGGGGGCTCCTCACCTGGGGATCTGGGGGGGCTCCTCACCTGGGGATCTGAGGGGGTTCCTCACCTGGGGATCTGAGGGGCCTCCTCACCTGGGGATCTGAGGGGGCTCCTCACCTGGGGATCTGAGGGGGCTCCTCACCTGGGGATCTGAGGGGCTTCTCACCTGGGCCTCTGTGGGGGCTCCTCACCTGGGGATCTGAGGGGGCTCCTCACCTGGGGATCTGAGAGGGATCCTCACCTGGGGATCTGAGGGGGCTCCTCACCTGGGGATCTGAGGGGGCTCCTCACCTGGGGATCTGAGGGGGCTCCTCACCTGGGGATCTGAGGGGGCTCCTCACCTAGGGATCTGAGGGGCCTCCTCACCTAGGGATCTGAGGGGGATCCTCACCTGGGGATCTGAGAGGGATCCTCACCTGGGGATCTGAGGGGGCTCCTCACCTGGGGATCTGAGGGGGCTCCTCACCTAGGGATCTGGGGGGGCTCCTCACCTGGGGATCTGAGGGGCTTCTCACCTGGGCCTCTTTGGGGGCTCCTCACCTGGGGATCTGAGGGGGCTCCTCACCTGGGGCTCTGAGGGGGCTCCTCACCTGGGGATCTGGGGGGGCTCCTCACCTGGGGATCTGGGGGGCTCCTCACCTGGGGATCTGGGGGGCTCCTCACCTGGGGATCTGGGGGGCTCCTCACCTGGGGATCTGAGGGGGCTCCTCACCTGGGGATCTGAGAGGGATCCTCACCTGGGGATCTGAGGGGGCTCCTCACCTAGGGATCTGGGGGGGCTCCTCACCTGGGGATCTGAGGGGGCTCCTCACCTGGGGATCTGGGGGGGCTCCTCACCTGGGGCTCTGAGGGGGCTCCTCACCTGGGGCTCTGAGGGGGCTCCTCACCTGGGGCTCTGAGGGGGCTCCTCACCTGGGGCTCTGGGGGGCTCCTCACCTGGGGATCTGGGGGGCTCCTCACCTGGGGATCTGGGGGGCTCCTCACCTGGGGATCTGAGGGGGCTCCTCACCTGGGGATCTGAGGGGCTCCTCACCTGGGGATCTGGAGGGGCTCCTCACCTGGGGATCTGGGGGGCTCCTCACCTGGGGATCTGGGGGGGATCCTCACCTGGGGATCTGGGGGGGCTCCTCACCTGGGGCTCTGAGGGGGCTCCTCACCTGGGGATCTGAGGGGCTCCTCACCTGGGGATCTGGGGGGGCTCCTCACCTGGGGATCTGGGGGGGATCCTCACCTGGGGATCTGAGGGGGCTCCTCACCTGGGGCCCAGAGTGGGCTCTTCACTGAGGCTCTGAGGGGCTCCTCACCTGGGCCTCTGTGGGGGCTCCTCACCTGGGGCTCTGGGGGGCGGCTCCTCACCTGGGGATCTGGGGGGGCTCCTCACCTGGGGATCTGAGGGGGATCCTCACCTGGGGATCTGAGGGGCCTCCTCACCTAGGGATCTGAGGGGGATCCTCACCTGGGGATCTGAGGGGGTTCCTCACCTGGGGATCTGGGGGGCTCCTCACCTGGGGATCTGGGGGGCTCCTCACCTGGGGATCTGAGGGGGCTCCTCACCTGGGGATCTGAGGGGGCTCCTCACCTGGGGATTTGAGGGGGCTCCTCACCTGGGGCTCTGAGGGGGCTCCTCACCTAGGGATCTGGGGGGGCTCCTCACCTGGGGATCTGGGGGGCTCCTCACCTGGGGATCTGAGGGGGCTCCTCACCTGGGGATCTGAGGAGGCTATTCACTTGGGGCTCTGAAGTGGCTCCTTACCTGGGGCTCTGAGGGGGCTCCTCACTTGGGCTCTGAAGGGCTTCTCACCTGGGGCTCTGAGGGGGCTCCTCACCTAGGGATCTGGGGGGGCTCCTCACCTGGGGATCTGAGGGGGCTCCTCACCTGGGGATCTGGGGGGGCTCCTCACCTAGGGATCTGGGGGGGCTCCTCACCTGGGGATCTGGGGGGGATCCTCACCTGGGGATCTGGGGGGCTCCTCACCTGGGGCTCTGAGGGGGCTCCTCACTTGGGCTCTGAAGGGCTCCTCACCTGGGGATCTGAGGGGGCTCCTCACCTGGGGCTCTGAGGGGACTCCTCACCTAGGGATCTGGGGGGGCTCCTCACCTGGGGATCTGGGGGGGATCCTCACCTGGGGATCTGGGGGGCTCCTCACCTGGGGCTCTGAGGGGGCTCCTCACCTGGGGATCTGGGGGGATCCTCACCTGGGGCTCTGAGGGGGCTCCTCACCTGGGGATCTGAGGGGGCTCCTCACCTGGGGATCTGAGGGGGCTCCTCACCTGGGGATCTGAGGGGGCTCCTCACCTGGGGCTCTGAGGGGGCTCCTCACCTGGGGCTCTGAGGGGGCTCCTCACCTGGGGCTCTGAGGGGGCTCCTCACCTGGGGATCTGAGGGGGCTCCTCACCTGGGGATCTGAGGAGGCTATTCACTTGGGGCTCTGAAGTGGCTCCTTACCTGGGGCTCTGAGGGGGCTCCTCACTTGGGCTCTGATGGACTCCTCACCTGGGGATCTGAGCGGCTCCTCACCTGGGGCTCTGAGGAGTTTTTCACTCAGGGGGGCTCTGAGGGGGATTCTCACCAGGGCTCTGCCTTCACTTTGCATCTGTATCCCTCACAACTTTGACCTGGGTCAGATTTCGGCTCAGCTGTGCACACAGCCATGTTGGTCATTTAAAGAGTGATCATCAGAGCTAGTGACCTGCCCCCACCCCACCCGCGCCAGGGCTGCGGACACAGGCAGTAGTGACCAAGGTGCTTTCAAGGTCTCAGCGGCCAGCTTTCAGAATGCCAGGGCCTGCCCGTCCCTCATGGCCCTGCACCTTCCAAAAACAGTGGAGCTGTGTAGCAGATGGTCCCGTGGTTCTGCCCCCGAAGCAGGAGCAGTTGTCCCATGGGACCCAAAGGGCCCCCTCCCGGGATCACAAGACTGATGTCATCCTGTGAGCAAGTGGAGACGCCCCAGAAGCAGCAATTCCCTTGACATAGATCAGACGATGTGATCAGTACTGAGAGCTCGACCCACCGGCCTGCAGCTTGGCCAAGACGGCTGCAGAGCGCAGCCCGTCACCTCCACCCCAGCCTTCCTCTGCTTAGACCTGAAGCTCACGTCTATGCCCTCACGACGGGGCCGGGCAGCCTGATCCCACGCGTGCCTGCCCAAGATGGCCACACCGGTTAGGGTTCCTTTCCTGATTTTCAACATTGCTACTTCTGTTATTTTTTTTTTTCTTTGAGGGATTTGCGGGTGAGTGACCAGACCTGATTTTTGGGATCCCCAGAGTCCAGGCCTCCAGTAACAGCCTGGGTCTAGAAGCAAGGTGCTAGGGCCAGGGTTGTCTCCGAGGAAGGCGGGCAGGGTCTTCCCAAGCAGGGGACAGCAACTTCCTCAAACAGGGGTGACAAGATCTTCTTATATTGGTAAAACATGTCACCTTCTCAGTATTAGGGTTCAAAGTCCTGCTGTTTCCTTGGAACCTGTCCCTGTGTTCCTGTTCCAATTGTTGGGATCTCATTCTTGTACAATGTTAAATAAAAATTTCACAGGGCCATTAGACTGGGTCCCAACAGCCCAGGTAAAGTTCAAAATGGACTCATTCGTGACAAATTCCATGTCCCCAACTGACCTTTGGTTATTTTCACACCTTCTGAGAAATCGGGAGAGAGAAAGGCTAATTTCCCCAGACAGGACAGTTTCCACTGGCTGGATGATGAAATTCCCTGGGCCTTAATCCTTCCACACAAAGGTGACCCGAAGAAACCTGACGTCAGCCAACCAGTTGTTCTCTACAGTTCTGTCTCTGTTTCCACCTCTGCCTACAGAAATGATCAGAAACAACTAATCCTCTCTCACCTCTGCTCCTGCCTTCTTCAGCCCTTCTCTGGAAAACCAGCTTCCTCTGTCTGATCAGATCATTGGAACACTTGTTCTATTTTATAGAAAACTGTCACCCAATTCTAGAATAAAAAAAAATGAAGCCAACTAAGATCTTTAAATTGTTGTATTTTACCCTTTGACCCAAATCGGTGCCCTGGTATTAACAAAAGACCTGGGAGGCTGGGGATTTGATTTGTGTCGCAACTGAACTGCCCACAGTGTTAGACATCGAGTGTGGTTTTCAGAGATCTTGGCTCTGTCATTAAAGGAGTTGAGGATTTCTTTTTGGGTAATAATAGAAGCTTTCAGATTCCTTTTGGGAACTTTGAACTGGGAATTTAAAGTCTTGAGCTCATCTTTGTCATTTCTCCAAATTCCCTAGTGCACTAGAAGCAACCAGCCCACTAGCAATCAGTCAGCCTCATTACACATTTTTTTTTCCCCAAGACAGGGTCTCACTAAGTAGCTGAGGCTGGCTTTGAACTTGTCATCCTCCTGCCTCAGCCTCCAGAGCTGCTGGGATTACAGGTGGATCCCACCACATCCAGCTCACTACTCTCTATTTTTACCAATGTGTTCTGTGGCTCTTGGTTGTCCCGAGTCTTGCCTTTGACAGGCATCTGGTTAGAGGTATCTGCAGAGGGTCACTGGTGTAACTGTTTTGCCTTTGCTGTTAGCCAGTTTTCCATTGTGACAAAACACCTGAGTGGAGTGGCACCCCCTCCTCTACAGAAAATCTTAACCAAGCTTCTCCAGAAATCTTCACCGTAACTGATTTTAGGACTATCAGCAGAAGAGTCTACAAAAGAGTTCAATGTGGGTAAACTTCCTATTTTCCTGTTGCTCTATTTTACTTGGCCTGGAAGAGATCAGCACTCCAGGTGCTGGACACCCCTTTACTAGTATTTCACAAACATTTATCCAGTATAGTAGTTTGTAGAAGTGTGTTTGAAAATGCAAAGTGTGATTTAAAAAAAAACAAAAAAGACAAATCCTGGGACTGGGGTTGTGGCTCAGGGCAGAGCACTTGCCTGAGTTTGATCCTCAGCACTGCATATAAATAAATAAAAAATAAAGGTACATCACCAACTAAAAAATATTAAAAAAAAAAAAAAAGACAATCCCTTAACAAGGCCTCTGGTCTTGAGCTTCACCTCACAGAGATCTACATTTCTAGGATAAGAGAAGGAACCAGTTGGGCTCCATGGTAACAGCTGTCAGGGGAGAAAAGAAAAGGGAGAAGAAGCTCCCTCCTTCTCAGGTGTTGTCCTTGAAGGGTTAAATTGCTCAAAACAGTGGGGCGGGGAGCTGCTTTTATGTGAACTTCTGCAGACCATGAAAATTTGAGCCCCTCCCCTTACATGCTGGGTATAAAATTGTGAAACTCCCTGAACTCGGGGTTCAGGGATGGATTGATTACAGCAAAAGCTGTGCCCTCTGAGCCTGGCTGCAGCCAAATAAAACTGCTTCCTGCTATCTTCAGTGCCCCACCTGGTCTGTCCCCTACAACATGAGAAGGTCACTTACAAGGGAGAACAGTTAATTTTGGTTCCTCGTTCTTCAGCTCGCAGTTGGCTGGCTCTCACTCTGGGCCTGTGGCGAGGCAGAATGTCATGGTGGGAGTGTGGGGAGGAGCAGAGCTGCTTGCTGGGAGGCAGGACAGAGAGCCAAGGGCTGGGGACCCCCAGTGACCTGACTTCCTTCCAGTACCTCACCTCCTGTGATTCCACCAATTAGAGTGGCACAGGCTGGTGACACGCCTCAGCACGTCTGCCTGTGGTCAGATCCAAATCATGACCCCACCATAGGCTGGGGATTACCAGTGTCCCTGCCCCTACTGGACCTGGAGTCACCAATCCCTTCAGATCTAATTATTTCAGGCCCCCACCCAGAACCCTCAGGACCAGTTCAGGGGCTGGAGATGTGGCTCAGTTGGTAGAGAGCTTGCCTCTCTCTCATGCCCAAGGCCCTGGGTTCAATCCCCAGCACCACCAAAAAAAAAAAAAAAAGACCAACCCAGGGAGTTCATCTTTAGGATTCTGAAGTTGTCCTAATGGATGTTGAGTGAAATAGTGGTTACCAGAGGCCAGGAAGGGAGGTATAGAGGGAGGAATGGAGAGGCTGGTTAACAGGAACAAAATTGACAGATGGAAGAGTAAGTACTAATGTTTTGTAGCACAGTAGGGTGACTTTGGTTAACAATAAGTCATCGTATATTTCAAATACCTAGAAGAGAGAACTTTGAATGTTCCTAGGACAAAGAAGTAGCTGGGCGAGCTCACGCACACCTGTAATTCCAGAGACTCAGGAGGCTGAGACAGGAGGATCACAAGTTCGAGGTCAACCTCAGCAATTTAGCAAGGCCCTAAGCAACTTAGTGAGACCCTGTCTCAAAATAAAAATGGTTGGGGAGGTGGCTCAGAGGCCAAGTGCCCCTAGGTTGAATCCACAGTACCAAAAATAAACAAACAAAAAAACTCACAATGTGTGCAGGCATGAAATTATCATAAGTCTGTCTAATGATTGTGTATCAGTGAGGATTTTAAAAAGCTTTCTATTTCTTTGGAAGCAGCCCATTTCTAGCACCCAGTTCTGTTGCCAGGGTATCTGTGGGTCTATGTGCCACATCTGTGGGCACCCCTGCTTCTGTGGGAGCTGGGGAGTCACCTCCCAGGATGCTCTTGGCACCTGAGCTGGAGCCTGAGGTCCACAGGGCGGCAGTGCGAAGGGAGTCAGGAGAGAGATTTATACACAAGATGCCACAGCGGGACCCCAGCCATGAGGATGGGCGGAGGCCTGTGGAGGCCTCTTGGCCTCTAATGGAGAAGCCGGAGCCAATGTCCTCACTGCCAAAGCTAGGGGCATGGAGCAGCACTCCTGGCTGCTTTCCACGATCACAAGGTGCACCCACAGGCAGGTGCCAATCTGCACACACTTCAGAACATCCCCTGCTGCTTCTGCCCTCCAGGTCCCCTGGTTGCTCCCATGGCCACCCCAACCAGAAGCAGCTGAGTGGACACATTCCAAAGCCACCTCATTGCTCTTCCCTACACACCAGGATTAGGTAGCACAGAGGACTCTGGGAACGTAGGCCACTACCCGGGGGAGTGCAAGTCCTTCCTTGCTGTGGCACTCCCTGGTCAAGCTCTGCGGATGGGCCTGCTGCCTCCTGCTGACTCGCCAACCCCGGGGAGGCTCGGGATTGCAGCAGTTGTGCAGTTGTCCCCTTGTCCCAGTGGTCCTCAGACCTTCAGGGCAAACAGAAGTCTGGCAGATTTCGATGGTCCACTCTCCCGCCTCTAACTGAGGAAAAGAATCTATCTACCTTTGTAAACTAGAAAAATCGAGGGTGCGTGGGCACAGATATAGAGCTGTCCTGCAGCATCCCTGGACCAATGGTCCAAGACCCCATGGACACCCAGGTCTGTGGATGCTCAGGTCCTTCATATTAAGTGGTGGAGCACTTGTATATGACCCATGCACATTCTCCTGTGTGAGTCAGATCACCTCTAGATTACCTAGACTCTCTGATACGATGTAAGTGCTGTGTAAACAACTCTTACACTTCTTTTTTTTTAATTTTTTTTTTTTAGTTGTAGATGGACACAATATTTTTGTTTTAATTATTTATTTTTATGTGGTGCTGAGGATTAAACCCAGCGTCTCACACTTGTGAGGCGAGTGCCCCACCACAGGGCCCAGTCCCAGCCCCGGTACTTCATTGTTGAGGAAAGAATGACAAGAAAACAGTCTGCACGTGATCGGCACAGGCATGACTTTCAAGCCACAGTTTGGTTGAGTCCGTGGGAACAGAACCTCACACAGAGGCCCAAATGCACATAGGTGTGCACACACACATGGGCACACAGAGTCGCACAGTTGTTTGTTGTTAACACACATTTCACAGGTCACGGCGTGGGTGAAACTGTTTCTTGTTTCCTACAGTTAATTTTTGCTTTGAGAACCAAAAGGCACAGGTGGAAAACATAAGGTAGTCCTTCCCAGGTCAACGCAGTAGCTGAGGCGACCGAGTGAGGTACCCAGTTGAGGAGGAAGTGAAACCTTCTCTCCACCATGGCACCAGTGCCCACTTGTATCTTGGCATTGCAGGCACCCCATGAGGCCCTCACTTCCCCTCTGTGCCTCCTGCGGGAGCCTGTGGTCCTGCGTGTAATCCTGCAACTTGCAGGCTGGATCCCCCAACCCTGAGGCCCGGCAGCCCCTAAGGCCCTAAGAAGCCCGGGAAAGATTCTGAAGTTGGCCTAATAGATGTTGAGTTGACCGGGAAAGGTCAGCATGGGCTCAGAGGCTCCAGGGGCTGTCAGGCTCTGCTGCTCCTTACACAGGTCCTGCTGGTCCCAGGGCATCTCTGGGAGGCTGGGAAAGCAGATACAGAGCCCTCTGCTCTCAGAGATGCCCGGTCACTGTTTAGACCGCTGTGACAGAATCCCGTAGACCAGGTGGTGTAGACAACAGAGATTTATTTCTCAGTTCTGGGAGCTGAGGAGTCCAACATCAAGTTGTGCAGATTTGGTGTCTGGCGAGAGCCCACTTCCTGGTTCACAGATATGTCCTCCCATGGTGGAGCCCTGGGGTCTCTTATAAAGGCACTAGTCCCAATTACAAGGGCTCTGCTGTTGCGGCCCGATCATCCTCCCAGGTCCACCTTCTAATGGTATCACCTTGGATGTTAGGATTAAACATGGATTTTGGGAAGACATAGGCAACCATCAGTGCACCTCCAAAATCTCTTGGAAATTTCTGCTGTTCCTGTCCTAACATATTTGTCTAAGGTTGCCATAGCAGAATAGCACAGACTGGGAGGCTTAAATGACAGACCCTGAAGCTGGCGCAGTGGTGCACACCTGTAATCCCAGTAGCTCAGAGGCTGAGGCAGCTTCTATAATTTAGCAAGGCCTTAAGCAACTCAGTGAGATCCTGCCCCAAAATAAACATAAAAAGGGGCTGGGTTTGTGGCTCAGTGGCAGAGCGCTTGCCTAGCATGCATGAGGCCCTGGGTTCAATCCCCTGCACCACATAAAAGTAAATAAAATAAAGGTATTGTGTCCATCCACAACTAAAAATATTTAAATAAATAAATAAATAAAAACATAAAAAGGGATGGGGACATGGTAAAGTGTCCCTGGGTTCAATTCCTGTTACCAAAAACAAACAGCCAGGTGTGGTGGCTTCCACCTATAATCCCAGTTCCTCAGGAGGCTGAGGCAGGAGGATTGAAGTTCAAAGCCAGCCTCGGCAACAGCGAGGTACTAAGCAACTCAGTGAGACCCTGTCTCTAAATAAAATACAAAACAATGCTGGGGGTGTGGCTCAGTGGTCGAGTGCCCCTGAGTTCAATCCTGGGTACCCCCGCAAAACAAACAAACAAACAAAAGAAAACAAAATAAAAAACACCAGATATTGAATTCTAAAAGTTCTGGAAGCTGGAATTCTATGATCGAGGGGTCGGCCAATCCATTTTCTGGTGAGAGCTCCTTTCCAGGCTTGCAGACAGTGGCCGTCCTGCGGTGTCCTCCCTCGGCCTCTTTGGGAGACATTTTAATGTATGAAACGCTTTGTGCTATAATACTTCTTCGCTTGCCGGAACTCAAAACCCTGGCCCCTTCTTAAAAACCTCTCTCTCGTTTCAGGATGTCTGAATGCTCCATGTGTTAATCTGGCTAAGGGTCACACGGAAGCTCACATATGTCAAAATTAACCCAATTTCAGGACGGTCACCACGGAAACTGCAGAGGGACATGAAGGAGATTCAGGTAACACCAAAACAGCAGAGAGTACTTTAGGGTGGATTTCTAAAAAACAAAAGCCCAAATAGCCCGGCTGCTCCTGTCAGGGGAACTGCAAGCGTAGGAAGAAGGATGGAGGACAGGTTTTCTTTTTCGTTCTTTCTTTTTTTTGATTGTGAACATGTATTACTTACAAAGTAAAGCCTGGGCTTGGGATGTGACTCAGGTAGAGCACTTACCTACCACATGTGAGGTCGTAAATTCAATCCCCAGCACTGAAAGAACAAACCAAATACAAACCTGTACAATTAAAGAATTCTTCAAAAGATATACTTAGGAGCAGGCAAGGTGTTGCATGCTTGTAATCCCAGTGACTGGTGAGGCTGAAGCAGGAGGATTGCAAGTTCAAAGCCAGCCTTAGCAATTGAGCGAGGCCCTAAGCAACTTAGTGAGACCCTGTCTCCAAATGAAATATTAAACAAGGGGCTGGGAATGTGGATTAGTGCTTAAGTACCCCTGGATTCAATCCCCAGTACCAAAAGAAAAAAATTAAAAGGTACTAAAATGACATGGAGCTGGGTGTAATTTCAGCGATTCAAGAGGCTGAACATCACAAGTTCAAGGTCAGTCTCAGCAACTTATACAGAACCTATGCAAGTTAGTAAGATTCTGCAAAAAGAGAGAGAGAGAGAGAGAGAGAGAGAGAGAGAGAGAAGAGAAGAGAGATGGCCGATGCCTTTGATATATCATGAATTAAACAGAGAAAATTTAGTAACAGTTTGCGAAATCAATTGAGCACACATGCAAATACATCCACATGCCCACAGCCAGAAAGAATCACTCCACAGGGTCTCCCTGGGGCAGAGGTGGACATACTCAGGGGCCTTCCTGGCATTTTCCTTTCTGTTTTACCATCTTTATTGTTTGAAATTTTGTGATTAATGTGTGTTATTTTTACAAAAATTCTCTACCAAAAATGTTTTACCAGCCCAGGTACTTCTGGGTTCTGAACTTTTCCTACCACACGAAGTTTCATTTCTGATTTGAAGCTCAGTATTATAGCTCATCCAAACCTTTTCAGATTCAGGGAAATTCCAACTGGGATGTAATGCATGGGACCTAGGATTAAAGGGTCCTGGGGCTAGGGCTGGGGCTCCAGGGTCGAGCTGTTGCCCAGCCTGCATGAGGCCCTGGGTTCAGTGCCTAGCACAGTGTCAGCAAACACATAAAGGAAAAACTGAAATCCTCCCAAGGGTCCTGAGCAGGGCTAAAGTCAATTAGAGAACAGAGCCTTCGTTCACCATGACGGGAAGTGAGGCCGACCCAGGCAGCGACCTTTCCTGTAACTTCGGTTCAGAGTTCCTCCTTGAAGGAACTTTGCGGGGTTCTGTTCTCCCTCCCTCCCTCTCTCCCTCTCTTTCTGAGAAATCTGAACTTGCAGATGTTGAGGGCAGATGATTTAATGCGACAGCTAGGATTTGCAGATAGGGAAGAGAGGACAGCAACGGAGACTCTTGTAATGATAAAATACCATTTCATAGAAAACTATCATTTCAGAGAAATTGCTTTGTGTCAGATACAGAGTGTGTTGATAGACATGGGCATCAGGAAAGAAAACTAGTGAAATATTTAGTTATTTATAAATATATATGTTTTAAAGTTGTTAGGGATTGAGTCCAGGGCTTGTGCCTCCTGAGCAAGAGCCCCACCATTGAGCTATACCCCCAGCCCTGAAAACTAATGAAATATTCAAAGAATATATAGCAGTTTTTAAAATAAAGATTCAATCTGTTTTGATATCTTGCCTCAGAATTACTGGTCACCAAGGCTGCTTTTTAACATGTCATGAGATCTTATGTTTTCATTATTCTCCCACATCTTTTTTTTGGGGGGGACTGGTGTCGGGGATTGAACTCAAGGTCACTCGACCACTGAGCCACATCCCCAGCCCTATTTTGTATTTTATTTAGAGACAGGGTCTCACTGAGTTGCTTAGCACCTCACTTTTGCTGAGGCTGGCTTTGAACTTGTGATCCTCAGCCTCCCGAGCCGCTGGGATTACAGGTGTGCATCTTTCTAGATACTCTTGACAGTAGGGGTTTGGTTATTTTGTCAGGATCTTACTATGTCACCTTGCACACCTGGGTTCCAATGATCCTCCCACCTCAGCCTCCCGAGCGGCTGGGGCTAGAGGCTTATATCACTGCTCCTGGCTTTTCTTTTGGAAGTTAATACAATATAATTTTTTTTATTTTGTGAGTGTGTGTGTTATTGGGATTGAACCCAGGGTGCTCTACTACTGAGCTGCATCCCAGCCCTTTAAAAAAAAAATCTTTCTATTTTAACTCTACATAGGGCAAAGGGGGAAAGGGGAGGGAGGGAGCATAGGGGTAGGAAAGACAGTGGAACACGATGGTCATCATTACCCAAGTACACGTATGAAGACACGAAGGATGTGACTCTACTTGGTGTACAGCCAGAGATGTGAAAAACTGTGCTCTATATGTGTAATATGAATTTTAATGCATTCTGTTGTCATATATAACAAATTAAATTTTTTTAAAAAACCTTTTTATTTTGAGACATGGTCTTGTTAAATTGACTAGACTGCCTGCTCAGCCTCTGGGGTAGCTAGGATTGCAGGCATGAGCCACTGCCCCCAGCTATTATCTTTTCTTTTTTTTTTTTTTAAGTCATGGCTAACATCTCTAGACCCATCTAAAATTATGGAAGAAATCGGCATATCAAGGAAGAAAAGAGAGTAGTTAACTCTGTTTCATCTGAGATGAAGTTGAAAAGCAGTTTTGCACAGCCTCAAAGTCCAAAAGTAAAGATTTACCCTGATGCAGAGACCAATCCAAAGACTTCTAAGTAAAATTATAGCATATCAATTTTCCTGAGCCAAATATGTTAAATCAAGAGCATGTGTTTTTTTCCCAACAATTAAGAGTATACAGAAGCCGGGCACAGAGGTGCACACCTGAAATCCCAGCTGCTGGGGAGGCTGAGGCAGTAGGATCACAAGTTCAAAGTCAGCCTCAGCAACTTGGCAAGGCTCAAAGCAACTCAGTGAGACCCTGTCTCAAAATAAAAAATTTAAAAAGGGGGCTGGGGTTGTAGCTCAGTGGTAGAGTGTTTGCCTAGCATGTGTGAGGCACTGGATTCAATCCTAAGTACCACTTATAAATAAGCAAAATAAAGGTCCATTGACAACTAAAAAAATTAAAAAAAAAAAAGGCAGCGGTGCTGGGAGTGTGGCTCAGTGGTTAATGCCCTGATTTCAACCCCTGGGACCCAAAAAAAGGGCATAAAGGGGAAACAATGTATGCAATTATAGTTTTTTTTAATTTTTTAATATTTATTTATTGTAGTTCTCGGCGGACACAACAACTTTGTTTGTATGTGGTGCTGAGGATCGAACCCGGGCCGCACGCATGCCAGGCGAGCGCGCTACCGCTTGAGCCACATCCCCAGCCCCTGCAATTATAGTTTATGGAGTAGAATTAACTCTTTATTTTACTAGAATTAAATGAAAGTAACTTTATAAACAATAATAATCTAGGAATATGTATAATTTATATAAAGTATCTCATTTATAAGACTGTATACAAATCATCAGAAAAATTATGAATCATCTTTAGCTGCATTTGTAGGAAGGGAAGAAGAATATTATTTTCTTAAGTTTTCATTTACCTTTCTTTCTTCTTTCTTCGATATTCTTCCTTTATTTCCACAGATCCGAGTTCTGGCCTGCATCATTTGTCTTCACTGTGAAGATCTTTTTTTCTTTCTCTATTATTTTATCAGGGGCATTACAGTCGCACATACTGGTGGGATCTGTTGTTATATATTCTTACATGCTCACATACAGCAATATAATTTGGCCAATCTCACCCCCCAACACTCCCCCTCTCTCCCTACCTCCCACCCCTTGATCCCTTTTTCTCTACTCATCTCCCTTTGAGTTTCATGAGATCCACCCCAACTTTCTTTTCCTTTTTGCTCTCTATCTTCCACATGTGAGAGAAAACATTCGACCCTTGACCTTCTGAGTATGGCTTATTTCACTTAACATGATGATCTCTAGTTCCATCCATTTTCCTGCAAATGACATAATTTCATTTTTCTTTATGGCTGAATAAAACTCCATTGTATATATACACACCCCATTTTCTCTGTCCATTCATCCTCTGAAGGACCTAGGCTGGCTCCACAGTTCGGCTGTTGTGAACTGGGCTGCTGTGGACATGGGAAGCACATATCCCTGGAGCAGATGACTTTAGTTCCTCGTGCGTGATAAACACCAGGGAGGGGTCTGGCCGTGTCCTGTGCTGATTCCATCTGAAAAGCTTTTAACACTCCTGGCAACACAGATCTCCTGGCAACAACTCCTTCAAGTTGTGTTTGCCTGAGAAAGTTTTATTCCTCCTTTACTTTTTCCCCAACGTTTTTCATTGTGGTGAAAGAGCAAGATGCACAAGTCTTCACCAATTTCAAGCGTGCGGGTCAGCAGTGCCCGGCGCATCCACCTTACTGCATGGCCATCACCACCACTCTGGCTCCACATCCATTTTTTTATCTTACAAAACTCTACACCCATTAAGTGCTAACTCCCCAACCTCCTGCCCCAAGCTGGTAGCAGATGCCGTTGTACTTTCTGTCTCTGCGATTTTCACTACTCTAGACAACTCACGTAAGTGGAAGCAGCCAGTATTCCTCTTTCTTTCGTGATGGGCTTGTTTCACTAAGTGCGATGACTTCAAGTTTCAGCTATGTTGTAACGTAGGTCAGAATTTCCCCTTTTTTTTGATGGTCTGGGAATGGACCCCAGGACCACATGCATGCTAGACTCCCTTTCCCCCTGAAGGCTGAATAACATTCTGTCTAGTCTGTGCCCCATTTTCTTATCCATTTGTCCATCCATGAACACTTGTGTTGTGTCCACATTTTAATTGTGAATAATGTGAATATTGTGAATGATGATGGGATAAACATTGGTGTACAAATACGTCAAGACCCTGCTTTCAAATCTTGTAGGTACAGGCCCCAAAGAGGGCTTGCTGGCTCAAGGGGAATTCCCTTTTTAGTTTGTTGACAATCTCCACACTGCTTTGCATGATGGCTGGGCCACTTAACCTTTGATGAACCCAGCCTAGTGCCATCTTAAGACTGGGAGCCATCTCATCACAAAGGCATGAAAAGTTCATTTCTGTTTTGCTGTAAAATGCTAAGATTTCTATTTGGCCTGACCATAATTTGATGTTTTAAAAACTTGCTTGGGATTCCTGCCTGTGCTTTGACCTTACCGGTGCCCGGCTCTCCTTGACCAGATAACCACCCTCCCTGAAATCCCAGCTGCTCCTCATCAACCCTGATGTTGGAGTCTGAGTCGGCTCCCTTCCTTGAGATGTTAAGCCATGCAGATCATTAACCTGCAATCTGCTCTTGTATTTCTCTGTAGGCTGTCAGCTCTAAGTTCCCAAGACAACCCCTTTTTGTGTTATAAAGACTTCCCTGTAATCAGACCAGCTACTGTCCTCTGGCCCTGTTTTCCCAGTGAGTCAGCCACTGGCCAGCTCTCTCTTGTGTATACACTATATAAGCTGCTTTAATTTGTTTTAAAATTGGAGGCGGTGGTCTTTTCTTTGCATCAACACCAACAACATTCAGGTAGTCTAATATCTCCCTATCCTTATCAGCATGGGTGACTTTCTGTTTTTTGGGGGGTTTTTTTTCTTATTTTTTTTTTATAATAGCCATCTTAATAGGCATGAGGGGTGTCTCATTGTAGTTTGAGTTTGCATTTCCCTAATGATTTGTGATATGGATTTTTAATATGCTCACTGGCCATTTGAATCTCTTTTTTTTTGCAGAAATGTATATTCAAATCCATTTTTGAGATGGTTGTTTTGTTTTGTTTTTTTTTTGCTGCTGAGCTTTAGAGACTCTCTTTATATTTTGGATATTAATCACTTGTCAGATAAAAGATTTGTGGGCAGAATTTTCCCAGTCCTAAAACCACACATGTGTCAACGGCTGAGCTGTTCTGCTGGCTTCTCCACACACTGCTCACTGCTTCTTTCTTTCCAAGCAGTTAAGCAAATAAATTCTAAAACCATAAATTCTTCTCATTTGGGAAGTTTGCAAAGCTGTTTAAAACTTGCCTGCCTTGAAACCCTGATTAATGAAGAGGTAAGGAGCTGTGTTCAGATTATCTTCATGATACACCTGAAACAAACCTGGGACTTCGCTCCACTTAAATCTCACTTCAGTACTTTCTTTGGAAGACACCTTGCCCTGTAGGAGCTCTGCAGGGCAGCCAGGGACTGGCCGCTGGGAGAGCAGGACTGAGAGTCCGGGTAGATGTGCCAGCTCAGGAAGAGATGTGCACTGAGTTGAATGGTGTCCCCCCAAACTCTGTGTCTTTCCCAGGGCCTCTGAATGTGACCTTAATTAGCAACAGGGTGGTTGCAGATATAATCAATCAGTTAGGGCAAGACAGGACTCTACCAGAACCGGGTAGGCCCTAATCTTTACAAAGAGAGAGGCTCAGACACACAGAGAGGTCCCTGAAGACTGAGCAGAGTTGGGATAGACGCTGCAGCAAGCTGGGGACACCCAGCCTGCGGCATCCCCAGAAGCTGATGAGCTAGGCTAGCCATCCATCTCCAACTTCTCTGGAACTAGGAGTGAATTATTTGTTGTTTTAAGACACTGAATTTTTGGTAATTTGTATTGGAAGCACCAGGAAATTAATGCATAATATCTATTTTTAATTTAAAAAGTAATAGCAAAAGATAGAATGTCTTAACACTGTTCCATAGCTTATGGAGGCCCTTGTTTGGGACTCAGCTCCTCCGGAGACTCCAATAGAACAGACTGAAAATCAAGATGGAGTCACTCATGCTAAATTTCCACGTCTTTAAACAGAAACTAAGTTGCTCTCTGACCTTCCAAGAAGTCAAAGAAGATAACTGAATTTCCCAAACAGGCCAGTTTCATTCAGCATAATGAAGTACCCACTCTTTAATCATTACCCTCCCCCCCAAAAAAAAAGGAACTTGAAATACTCTGGTTTAACTCATTGGTTTTTTTTTTTTTTTTTTTTTTTTAAATGGTTCTCTCTGTCACATCCTTTACAAGGAAAGGAACTTTGAAGCCATAAACCCACTCTTTGTTCTGTTTCTGCTTTCTTTAGCCCTTCCCTGTCTATAAAACCATCCTTTGTGCAACCCATCAGAACATTTTTATGGAAATGAAATTATTACCTGATTCTAGAATTACAAAATAAAACTACTCCAGAGCTTTAAACTAAATTTGTTGTAAACTTGATATTTTTGACCACACCTTACTGTTCCAGCAGGGCTTTATATATACAGGCTCTATGGTAGTACGCAAGAAAATTATTTTGAGCTGCGTGGTGGTGCATTCCTGTAATTCCAGTGACTTGGAAGGCTGAGGCAGGAGGACCACAAGTTCCAGGCCAGCCTTGGCCACTTAGCAAGACCCTGTCTCAAAATAAAAAACAAAGTGGTCTGGGGATATAACTCAGGGGTAGAGTCCCCAGTACTGAAAAAAAAAAATTTTTTAAATACTTACCTGAAAATAATTGTGTGTTAATTTTTAACCTCACAAATATATAGAGAAGAGAAAATTATATAAATATTTGTCCATCAGCTGATTTATGAGTAATTCTTTTGCCATATCTGCTTTATCTACTTTTAGTAAATTATTATGAAATAAATTATAGATGTTATGTATGTACTACTAAATTCTTCTGATAAAAGAAAAATTCTGAGCTGTTTAAATTTAATTATAAAGGCCAGAGGATAGAAGGAGGAAGAAGGAAGAGAAGTTAGGGTTTCTTTATTAAGAGTTGCTGGTAAAATTAACCAAAGGATTGTTTATGACTGGAATCCCTTCATTAACCTGGCATAGTGGCATACAACTGTAATCCCAGAGACTTTGGAGGCTGAGGCAGGAGGATTGCAAGTTGAAAGCCAGCCTCAGAAATTTAGCAAGGCCCTAAGAAACTTAGCAAGACCCCATCTCAAAATAAAATATAAAAAGGGTTGGGGAGGGGCCGGGGCTGGGGCTCAGTGGTGGAGTGCTTGCCTAGCATATGTGAGCCACTGGGTTTGATCCTCAGCATCACATAAAAATAAAAAATAAAATAAATAAAATAAAGGTATTGTGTCCATTTACAACCAAAAAAGTATATATATTAAAAAAAAAAGGGGGGGGGGTGGGGATGTGGCTCAGTGGTTAAGTACCCCTGAGTTCAATTCTAAATACCAAAAGTAAATAGAAAAATAAAAAACATTGACTTGAATCCCATAATTAGCTGGGTTTAGTGTCATAAAATTGTAATCCCAGTGACTCAGGAGGCTGAGGCAGGAGTGTTGATGAAAACTTGGTCCTTGTCCCCAGTGCTAGTTGAATAAGGAGGACATGGTTTTGAGAAAAAGAAAAAAATAATAATAAAGTTTCATTGCTTCTCTAGCAAAAGAGAAACCCAGAGGACTCGTGTGGCAGAGGTTGATTCTGCCCATCACGGGGAACAGGAGGGTTTTAAAGAGCTGAATCAAAAAATCCACATGTTCTCCATCTGGAGTTGTGATTCGCTTGTTTATCTGGGAGAGGGTCATTTCTGAGATGTTCTGGTGCCATCCCCCAGGTCTGAATTACTTCTTTCCTGCAGTCAATGTGTGCTCCAGGACAGATAGTTCTGCCTGGGATGGGGAAGAAGGGTGATCCTGTTTCCCCTGAGATTAGGGAGGAGCAGGGGGGGAAGGAGAGAAGGAAATTTACTTATGCTTTAAAAATAAGTTGAGGGGCTGGGGTTTTGGCTCAGCGGTAGAGCGCTCTCCTAGCACGTGCAAGGCCCTGGGTTTGATCCTCACCACCACATAAAAACAAATAAAGTTATTGTGTCAATCTACAACTAAAAATATATATATTTAAAAAAACCCTAAAAATTAATAAAGGAGCCCCCTCTGTGTACCTGCCTATGGTCTACCCAGCTCTCTATAGAGGAGGCTGCCCCAGAGGGTAAGGGGCAAACCCCGGCAGCAGCTGCTCCCCCAGGCCTTGGCCTGGGCTGGGTGGGGCTGTGAGGCCCAGATGCTCCTCTGAAGGGAGGAGCAGGGGTGAACCCTGGGGCTCCACTTCTTCTAGTGTAAGCCATTGGGAGATGGGTGGTTGGCTCGGCTGTTTCAGCTACTGTTGTAACAGGCAATGGCATGGCGTCTGTGGACCCACAGGAGCCTGGGCTCTGGTTTCTCCTCCCCAGCTAGACTCATTTGTCTCTTATGTTCCTTCTTTTGAAAGCACAGAGGGTTGACAGCTCCTCTTGACTGGTTTTTAGTATTTCGATCGTCCTGTGCACAGTTGTTGGTTTGTAGCCACCTAAGATGGGCTAAGGTCCTTTCTCAGACACAGGAACTGTTTTATACCCTGCTGGGCATGTTAAGGTGGCTGTCCCCTGCTTGCCCTCCTATCGGTCGACCTTGGCTGTCCAGGTGCAGAGAAGTGCCACAGGCAGGTGCCTTCCTCTGCCTGTCCTTTTCTGACTCCACAATGTTGCCTGGGCTGGGCTCTGAAGGTTGGACAGGCTGACACATCTCCCAAGGGTTTCATGGTCATTTGCTGCAGCTTTGGTCTCTCCTGTATGTAGGGTACTGGGCCAATTATTTTACTCCTCTGGCATTTGATCTATCCACTGTCCATGTGCCCGCAGTGGGCTTCCAAATGATTGTTTTTGAAAAAAATACAAACTCATCAGTGTGGTTTTGTTGCTGTTTGGTACTGGGGATCGAACCTAGGGGAGTTTAACCACTGAGCCACATCCCCAGACCTTTATTATTTACAGATAGGGTCTCACTGAGTTGCTTAGGGCCTTGCTAAGTTGCTGAGGCTGGCTTTGAACTCGTGATCCTCCTGCCTCGGCCTCCCGAGCGGCTGGGATTATAGTTGTGTGCCACTGTGCCTGGCTCCTCAGTGCTTGTGAGTCCAAGTTCAGAGCAGTTTCAAGTGCTGTCAAAATGTGGCTGTTCAGAGGACTGAGGCAGGAGAATCATGAGTTCAAAACCAGCCTCAGCAATGGCAAGGCACTAAGCAACTCAGGGAGACCCTGTCTCTAAATAAAATACAAAAATAGGGCTGGGGATGGGGCTCAGTGCTCGAGTGCCCCTGAGTTCAATCCCCGGTACCAAAGAAAACGTGGCTGTGGTGGGGTTTCCTTCCTGTCAAGCCGAGAGACCCCCAGAACCAAGGCTGATTCTCAATATACCAGGAGAATCATCAAATCATCAAGTCATCAAATCATCAAAAAAGCAATCCCTTGAGGAAGTGTTTTCCAAAATGTCTGTTGGCATCTTATGCCTCTTGAGAGAAAAGAGCTGCTCAGGATGGACCTGCTGGGACCCGGTGTGGAGATCTGGCTGTGGTCTCTGCAAGGCCGTGCAGAGCCCGCAGAGGCAGACTGCATGCAGGTCGCAGCCCCAGGTGCTATTTGTCACCTCTGATGGAATGGATTCTAATTCCTGAACAACCATGCAGGCCGGGCTTGAGAATTTCAGAACCAACCAGCCAAACAACTTGCAGCTTGATTCCAGACAGTGATAATAGAAAACACATATGGGTGGAACCTGATGTCACCTTAGGCCTGCTTTATAAGCACTGGCTCAGAGATGGACAGCTGGGATTTGGCAGAGGAATGACCAGCTGAGCATCCGTCTGTCCCTGTTTATCTTTCCTGCGAGTCAGGCCGGAGGTCTGGCACATCCATCTAGAAGTTTTATACATGTCTCTACCTAATGGTTTATCCTTCATTTATTCAATGACAAGAACGTTGCTGAGGGCCTGTCGTGTTCCCAGAGAGCAGTTGTGCTAAATCCTGAGTGTCCCCTCCCTCCTGGGGTTTCATTGTGGATGGGGGTTCCTGGCACAGTTCAGCCATCATGGAGCAGCAACCCCCGGAGGCCTGTGATGAAGACCGGTGTGCGAGACGGGGAGCCCAGAGAGCGCAGCAGGTGGTGAGCTCGGGGTGTCCTGCAGAATCTCAGAGACACCCCAAGAATCAACTGTGGGCAAGGGCTTGGAGCTGGATGGAGGCTGCAGACAGGGAGGCCACACACAGGGAGTTCAGGAGAAGGGCCCGATTCCAGAAGAGGCCGAAGGGCCGGGTCTGCAGTACCCAGGACAGTTTGGATGCAATTTGTGTCCCAAAGGTCCATGTGCTGGAGGCTTGGCTCCAACTTACCAGAACAGAGAGTGCAGGGAGCTTTGAGGTGGGGCCTCTTGGGAGATGGGGGTGGACCAGGGCTCTGCCCTGGTGAAGGGACCTGTGGGGTAGAACTCGCAAGGGTGTGTTACTTCCCCCAAGCAGACCATAATGGAAGAGCCAGGCTGGTCCCCTCCTGGTCTCCCTTCCTCTGTGAAATGCCACTCTTGCACACACTCCCACCATGATGCCATCTGCCATATTGTGACGCAGCCAGGGTGGTCCTCATCAGAGGTCAAATAGATGAGCTGCCAATCTTTTTGACTTTTTGTCTCTAAAACTGTGAGGCAAATAAACTACGTTCGCATACAAAGCCTTGGGCATTTTGTTACAGCAATGCAACCTGGACACAGATATTAGCACACAGTAGGTACTCAATGAATGTTTTCTGAATAATCACTATTTCCAAATTTGTCTTAAGACCCAAAAGCTCTTTTTTTTTTAAGCCTCTTTTTTTTTCACTCTTTATTTTGTTTATTTATTTTTATGTGGTTTTGAGGATCGAACCCAAGGTCTCACACATGAGAGGCGAATGCTCTACCACTGAGCCACAACCCCAGCCCCAAGACCTAAAGGCTCTTAAATGTCCATTACAGAAACCTGAGATGTTGAAAGTAACAGTGGGTTTCTTTCTAATACAACTCTTCTCCCTGACTTAAAAGAAAAAAAAAAAAACAGAAGGAAAAAGTCCTGACAGAGAAGAGGTGGTTTGGTTGGGGAAGGGCTGCCCACAGCAGTGTCAGGAGGAATCATTTTACACCAAGAGGGAAGTGGGAAGCCACCCGGGGGTGGGAGTGGGCAGAAGCTGGAAGAGACCACAGTGTTGGCTGCTATTCAGGAGACGCCAACCATTTCCCATCAAAATAGACTCTCGGTCGAGAAGGCCACTCAGCATGTAGAAATCAGTCTCAACACTGGTCATTCAGCATAGCACAAGATGGCCTTAACATAGCCTACCTACTTAAACTCTAAAGAAGTGTGTGCGTGTGTGTTTGCACGTGTGCATGATGCCCACACAGGCCAGGTCCTTTAACAAAGGAGGATCTGTCCCTGCAGGGAGAAGCTGCCACCCAGCAGTGCCCAGGGGATGAGCCTGTCCTAGCAGTGCTGGTCATGGATGTATAAACGCCAGCTCCTTGTGACTTACTGGCTCCCAGGGTCCCCTCCACCCTTCCTCTCCCTGTCTCTGCCCAGGGCCATCTTGCATGGACCAGGTCTGTGGACTTGATTACCCCCCACCCCCTTTCCAGGGGAGTTTGGGCTTTGGGGATCCCCCACAGAAGATGGGAAGATGGAGGGAAGTTGGGTGAGGAGGCCTTCTGATAAATGATGATGGCGGCTTGGACCAGGTGACAGGGAAAACAGAGATGGTCAGATTCCGGATATGTCTGAAGCAGAGTCTGATACCTGCTGATTGACTACCTCTGAGAGGCAAGAGAAAGGAGGGGCCCAGGCTGCTGGCCTGAGCTCCCAGCGGGACAGAGAAGGAGCAGCAGGCTCCTCAGGGAGGCCAGGGTCAGCTGCAGTGCACCAACAGTCAGGCGCCACCTAATGTCCAGTGTGGACGTCCAGGTAGCAGGTGGACGTTCAAATCCAGATTCAGGGGAGAGACTTAACAGAAATATGAGTTTAAGAATCATCAGCATAGAGGCTGGGGATGTGGCTCAAGCGGTAGAGCGCTCGCCTGGCATGCGTGCGGCCCAGGTTCGATCCTCAGCACCACATACAAAGAAAGATGTTGTGTCCGCCGAAAACTAAAAAAAATAAATATTAAAATTCTCTCACTCTCTCTAAAAAAAAAGAATCGTCAGCATGAGAACCTGTGGTCCAGATTTTTTTTTCTTTTCTTTTTTTTATTGGTTGTTCAAAACATTACAAAGCTCATGACGTATCATCTTCCATACATTTGATTCAAGTGGGTTATGTCATTTCTATTGTAACGTTCCTGTCTCCCTCTAGATTGTTTGGCGATAAGGTTAGATCAGCTAGGTGGGTCTTTATCCTGGATGAGTTAGACAAATGCCTCTTTAGAAAAGGAGAGCAATATTCAGTTCCATAGATCCAAATCCAGGAAATTGCTTCTCTTCTTCATCTACCCTAGGGTGAAATGGGGTATAATAAGGAAGTGCTTAGGACAGTCGATATACCCTAATTAAGAGGGCATTTGCCCTATAGGGAATGTCCTTAAGAGTCTTTGAATAAATGAAACAAAATTAATAGAACTCTTTAGTTAATCAAAGAAAAATAGGTAAACTTATCTTCGTCCATTTTTACTATTATAACAAATACCAAAAACTGTGTAATTTATGAGGAGCAGAAATGTATTTCTTAGAATTTTAGAGGATGGAAAGCCCAAGATCTCGGTGTTGGCATAGGGTACTGATGTGGGCTGCTCTCTGCTTCCAAGATGGCACCTTGTTGCTGTGTTTTCGTGACAGAAGTAAAGCAAGACATCATTTCCTTCACCTGTGTCCCCTTTCATAAAGGATCTAATTCCATTCATAAATGACTCATGACTTAATCACTTCTCAAAGGCTACACCTCATAATCTGTTGCATTTGTGATTAAATTTGAATAGGAATTTGGAGCAGGCAGCATCATTCAAAAAAGTGCCTCATTCCTGAATTATTTTGGAAAAAAAGTCACATGTGAAAACTATTTTTTAAATGAAGGAATATTAAAAAATGGGGAAATGATACTTGAAATTTATATTTAGTTTGCTTCTGTTTTGTTTTCTTGCATTAGTTCATATTTGGACAAGCTTGTAGTTAATAATCAAATAATGTTTTTACTTAAGAAGTAAAGAGATAACATTATGCTCTATCCTTGCATGTAATTCAGAGATTAAGTATAAGTTTCTATAATAGGTTATATGTGTGAGAAGTGACAGTAATTCAATTTTGATGATTAACTTTTTTCATTACCTTTTAATCCTAAAGTATCTTTCCTTAAGCTGAGTATTCTTAGCCTGTTTTGGAAATGAAGCTTCAGGTACTCAAATTCTATGATCATTCCCAAGCAAAGTGTCACTTAAAAATTAAAAGAAACTAAAGATAACTACTGTATTACTTATTAATTATGAACTAAATAAAATTGTTGACGTGTCAAAAAAAAAAAAAGAATCGTCAGCATGTACACAGAGTCTTAAGCAAGGAGACTGAGAATGTTAAAAATTGAATTAAAAAATATTTATTATTTGAAAGACATATTGACTAATAAATATTAACCATTCTAAACTATTTAAAATTTGAAATATCTGAATTTGTTTATAATATTATTACTTTAAAAAGTTTGAGTAATTTGAAAATATTCTATTCATTGTAAATTGACAAATTATAGTTTTACATATAGATGGGGGGTACAAAGTGAGGGTATGATTTGTGGAAGCAACAGTGAATAATTAAATCAAGCTGATTAACGTATCTACCACCAAAGATACTTGTATTTCATTTTTTAGTGGTGCATCATATTTATGCAGAACGGTGGGATTTGCTGCTACATATTCAGACCTGTACTCAAGTCCTTCTTTATGTGAGAATGTGTTTTCTGGGGAGAACATTGAAATTTACTCTCAGCAATTTTGAAATGTATGAGACAAGACATTATTATTTACTACATCCACCGTGCTGTGCAAAGGATATCAAAGAGACCCACTGTTCCCGCAGCTCCTGTGGGGACTTTGTGCCTGCTGACCATCACAGTCCCCCCACTCCCCCAGCCTGAGGAGCACCATGCTACTCCCCTCTGAGCTGGGTCTGATTGCTTGGATTCCATGAGTACGAGAACACACCCCATTTGTTTTCATGTGTCTGGCTTATTTTATGATCATCTCTGGTTCCATCCACGACGTCATCAATGACAATATTTCTT
Source organism: Callospermophilus lateralis (assembly GCF_048772815.1). Lineage (NCBI taxonomy): Eukaryota > Metazoa > Chordata > Mammalia > Rodentia > Sciuridae > Callospermophilus > Callospermophilus lateralis. The sequence continues at coordinate 64,928,633 of NC_135321.1, forward strand.
TTTCAAAGTGGAACAGGGCAGCGTTGTGTGTCCCTGCCACATTTACTCATCCCTTCTGCTGGTGGACATGGTGATTCCATCCTGGTCTCTGGGGAGGGCTGCAGGGAACAGAGTGCAGATGTCTCTTTGATACACTGATGTCGAAACTTTGGGCTAAGTGTCCAGAAGTGGGATGGCTGGGTCTGAAGTTGTTTATCACAAGTAAAAACACACCCAAAGCCCACTGCCTTTACTGTACCTGTGGCTATTAACATACCATCTTCTTGGTGTCTTTCCACCAAAAATGGTGAGCAAATTTATGGTTAGGCAGCAACTTATTCCCTGGGCAACCTCTTAGTCCAGAATTATCCTCTTGTTACTACTTTAGTTGAAATTGGCCTGGCTTGTTCCCCTGAAATATCAATTCCCTTCGCATTTTTCCTCTTTTTAAGTTCAGATATTAAAGTAGGACTCAAGTTAGATCAAGAGCATCCTGGACCATGGGAAACCATGAGGACCCCGGGGGGGTCCAACCCAGGGCTGCTATGTTGAGGAAGCTGGTTCCTGAGTCTTGGCGTGAAGCCTTGTGCGGCTGGGGCTAAGGCCGCTCCTGTGGCATCTTAGTCCGCCCAGGCTGCTGTGGCTCAGCACCCTAACCTGGGGCCTGACCAACAGCGATACGTTCTCAGTTCTAGAGGCTGGCACGACTAAGATCCAGGTGCCAGCAGACTTGGAGTGTGGTGAGCCACCCCCAGATAACAAATGGCTGTCTCCACTGTTACCTCGAATGGCACAACCGGTCAGGGAGCTCCCAGGGTTCTCTTCATAAGGTCACTAATTCCACAAATGAGGACTCTGCCTCCAAGGTCTCATCACCTTCCAGAGTGGCCATGTCCTGACTCCATGGATTGGGAGTTAGGGTCTCAGCATGAGCATTTGGGGAGGAGGAGACAAGAGCAGGCACTAAACTACTCTGGAACAAAGTATTCTGAGACACTGTCTTCTCTCTTTGTTTCCAAAGGACAGTGAGTTAACTATCCACAATTCAGATCTTGCGGGCAAATAAACTAGAGAATTCAAAATCTGTATGCATAACACTGCTGACGTTGGGTAAATAACAGTGGCCTCATTTCACCAAGCATATGCACATTTTTCTTCCCCCTAAATTGAGACGATGTGGTTAAATTCTGTTTTGTAGCTCATTTTACTTCACTCAACCCCAGGGTTGAGGGAACTTTTCTCCAAGTTGTTCAATATTTCCCCACAATACTATTGTCTGTTGCTAAGTAAACTAATAGGGCATCATTGCCATCCAAGGCACATTTTAAATAGATATTCATTTTGTAGCTTGATCACTCCCAGAAGATCCCCATGGCTCTCTCCACAGAGGTCATGTCACCCTAGTTACCTTGTAGATGGGCCACAATTCACTGACTAATGTCTAGTTTGCGTTTACTTTCAAGATTTCACTCTAATAAGTGATGTCTCAATTATGACATCTTTGTAGGTAGGTCACACATATGTTTCCAAACACAATGTCCAGCCTTGGACAGTCCATTTCAGAAGAACGAACCTGTTTGACAAAGAGGGATGGCTGACAGCTTCTAAAGCCAAGTTCCTGAGGCCCTGGTTTTGAGTTCTACTGTTAATTACCTATTAATTAATGTCCTCATACTCAGTAGACTTGGCTATTTTGTTTTCGTACCTGATGTATTGGATGGAACAAACCCAGGGGCAGGTGGAGCCAAGCTGCTTATTGGCTTGGAGGGGAGAAGGGGGGGCAAGGGCCTGAGGGGCCCCATGGGGAAGGGCCTCACAGCTATGGGCAAAATGGCAGCTGGGGAACGGGAGTGGCTTTGTCACGTCCCACCCAATATTCATTACGCTCCACCTGTACAGGGCACTCTGAAAATGCACCCAGCTCCCCGGGAAGAGGACCAGCTATCCAAGACTGACAGGCAGTCCCATGGGGGACAAACCCCAACACGGTTCACAAGAAGCCAGCGTCCTCTGCTTCAGAAGCTGGATCTCATTGGAGAGGCTTCCTTCCCTTGGTTAGAAACTACAAGTGTTGGCATTTGAAGGAGAACCAGTTGTTGGAAAGTCCTCGGACCTAGGACGCCTCGTTGCCTGACCGTGCCACTGCAGGTATCTAGTCAGTAGGCAGATGTGAACACTGAGGAACAAAGTCCCACAGCATTGTGTGTGTGTGTGTGTGTGTGTGTGTGTGTGTGTGTAAATAAATAAATTGAAAATATTCATTTACACAGATTTAGTTTTTGAGGAAAAACAAATGTTTTCACAGTATCTAAATGTAAATGGTTTCTACAAAGAAAGAAATCTCAAACGTTGTTCTTCAGTTGATTGGAATATCATTTAGATGTGTTCAGAATTTTAAATTTCATTACCACCACTTGAAATAAAAGTTTCATCTGGGCTGTGGATGTGGCTCAAGTGGTAACACGCTTGCCTGTTATGCGCAGGGCACTGGGTTCGATCCTCAGCACCACATAAAAATAAAATAAAGATGTTGTGTCCACCGAAAACTAAAAAATAAATATTAAAAAATTCTCATTCTCTCTCTCTCTCTCTCTTTTTAAAAAAGTTTCATCTTCATCTCTTATTTTACTTAATCTGATTTATCTTCTTCCCAAAGGAAAAACTACAATTATATTTCTGCAAGCAACAGCAAGAATTCTTCCACCATAAATAAACCAAGTAGCAATATCCTTTACAAACCACATAATCTCAGGGTCAACAAAACAAAACAAAGCAAAGCAAAATCAACAACAAAAATTGCTGAAGGAAGGTTAAAATGTTTATTTAGGGAGCTCAGTGTCAGAGAGTGCTTAGTATGAGCAAATACATATAATACCAGGAAGTAAACATGTAAATGAAAAAATACATTCATTTTATGAAATTCTTATTTAGTGGAGCTGAATATATGTATACATGGGCATTCATTCTGCATTGTCTCAATGACGTCCTGATCCGCAGATTTTTGTAGACAGAAACATACAACTTGCCCATCAGTAGAGGACGTGGGGAACGGTGCCGTCTCTGGGAAGTTCTCCTGGACAGCCGGGCATGCAGGCTTCTTCCCTGAAGCAAGTGCACAGGAAAGTCTGAGAGGATGCATGGACCAGCAGCGGATCACTGTGGGTGGGCAGCCCATGATAAGGACCAGGGGCGGGCCTCCACGATGGCACTCAGGTTACTCACAGTGAGGGTGGATTCATCACGTGTGCAGTAAAGACTTTCTAAAAATGAGACACAAATTCTTTATGCAATATAGTGTAAGTTTTGTTTTAAAAAGTGAAAACTTACGTACTGCAAGTTTTGTTTTTTAAAAATTGAGTTACTGCAGTAATTGCACTTGGTAGATTCTGGTTAATCAAATTTCCGTCTTTCATGATTTGTAATTCTTAGGGAATGGACCTCTCTCTAAGGTGCTGAGGCTGGCCTTGAATTTGTGATCCTCCTGCCTTAGCCTCACAAGTCACTGGGATTACAGGCATGTGCCACCACATTTGGGGATCACCAGGCATTTATTTGGCTCCTACTCCTGGGAAAACAGCCCTCACGCTCATGGGCATCTGTTCATACAGTTGGGCGCTTCTGCTCTGTAAAATGCGTGCTCAGGACTATTGAAACCAGCATTCTGTGTTGTGAGCATGTCCAAGGAGAGTGGTTTGAATCCAGCACTCCCCATCCTGCTTCTCCAAATGGACTAACCCATTCTCCAAATGGACTAACCCACACAGGAGAAGCACTCCTGTGTGTGCTGCCCCCTCTTCCCAAGTGGAGGGGCTCCAGTGGGTATGGGATCACCTTGTGGGTAACAATGTTCATGCATCTGCGCTGAGCCCTCTGCAGGTCTGAGCTGTCTCAGCATGACTGGAATTTATGGTGACCAAAGAATTGCAGGCTCCAGGAGGCCAGGCACCAGCCTTCTGGGATTCCAGGCAGGCTGAGGAGGTTGCTCCGCCCAGATGGGTGCCAGTCCCCAGGCTGTTGCTGATGACCTCGATGGCAGGGAGAGATTGGGTCGTGCCCCAGCTAGTCCTGACAACATCATCTCTACATGACCATTCCTTGCCTCCCAAACCATGAAGATTCACCCAAACCTGGTCAATTTAGTAACATCAATAACAAATGTAGACTCTTCACAATTTTTTGGATCACTTATCTGAGAATTAATCAAAGATCCAAACGTGTCAAGTGCAGCTACTACTTGGAACTGGAAGACAAAACTGTTACCAAAACCTGTTAGCCTGGCCTCAGAGTCAGCAAGGGGATAGAGGAGCCAGCAAACCCCGATTGCAAGGTACAAACCTGGGGGAAAGTCTGGATGGGAAATTCTCGCCCTCCCCCACCTCAAAAATCCTGCTGCAGAGGTGTGTATGCAGCCCTGCAGGGAAGCCAGCTTCCACAGCTCTCTCCCAGATCCCCCCTCCTCCTGAGCCAACTTCAAGTTCTCCCTCTAATATGCAGAGCAGTTTAGCTGCCTCGGTTTCTACTCCCTGTGGCCACAAGCATTTTAAAGAGTTTCCAACAGGCCCAACATATTCTGCTCCCCTGTTAATTTTCACTGGGCTGTCAGAGGAAAATCACGGCATATGTAATTGTTTATTCATTCAACAAACATTTCCTGAGCACAGGCTGTGAATCAGGCACTGGAATGTGAAGATAAAGTGCAGAGTGAGTGATGGGACATGCCCCACTCACCTTGATGCCCTGGTTCTGTTTCTTGGGTCACTCACTGCCCTTGTCCCAGCTGTCCTCTGCCTGGTGTGATTCCCCATCCTCCATTAGCGTCTGAAATTGATCCTCAACCCGAACATCACTTCTGCTCACTGGCCCAATCATGCTGGCTGAGATCACCTCCTCCTTGCCCTCCCAGTCCTCCCTGTCCCATGTTCTTATCTTTGTCATAGGAGACTGACAATAGCTCCTAAAGAAATGGGAACAGAAAGCTGAAAGCAGACTGCATTCTTTTGGGTGTAGTTTTTAGGTTCAGACCTGACTCTCCTGAATGTTCCTTTCCCTCAAATCTACACAATGAAATCCTAGCCTCCAAAGTGGGCGGCACAAGGGATGAGGCTTTTGGGTGATGAGCAGGTCGTGGAGGGGTTAGTGCCCTCGTCAGAGGGAACAAGAGACCCCTTGCCCCTTCTGCTATGTTGTAAGGGTAAAATTTCTAAGCTGCTTCTAAGCCGCAAAGCCTGAGTTAAAGTGTAAAAGACCGGGCATTGTAAAGTTTCTAAGCTGCAGGGCTTGAGTTAAAAAGTAAAAGACCAGGTATTGTTAAGTTCCTCTGCTACCCCCAAAACCTGTAATTCCTGTAGCTGTTAAGACAATACCCAAACTGCTCAGTAAATATTCCCACTGACTCCCTGGTTGTCTAATAACCTGGGACTCTGTGTAGCCTGGCGTGTAGGCATTGCAGGACCTAAACCAATCAGTTTGAATGTGTACCCCGCTTAGGAGTGACCAATCACCCCTGCCCAATCTGTTCCCGCCAATGAATGTGCTAATCATGTCTCAAAGTTGTTGTTCAATTTTCCCGCACCTCATGATGATTTGTTCTGATGTATGCAAAGCCCCCACCCTCCTCAAAAAGTGTACTTAAGCACTGCTTGACCTCTGCTCTGGGCTCTGGGCTGCGCTCCCTTCTCGAGCGGGCACGGAGCCCCAGCATGCTGGAATCTCAATAAACCCCCTCCTGCTTATTGCATAAGGTCAGTCTCTTGGTGGTCTCTTCCTCCGACGCTTTGCCGGACCCGTACATTTGGTGCGTTGGCCAGGAAACTGCGCATCGCCGGACAGGGAGACCCCAACGGACTCCTTTAGGGGGTAAGTAAGGCGCCTCTTCTTCTTCTTCTTCCACTTCTTCTCCTCCTTCTTCTTCCTTTGTGATCGCTCAGGTTTTTGGCTCAGTGGAGAGCGTGAGCTCTCAGAGCTTTTTGGATTGGTTTGGGTTGGCAGCGTGGCTGCCAGCGGAGAGCATGAGCTCCCCCTGGCGGTGGTGGACAGATGTGTCCTGAAGCCACAGGCCACCCCCCAAGGGACGCCTTGGGGGACTCGGGGAGGGACGGAAGTGCCCTCAGAGGGAAGGTGCCCTCGTCAGGTACTCTGCTGCCGATCCGTCTGGCTTTGCCGGCAATTCTTTTTTTTCCCTCAGGTTAAGTTAACTGTCTTTAATTTTTGCATCTGAACTTGTGTTAAACGTTTACTGTGTGTCCGTTTGTGTCATGTTTGTATTGTCTTATCCGTGTCTTTGTTTGAGTAACTCCCAGTATGGGACAAAGCCATTCCACGCCTCTGTCCCTGACCCTTGATCACTGGACGGATGTCCACTCAAGGGCCCAGAATCTTTCTTTTTCTTTCAATGAAACGCTGGACCTGGCAGACACTCTGCGCTTCAGAATGGCCCACCCTCGGGGTTGAATGGCCCCCAGGAGGGTCCTTCTACCTCCCTCTAATCTGCAAAGTCAGAGATATTGTCTTTCAGCCGGGCCGCATGGCCATCCAGATCAACAGCCATATATCTTGTCCTGGCAGGACCTCTGCGAATTTCCTCCCACAGGGGTGAAGCCCTTCCTTGTTCCAGCCCCCACTCCAACCCCTCCCCCCACCCGACTTACAGGTTTAGTAGAGTCGCTGATGTTCTCACGCCAGCTCACTTGGGATGACTGCCAACAACTCCTGGGGACTCTCTTCACAACAGAGGAACGGGAGAGAATCCTCCTGGAAGCCAGAAAGAATATTCTCGGACCAGATGGGAGGCCAACTCAACTTCCCAACATCATTGAAGCTGGCTTCCCCTTGAACCGACCCAACTGGGACCCTAACACCTTTGAAGGTAGGGCGCATCTGTCCACTTATCGCCCGGCTCTTGTAGTGGGTCTCCGAATGGCCGCTAGGCGGCCAACTAATTTGGCCAAGGTAAGAGAGTTTATCCAGAATATGACCTTAAGAGATTTAGTTAGAGAAACTGAGGAAGAGAGGGAACAAAAGGAAGATGAAAGGAACAAAAGGCAGACTAAAGCATTGACTAAGGTCCTGGTCACAGCCGCAGATAGACCAGAAGTGAGAAAGCAGGGAGACAGGAAGGGATATCTGGGCCCACGCCAAAAGCTGCCCCTGGCCTCAGACCAATGTGCCTACTGTAAAGAAAAAGGACACTGGGCCAAAGAGTGCCCCCAAAAGAAGCAGCCACGCCAGCCTGTCATGCTGACTCCAAAAGATGACTAGGAAAGTCGGGGCTCAGATCCCCTCCCCGAGCTCAGGGTAACATTTGACATGGAGGGGACCCCAGTGAACTTTAAAGTGGATACAGGAGCAATATATTTAGCCCTTAAGACCCCACTGGGCCCTCTATCTAATAAAAGATCCTTAGTTCAAGGGGCTAATGGCAGTAAATATCCGGCTTGGACAACAAAGAGGACTATGGACCTGGGAAAGGAAAAAGTCCATCACTCCTTCCCACCAATGAATGTGCTAATCATGTCTCAGAGTTGTTGTTGAATTTTCCCGCGCCTCATGATGATTTGTTGTGATGTATGCAAAGCCCCCGCCCTCCTCAAAAAGTGTACTTAAGCACTGCTTGACCTCTGCTCTGGGCTCTGGGCTGCTCTCCTTTCTCAAGTGGGCATGGAGCCCCAGCATGCTGGAATCTCAATAAACCCCCTCCTGCTTATTGCATAAGGTCAGTCTCTTGGTGGTCTCTTCCTCCGATGCTTCGCCGGACCCTTACAATGTGACACAGACAGGGTGCCATGGGTTAGCCAGAAAGCTCACCCCCACACCCTGCATCTGCCTTGACCTTGGACTCCCCCCCCCCAACTGCAAGAAGCGAGTCCCTGTTGGGTCTGAGGCTTCCGGTCAGTGGCGTTTTGTTACAGCAGTCTGAGCGGGCGAAGGCAGTCCTCAGGGCCATCGATGTAGCTGTGACAGCACTTCTTCTTGAGGCTGAACTGTTGTGTCATACCACGTTTTTTTTTTTTTTTTTCCTGCCATCTGTCCATGAGCTGGTAGGTTGCTTCTGGGCCTTCTATTGTGAATAATGCCAGACTGAACCCAGGTGGGCAGACGGCTCCTGGGAATCCTGGTTTTACTTCTCTGGAGGCCCACCCAGACCTGCGGCTGCTGGGCTGCACACCATTTTTAACTTTTTGAGCAATCTCCACACTGTTTTCCAAGGCAGCTGTTAGGTGGGAGTTCAGGGCCACCCAGATGGCGGGGGCAGGGAATAAGAAGGATGCAGCTGGCAGACAAGACAGGCAGAGGGCTCATGTCCCAGTTCACGATTAGTCCTGCCACTGAGGACCCATCACCCTGACATTTCCCACCAAGGCTCGGTATTTCAAAATGACCAATGAGGGTAAATTGGACAGTATTCTAATTGGGTTTTCTAAGGTTACCCAAAGGGGAAAAGTGGACACTATTCTGATCAGGTATCATACGTATCCGGTGGGAGCAAATGGGGTGAGGTCTTCAATCAGGTCCGTCTAGGGAAGAGAGCGTGTCCCAGCTCAGCTTATAAGACACCAGTTGCCAGAGATCTGAACCTTGAGCCTCCCTCTTGCCTGGCCCACTCCGCTCTACCCTGGGGAGTGCTCCCTGTGAAGCCAGATTTAAAGTCAGGTAGTCAGTGTAGTTAGGTAAATCGGGTCTAATATCGAGTGAAATCTAAAATGGAGGCCATGTTGAATGATTCCGGGAAACGCAGGACAACTCACGGAATGTTAATGAAGTCCCGAAAAGGCCCTAGGCCAAAGTCCATCCCAAAGAAATGTTAATGGAACCCAGGAAACGGCCCCCAACAGATTTGGAGATAGCACATCCCAGAGAAGTGATAATCCCATCCCAAAAGGTGATAATTAAGTCCACCTGTGTCCCACCCCTCGGGCCTTCCCACCTACATTCCATCATTGAAAGAAACTATAAAATGGAGAGATAACCGCACTTCCACGGATTCCACCTCTTGGGTCCCCTTCTTCCTCTGGGAGAAGTCTTTTCTGCTGTCCTTTAATAAACTTCTACTCTGACCTTGTGTGCTTCTTTGGTGTTATTCTTCAACATCGGGGGAAGCAAGGACTCGTCACCAATCAGCAGCGGTAACACCTGGGGAGTGCTCCTCCCACCTTCACCTTCAGCAACCCTGCACTTGGCCTCTTACTTGTGCATGTCTTGCTCAATTCTTTGTTTGGGACACCAAGGACCTGGCCCCTGGTGATAGCAGCTGTGCCATCTCACAGTCCCATGAAGCATGATGAAGCTCAGAGTTTCCCGTTTCTCCAACACTTTTTCTTTTTAAAGAGTGGTCAGCCAAATGGGTACGGGATGACCTCTCATTGTGGTTTTGATTTGCATTTTCCTGGCAATTAAGTTGCTGAGCACCTTTTCAAAAGTCTGCTTGATGGTCACTTGCACATCTTTATTGGAGAAATGTCTGCTCAGTTCTCTTGCCCATTTTTCACTGAGGGATTGTCGTGCTGTAGGAATCCTGTATACAGAGGTTCCCAACCCTGTGTCAGATGAGCGATCAGCAAAGGTTTTGGCCATTCCGAGCTTTGCCCTTTCCCTCTGTTGTCTCCTTTGTCCTGAAGAGGCTTTTGAGGTTGACGTAGCCCCATCTGAACGTTTTATTTAGTTAGTTTATATTTTTTTCCTGTGTCTTGGATTCCACATCCAAAAAGTCAGTGTCCGTTCTAATGTCATGAAGATTTTCTACTTTCTTCTGCTTTTAGGTTTGTTTAGTTTCGGCTCTTAGATTTAGGTCTGTGATTCACTCTGAGTACTTTTGCATTTGGTATAGGATAGAGTCCACCTTGATTCTTCAGCATATGGTTAGAAGAGCCTTTGATCATAAATGTGGGTGTTGAGAGCCACAGCTGAGTTGGGATGGCGCATGGCATTTTGCCAGAAGGAGTGGTTGAGAGGTGCCGCCACTGAGCCATTAAGATGATGATAATTAAGTTAAGCTGTGTATAATTGCTGTGACTGGATGCTGCTGGATTGAAACAGGCTGTGTATTCAGTTGTATATAGACCCCTGCTGTCCGGCAATAGGGCGGCTCCTGCTGCCTCGGCTACTTTTGAGTTCTCGTGGAGTTCCCGTTGAGTTCTCACAGATCCTTGTTGAGGGCTGAGAGAGTTCCTGGGGAGTGCACGTGGTGTGCCGAGAGAGTTCAGGCAATAAAGTAGTTCCTGTTTGAACTTACAAGTGCCTCCTGGCGGCTCGGTTATTTGTGCCCAGCCAGACTGCGGCATGTGGGGTTGTTTCTGGGCTCTCTCTTTTATGGCACTACTCCATATGTCAGTCTTTAGGACACTTCCAGACTGTTTTATTCCTGTAACTTTGGAGTATGTTTTTGTTTGTCTGTTTGCAGTACTGAGGATCCAATCCCAGGGGCTCCCTACCAGAGAGTTACATTCTAGCCCTTTTTAAAAGTAAGACACAGTCTTTTTTTTTTTTTTTTCCCCCAGGGTTAACGAGACACAGTCTTACTAGGTTGTCCTCAAACTCAGAATCCTCCTGTTAACTCCCCACCCCCCTCAAGAAGCAAGAAGCTGTGATTGCAGGTGTGCACCACCGCACCTGACTGTATTTTTTGGCGGGTTTGGGGTGGGGTACTGGGGATTGAACCCAAGGGCACTGAGCCACATCACCAGCCTTTTTGTTTATTTATCTATTTATTATTTTGAGGCAAGATCTTGCTAAGTTGCTAAGGCTTTGAACTCTCAGTCCTCCTGCCTCAGCCTCCCAAGTTGCTGGGATTATAGCGTGCACCACCACACCCGGCTTGTTTTCCTTTCTGCAAAAAAGTCATTGGGATTTTGATAGGGATTTCATGGAGTCTGTTCTGGGTAGGTTAGGCACTAATACTAAGTTCCCGGCTTATGAATATGGGTATCTTTCCATGGATTTCTGTCTTCCTTAATTTCTTTCTGCAAATTTTGGTAGTTTTCATTTCATATCTGTAGCCTCCTTGCTCTAGTTGCTTTAAAAGTGCTTTATTCTTTTTTTTTTTTTTTTGTACCAGGGATGGAACCCAGAGGTGCTTAACCACCGAGCCATATCCCAACCGTTTATATTTTATTTTGAGTCAGGTTCTTGTTAAGTTGCATAGCACTTTGCTAAGTTGCTGAGGCTGGCTTTAAACTTGGGATCATCTGTCCTCAGCCTTCCGAGCTGCTAGGATTATAGGTGTGTGCCACTGCACTCAGCTGAAAGGTGCTTTATTTTTATTCTTCTTCTTCTTTTTTTTTTTTTTTAGTTGTTGATAGACCTTTATTTTATTTATTTATTTTTATGTGGTGCTGAAGATGGAACCCAGTACTTCACACTGCTAGGCAAGCACTCTACCAGAGCCCCAGCCCCAGCCTGAAAGGTGCTTAATTCTTTCTGATGCTGTTATAAATGAGACTTTTCTTAATTTCCTTTTTTGGATTGTTCATTTTTTATGCATGGAAGCCCAATTGGTGTTTGAGTGTAATTTTGTATTCTGCAATTGTGCTGAATTCATTTAACACTGGCATTTTGTAGACACTTTAGAATTTCCTACATTTAAGGTCCTGCCCTGTGCTGCAGGCTTTCTTTCTTCCTTCCTGGTCTGAATGCTGTTTGCTTCTTTTTCTTGCAGAGGGGTGGTGAGAATGGGCACCTGGCTTGGTTCCTGACCTAGCACAAGCATCTTTCAGGTTTCCGCCCTGAGTGAGGCGTCAGCAGTCACGCACAGTCTCTTGATGGCCAGGCACTTGGCCTTTCTGCCTAGTGTGCGTGTGTCTCACTGTGGAAGGCCGTTGAACATCCTCAAATGCTGCTTTTCATTGGGGGCCATAATTGCGGGTTTTGTCTTTCTGTGAATGTGGCCAACTACATTTGTTAATTTTGCACATCAAACCATCCTTGGTTACCAAGGATGATCCCACTAAGTGATGTGATAGAATCCTTTTAGTGCTTGGATAAATTTAATTTGCTAATATTTTGTTGAGAATTTTTGCATCGATATTTATCAAAGATATTGGCCTGCAGTTTTTTTAAAATATGTGTATATATATATATATATATATATATATATATATATATATATATATATAGTAGTTGACACAATACCTTTATTTATTTATTTATACGTGGTGCTAAGGATGGAACCCAAGGTGTTGCACGCGCAAGGCAAGCCCTCTACCACTGAGCCCCAGCCCCACCTGCAGTTTTCTGTAGTATCTTTTTCTGGGGGTCGTGCTGGAGCTGGAAACTGTTCCTTTAACTTTTTGGAAGAGTTTGTGAAGAATTGATGTAGACTGTTTTTCAAAAGTTTGGCAGAATTCTCCAGTGAAACCATCTGGTTCTGGGTTTTCTTTGTTGTGGGATTTGTGATTATTATTATTTTTTAAATATTTTATTTTATTTTATTTTTTTAGATGTAGATGGATACAATATAATGCCTCTATTTTTATGTGGTGCTGAGGATCGAACCCAGGTCCTGCCTGTGCTAGGGGAGCGCTCTACCACTGAGCCACAATCCCAACCCCTAGGGATTTGTGATTATTGATCATACATCTACTAGTTACAGATCTGTTCAGGTTTTCAATTTATTCAAGGATGTTACTCAGTGGTTGAGCACTTGGTGAGCATGAGTGAGACCCTGGATGTGGCCATCAGCACTGTAAAAAATTTTAAACAATCATATTCTCTCTGTAATTCAGCTTTCGTGGATTGTATGTTACTGGGAATTAATTTCTTCTGGACTATCCAAATTATTCGTATACACTTGTTCATGGTATTCCCTTCTTTCTGCTACTTCAGTTATGAAATCTCTTTCCTGCTTTTAGATATTTGAATCTTTATTTTCTTAGTCTAGCTAAGGGTTTGTTAATACATTGACCTTTTCAAACAGACAACTCTTAGTTGACTTTTTTCTATATTTTCCTATTGTCTATTTATTTTTGCCCTAATTTATCTTCTTCTTTCTGCTAACTTTGTATTTACTGTTTTCTTCTTTTTTCTACTTCCTTAAAGTTAATTTGAGATCTTTTTTTTTTTTCCTAATGTAGGCACCATTATGAACTTCTTAGTTCTGCTTTTGATGGACCCATTTCAGTTTTAGTACATTCTAGTTTTTGTTCATGTCTCAAGGTATTTTCTATTTTTCCTTGTGATTTCCTCTTTGACCTACTGGTTGTTCAAGAGTTTGTTGTTTAATTCCCACATACTTGTGGATTTCTTCAGTTTTCCTACTGATAATGATTTCTAGTTTCTTTCCATTGTGATTGGAAAAGTCACTTATATGATTCTAATCTTAATTTCTTTAGGGCTCACTTTGTGGCCTAGTGTGATCTGTCTTGGGAAACGTTCTCTGTGCACCATGGAAGAACCTGCTACTGGGCTCCTGGATAATGTCCTGTCAGGGCCAGGTGGTCTCTGGTGTCATTCAAGTCCTCTGGGTCCTTTCTATCTTCAGTCTAGCAGGCCTTTCTATTACGGAACACAGGTTTCTATTACTGAACTCCTTGCGTTATTAGTTCTCCCTTCAGTTTTTAGTGTTTGCTTCCTATATTTGGGTGTTTTAATGTTTGTTCACATGTATTTATAATTGTATCTTCTTGGTAAATTGCCCTTTTCTGATTAGATGAGATTCTTCATTTGTCGTTTGCTGACAGGTTGTTTTCCATTTTTTTTTTTTTTTTTTTTGTATAGGGGTACTTAACCACTGAGCCACATCCCTAGCCCGTTTCATATTTTATTTAGGGACAGGGTCTCACAAAGTTGCTTAGGGCCTTGGCTAAGTTGCTGAGGTTGGCTTTGAACTCACAATCCTTCTGCCTCGGCCTCCCAAGCCGCTGGGAGTACTGGGGTACTGGGGATTGAACCCAAGGGCACGTAACCACTGAGCAACATCTCCAGCCTTTTTGTTTATTTATCTATTTATTATTTTGAGGCTTTGGATACTGACACGGGGCCTGGCTGCTGACAATTTTTGACCAAGTATGTCATCTGCTCTGCTCTGTCTGGGCTACCATTTGCTGGGCTTATCTTTCTTCCCTTCTTTCACTTTTGCATCATGCATTGTGTGTAAGGTGCATCTCTTTTAGAGATGTACACAGAGTGCCAGTTGAAGGGGTTTGATCCATTTGCATGAATGTGTTTACTGATAGGGAAGAGCTTACTATTGTCATTTTGTTCCTTTGTCTGTCTTGTAGCTATTTGTCATTTTTCCTATTGCTATGTCCCTTTATTTTTTATTTTTGTATTGACACAATTTGATTCCTTTTTCATTTTCTTTTTTTGTATTCTCTATCAGCTCTACTATATTATTGATGTCACAAATTTCTTCTCTATATACTGTGTATCCACAAATATATTTTAACATTTTTTTGAACATGTAGATACTTTATTGCTCATCTTTCACACAGAGCACACCTCCAGCCACTTTCTTCCACAGCTTGACAATGTTTATGTACTCAAAAACCCAGCAAGCAGCAGCAAGGCGTGCAGATGTCAGTCAAATTCAGCCAGTCTTGTGCTTTCTACAGCAATATTAAAGGGCCTCCTGCACTCGGCTAAATCTACCTTTCTCTGTAGTGCATTTATTTCTTCCACTCCTTCCTTCAAAAGCCTCCTGCAGAAGCAAACTAACTTGCGTTTGCGGAGCCAGTGATATTAACTTTACATAAAACAAATTTTGGTTTGCTATTTCTTCTAGCCGACATCAAGTAAAAACAAGGTTGAATGAGGAATTGTCTTGGATGGACACAGGTCAGTTTGAGTTGCTATACTTAACTAAATGCCTAAATGTACTATAGGGTCACAACTTAGTTTGTTATTATAGTCTTTATGGAATTTGGCTGTGATCAGGGTTTTCAGAGCATATGGTACAGTATTCCATCAACTGAATAATATACTGAATGTGCTATCTGCAGAAGAGCTCATCTAAAGGAACTGACCTAATGGGTTTAGCAAATATGGCAAATATCTCTGAATAAAATGCCAATTCGGGCAAAATGGTGCTTAGAAAACAGACATTACAATATTTTACACAAAACACATATAAATGGATTGTTAATATGAGGAAGGCTTCTAAAAATTTCTAGGTGAATCCTCATTTTCAAAACTATGTATTGAAAACTACTTTATTCAAGTAATTTCTTCAAGAAAGTATGCATGTTCTGTCTGTGGAATTAGTCTACTGGTCAATTAAAGGCAACTTTATTTACTGTTTAAGAACTTTTTTCATAGAAAGGAGAGATGATGCATGTGTTTCTCAAATAAACAGCATTATGTAAGTCCATTACAAAAAACAACAGACAGGTGCAGTGGTGCACAGCTATAATCCCAGCAGCCAGGAGGCTGAGACAGGGGAATTGTGGATTCAAAGCCAGCCTCAGCAAAAGCAAGGTCCTAAGCAACTCAGTGAGACAATTAGAGAGTGTAGGTAAAAATGAATACAAACTAGAGCTGGGGGTGTGGCTCAGCGGGCAAGTGCCCCTCAATTGTTCAATCCCTCATACCAACAACAACAAAAAAACAGAATCAAAGGAAGACCTACAATGTCTATGCCAAGCAGGAATCTGCCCACTGCCCCCACACCAATTCAAAACAGTGCAGCTCTCCACAAACGCCCCAACTGAGGTTGAGACATACAGCCATCCTGTAAGCAGCACTTTGGAAAAGCCAGAATGCTGGACTCAGTCCACTCTTCAATGAGGGAGAAGCCACAGATTGGGAGAGGTTCCCTATAGGCATCTCTGTACTGCAAGCCCTGGGGCCACAGCAAGCTACCCACTGACCCCTGTGTCAGGGGCTCCCAGGCAACCAAACTATGCTGCATCCATCAATTAATCGGAGCCGGGTGAGCCAGAAAGCAGTCCCTGGGGCAGCCCTCTGAAGAGCTGGAATTAGACAAGTCCCACACCTCTCTATCCTGGCCCTCCTGGAGGCTACAACCCAGGTGCTATTCCAGCCATGCTGAGCTGTCAGCCTGGGCCAGGGGCAGTCACAGGACCCTTCCTACCTATTCTACTGCAGCTGTTCTTGGTTTTGCACCCACTTGGGGGCACCACAACTGGACTGGTGTTTTACCCAATATATCTGGTGAGAGCTAGAATTTGAATCCTGGCATTCTGTCCTTGTTCCCATTATTTAAAATGGATTCATTTTATAAAAGAGATGATTATATCTTCCTCAAGAATTGTTGTAGGAACTGATTCAGAAAAATGGCAGACAGTGCTTAGCCGTAACAATCACTCAAGAAAAAAGAAGCAGAAGTAAGTTTTTCTCCTTTTAACCATTCCATTCTCTTCCAGTTACATACTTTCAAACTGGCATCTCTCTAGGATATCTAGGGCTGTTTCTTCTTGTTCTGTCATTTTGTCACACCCAATATTTTAACCAAAAAGGAAAGAGAACAGGCTATGGAATCCAAGATGATTTATGTGTCAAAAGGTACATTTTCCTGAGCACTGTGGAGTAGGGTGTACTCTTCAATACTCCAAGCCCTTGGTTTGCACTGCAGGTCAAGGCACAGAAATTACACAGCTGTGGTGTCTGTCTCAAGCTAGTTGGGGCTGACATGCTTGGATGCCTGAGCTGCGGGACAAAGCTGGCAACTTGCTGCTGGAGCCCCCATGAGCCTGCAATACTGCAAACAGACACCAGAGGGAGCCAGAGACTATGCTCTGCACACCACTCGCTGGGAATTACAGCTGCTCAAGACCCTGTGTAAATAGAGGCTGGTATGCACTAGGCAAGGGGAACGATTTTTATTTCTTTTATAGTAAAATATCTTTGAGATGGAGAAATTATCCTGTGTTACTGGGGTAGGTCTACTAGAATCATTAAGACTTCTGATGTGAAAGAGGGAGAAAGATCTGAGCTACTAAGCTGCTGGCTTTGAATTTGGTGGAAGGAGCCATGAACTGTTGCACCCTCCTGAAGGTGGGCAGGGGCTCTCCCCAGGGCCTCTGGAAGGAAAAGCCAGCCATCACCTGGATTTTAGCCGTGTAAAATCTAGTTTTGAATTTCTGATTTCTAGAACTGTAGATAAAAATAAATGTGTCATTTCATGTCACTAGGTTAGTGAATTAGCACAACAGAAATAGTGAATGAATATAGTCTGTTAAAAAAAAAATACGTTTCAGACAGAATCACTCAGGAAATAAAATTTTACTGTATGAAATTTACATTTGTTACATGTGATGAAAAGTACAGCCAAAGATCTTTTGCTCATCCTTTTTCTAATGTACTCTTGCAAAGTCACATTCTTTATACAGATTATTTAACAGCTGTTAAATAACAGTTGTACTGGCATAAATGTATAAATAAGGTATAAAACAAGAAACAGATCAAAACAGTGCAGGGGGAAGACCACTGCCAAAGAGTAACCTCCAAGAACTTGGGATTTTCCACGGCAAGGCAGATGTTGCAGGGTCATCACTCTGTAATTGAAGAATAAAATACTTTAGTCTTTCAATTTTACCATCAAATCTCCCTTTCAGTTCCTCTTTTACATGGTTTTCATTGTTAGAAAAAATAAAGCAGTAAGTTTCTATATCTTTTTTAAAATACAGATAAATTCCTTCAAGTTCCAAATCTTAAAGATATGTTAAAAAGGCTGCAGATAGTCTACTACCTAGAATGAAATTCACAAAGATCAAGGGTTTGTGAATTTCTGAACAACAGAAATAATTGCATCATTTTTCTTCTTGGCAAAAAGCAAGAATAAAAAGTATAAAACAGACTAATGGCTGCCCCTTCCCTGGGCTGTCATGCCCATATTTCAGGATACAGAAAGTTCTTCATTTTGACATGCAATCGCTACAGGAAGCACTGCTCACAGGGCAATACTTTCCGGAAACTTCTCTGAAACAATCCTGAATTCCACAGAAGAACTTCCTAGATGGATGTGTCTGATTGATTAATATAACAAGAATAATGAGTTCAATATAGAATCTGGGGCTTTCCTTCCTGGAAAATGAAGCAACTATAAATAGACTGGTTAACTATCTTACTTTCAAAAGTTCAGTTTAAACTTAATTTTATATAGATATATGTCTATAATTAATATAAATTTTTACTTATTTGATCTACTTACATAGAATATAAAATGCAAGTTAATGAATACAGAGCAAGTTAATACAATACAAGTTAATGAAGTCAGAGGCAGCTGGTGTAGTAAGACTTACACATGGTTTGATTATCTGAAGCCATTCATTAAGATACTCGACAAGACCTAGTGCATCTGGGATATTGTCTCCCTCTGAAACAAATTTCAGCAGAACCACCATTTGGATTTCTTTAGAACAGCTACAAGAAATAAAAAGAATAATTCAGTATTCTTCCACTTGTAGATAATTCTAGTGTGTTAGCATTTCAGGCAAGACAACCTGCCAGGTTTTAGGCAAGGAAAAGATACCATACCATAAAATCACTGTCTCCCAGGGGCCCACATATACTCTTGTAGGTATGGGCAGGAACAGGAGCCTAGAACAACCAGCCAGGGAATGTAGAGATTGTGCCTTGCCCCAAAGCTGCACGGACATCTGTCCTTGCACAGTCCAGCTGTGCTTGGCAATAACATGTGAGCTCTGTTCTGAACTACTCCCCAGACCTACTTGGGAAGACAGTGACTTTCAGAAGGACCATACAAAGAGACTGAAAGAAAAACCACAAAACAACACCTTTGTTCTTGGAAATCTAACTCAGTGAAGGCAAACTTGGAGAGTAGAAAGGTTCAAGAAAGGAAAACTCCCGGCTACTTCTCAGAGATAGCACCTACTGGGTGACTGTTCCAACAGGCACTTTTCTGCAGTTTATGATTCAACACTTTCTTGAGGAAGCTGTAATCATTTCCATTTTCTAATGAATCAGTTTAAAATTAATGGGAACAAGGACAGAATGCCAGGATCTGATTTTTTTTCTCTCCACTGACCAGATACATGGGTCAAATTATTTCATTTCCCTCATCTATGAAAGGACATCAGAACCCACCTTACAGGCTGCTGTGAGGTTTAAAGGAGGTAATGGAGGCAATGTGCTTAAAGGTGACATACAGATTATAGTATGCAAGTGTCAGTAGCTAACATGAGGCAAGAGGTTCAGAGAGATAGAAAGTGTAGTTAACCTGCTCTGCATTGGCAAGCGGCAGAGGAGGGGACCTGAGGCTAGTCCTCCTGACTCCCAAATAGCCTCTCTACTATCATGGGTAAGTGCCCCCAGCCAGGGGTGACACGGCAGAACACCAATGCAAAGCTTCCAGTTCACCAACAAAAGCAAAAGCACCCTAAAACTAAGAACTAGGAGAAAAATGTAATGTTGAAAGTTGAGAGTGCGTGACTGACAGCCACAGAGAGTGGGGTCCTAAGCAGGGTTCTAAGACAAGAGACTCTGGGTTCAGAAGTCAGGGGACAGCACCAGGAGAGTTTACCACAGCATCCCAGGCTTCCAAGAGCTAAGGGCAGAAGTCATCAGCACTACTCACACCACTCCACCCTGCAGTTCTCAAGCCCCTTAGAAACTTTCCATCTTTATAGGGAATACTATGAATTTTGATACTCAGAAAATTCTAGCTACTAAGTGCTTCTGCTCCAGTGGCCTCAGCAAAGGCTGCTTAGAGAAGGCTAGCCTCCCTGATTGTGCTGTAAGCATTCCAGCTCCTACAGAGCTTCTGCTTCTGACAGGGCAGCACAACAGCTTTAATATCCTTTTGCAGAGATGGGAATAAATATTTGTTCTGATAAGGAAAAACAAAATATGTATATTGTAAATAAACTGGAAAATACTCAAGATAATCACTGAAGGAGAAAAAAGGACTCAAAATTGTACACCATATGATCTCACACACTTTTTTCAATTTCAAAAATTCTTTTACCACAATTAATGCTTAATTGTACTGAACATGGTTTGGTAATGAATGAATAAAAAATTTGTTAAAAAACTAAAACTGTGAAAATTCTTTGAATAGGATGAACTCTAACCAGTGTTAAAAATGTCAGAAATGTATTATCTCACCCATACATACATTTGAGTAACTATAAAGAAGTTTGTAAAAAAAATGGGTTAAAAAATTAATGGGTCACAAGACTATCACAACATGGTTTCTTTAGGCTGCATTTTCCAGACAGTCTACGCTGAGCACGTCTGGCTTTCACATTTCCGGGGCACTGCGGCTACCTTTTTGGGCAGCTTTTATTCATGGGGTTTCACTTAACACATGGCACAATGCAGAGACTTAAGGAGACCCCAGGTCCTTCTGGCAAGCAGCCCCCTGTCTCTGGTTCTCTGCATGGATTTCCAGTCCCCCAGTCCCATCTGATTCCTTCAACTTGGCAGGAGGCTGTGCTCTGCTGGGGCGCCCCCTGCAGGCCGGCAGTGCAAAAAGTGCTGCCAGTCGAAGCTGAGCAACTGCGGGACCCCTCAAGTTTGCTCTCAGAGATGAGACTCGGTGCAGCAGGCTGTGCTGTAATGTCCGAGGAACAGTTGTTTCGTTTATTCTGTCAAGTTTCTGTTTTTTTAATTGCTGGAGAGCAAGTCTGCTATCAAGTACACTGTTGTGGCCAGAGACAGACGTCCAGGCGATGACTAGTGAAGACTCAAGTACCACAGAGAGGAAGTAACACAACTACCGACTCTTGGAAACCAGGCAGACTTTTGCAAGGAGGACAAGAGGAGGCAGTGACAGAGGAAATGAAGAATTAAGAAACAACAAGGAACCCAGAAAGCAAGGCTGAAATGGCCAAAGTCCTTCCTCACCAGTAATGATTCTCAATGTGAACAGCTGAGACTCGACCCAAAGGCAGAGACTGGCAGAATGGAGAAGTACATAGATAGGATCCAACCACAGGCTGCTAGACATACCACAGGGTGACAGTGAAAAGATGCAAGATGCTCTGCATACAAAAACCGAGAAGAGCAAGGGCGGCCACACCAACATCAGACAAACAGACTAAATCAAATACTGCAAGAGACTAAGGTCACTCTACACTTAGGAAG
The DNA here is from genome assembly GCF_048772815.1 of Callospermophilus lateralis. NCBI lineage: Eukaryota > Metazoa > Chordata > Mammalia > Rodentia > Sciuridae > Callospermophilus > Callospermophilus lateralis. The sequence continues at coordinate 64,949,609 of NC_135321.1, forward strand.
GGTCCGTTCATTAATAAGACATAACAAACATAACCATATTAAGTGCAAAATAACAGTCTCAGAATGTATGAGGCAGTGACAGAAATGAAGGAGAAATAATCCTACAGTAGTAGACTGGGTTACCCCACATTCAACAATGGCTAGAAAGTTAGCCACAAAATTAGTAAGGAAAAAGAAGACTTGGACAATATTATAAATCAGTTCTAATGATCATATATCACCCCCCTCCCCAACAAAACAGCAATATTTTTTCTCAGATACATATAGAACATTCTCCAGGATAGATCATATATTTTGCCACAAAACAAGCATTGATGATTCCAGTTCTCAGGAGGCTGAGGCAGGAGCATCACAAGTTGGAGGCCAGATGGATAACTTCACAAGACCCTGTCCTAACATAAAGATAAAAAGGGCTGGGTTTTAGCTCAGTGGTAGAGCTTTTTTTTTTTTTTTGCCTAGTATGTGCTAGGCCCTGGGTTTCATCTATAGTACTGACAAGAAAACCCAGCAATTCTACAAATAATAAATAAGTTTACACCTTGTGGGGGAAGAAAGGAGAAAGGGAGAGAAGGAGGGAGCGAGGAAGGGAGGGGGAAGGGAGAGAGGAACAGAGACAGAGAGAGAGAGACACATAGAAGCAAACGCAAGCTGGCATAAGGAAGAAAATAATAAGAGATTACAATGCAGGTAAGTAAAAGAATAGAAACAGAAAATCAATGATCTTTTTAAAGATCAACAAAACTGACAAACCTTTAGACTAACAAGAAATAAGACAAATAAATTCAGAAATGAAAAAGTGGGGACATTACTAGCAATTTTACAGAAATAAAAAAATAAAAAATTATTTCATGTGTACAAATTTTCCATTTAGGAAATGAAATTCTGGAAGTGGGCAGGGCGATGGAGACATGTGGTGAGATTACACTTAATGCCATTTAACTGTACACTTAAAAAGCAATGAAAACGGTAAGTTTATGTGTATTTTACTGCCATTTAAAGACAGTGTTTGGAGAAACTATGTGGCATAATTAGAATCCCTAAAATGTAACACACCAATACAGCACCAAATATGGCTTTTCAGGAACCATGTCTTTTATAACCAAATTTAAATTTTTCCCCTACAAGCAAGATCTCTAGCATAGCACCTATTTTCTAAATACATTTTCAAAGTTCCAATAAAAAAAATCCAATATACTCCTAATTACTTTAAATTTTTTTTGGAGACAGGGTCTCAATTCCTGGACTCCAAGTAATCCTCCAGCCTCAACCTCCTCAGAGGTGGTCACAGATGTGAATCACAATGCCAAACAACTTTAACTTGTAAGTAAAGTGAGAAACAGACACACTCACCTTTCATCATAGAGTGTTTTTGTGATCCCTCCTCCTGGAACACGGACACAAAACTCAGAATCATCCATTTGAGGGATGCATGGACTTTTTTCCATTTCTTGCCAGTTAAGGCTCTGTATTTTACTTTGAACATTTTTTTGCACAGAAGGTGTAAGCAGGTAACGGAAGGGAGTACTAGAAACAATCATATATAATCACCTTTTCAAAAATTACAAACATGAATACTAAGGTGAATATTATCAGTTTTTAACCAATATCATCTTGGTCTCCACATGTTCTACTGCATAAGGCAAGTTATACGTTAGCTGATGATGGAAGGGCAACTCGGGCATAACACATCACCTGGCTTGACGCTTACATACCAGGAGGGAGTGAAAGACAGGAAAATTTAAACCAACGAAAGCCATTGTAAAAATCAACCCACTTTCTATTGCTATGTTCCCTTCTGCAATGGGGTCTGAAATGTCTGTGGTGAGAACCTTAGAAGTTAGCTCCTTTTGAAAGTTTAACTATGGGCTTATTGATATTTTTCACTCTGATTTTACAGGTATATAGACGATAAAATTTATGATCTAAATTAACTAAAAGTCAATATTCAGAATATAAGAGTATTCTATATAATATCTTATTAACTATGTGACAATGACAAAATATCATTTATATCCTATTTCTGGGATACTCTGTCATATATTAAAGAATACACTCTGACAGGCTAGGCAACTATACTTAAGGGCAACTGGATTTCTGCATATACAAATGGGTGCATTTTGAAAATAAGTAGAAACATCAATGTAATCTCTCAAAAGTTAGCAATTAACATAGCCTTGGTGTGGTTTGCCCAGCATGCACAAGGCCCTGGGTTTTTACCAAGTAAATACCAAGAGCATGGTTCCAAAGCTCGCTCTCCACCAAAGTCCTAACTGTGAGGACCTACTAACTACACTCCCCTTATCTCTTATCTTTCTTTCACCTTCCTCTAAAATGGCATACCAAATACCATAACGAAGTCAAGAACACACCTGCGCAGCTGGAGATCATTGCGCTGGTAGGAATGAGTACTTGAAAGGACGATGACTTTGGCACAGCCACTGCTTTGCACCCAGGAGAGCAGCTTTTCACAGAATGACTTGGATTTATACTTTGTGTACATTGAGAGAATAAACAGACAATGTGAAAGTGAGATCTTAGGGTAGAAGAACAGCGTCTACATTATCCACTAAAATTATTAGTACTGTCAGATCCACTTAATGTTTTTAAATTGAAAATGGAAGATATACAGCTGTAAACTATTTGATATATTTTTACAATGACAAAATAAACTAACTGAAAGGAATCTATATTTCTAAGGAAAATGTCTCATTTCTCTGCTTAAGAAATCTACTGTTATGTAATAATCATCACATGGTCATCTATGAAGTGTTCTTGCCAGAAAATTTCTGCCTGGAATCTGATTGGGTGGTAGCAATCAGGTGACTGAGAATGCTGAACATCTGACCTCAAGTCCTCATACAAGCCAACACTAGGAAGAAGAGGAGAAAGGGGGCCAGCTGTACACGGCGGGGGGGGGGGGGGGGGCACCAATTTAAAAGATGTAATGGAGAAATGTAACATGTTAACCTTGACTGGATCCAGAACTGGAGGATATTTTGGGGACAAGTGGGGAAACCAGAATACCCTGGATGACACTTCTGAACAAGGCCTGAAATGTTTATTCTCTGAATGTGGTAATGACAATGTGGTTGTGAGAGAGAATATCCTTGATCTTGACTATACTTTGTTTTTTTCTAGTGCTGGAGCACCCAGGGCCTCACACACACTAGGCAAGCCCCTACCACTAGGCCATAACATAAGCCCTGTCCTTCTTGAATGCTGTGTGCTGAAGCATTTGGGGGACAATACCATGTTGCTAGCCTATGTTTGGATTGCCTGGCAGAAGGACACTGTTTACGCATTGTGTGTTCACATGCATAAAGAGAGATCAAGTGGGTTCGACAACAAGATGTGAAGTTGGTGAATCTGGAATATGGATTATAAATTTTAGCGGAAAAACTCACTTTATGAGAATTCTTAAATTTAAAATACAGGTAAAAATGGTTAACTATAGAAAGTAGAGAGTAGCAAAATACAGAAGTTAAGGGAGGCAGGTTCTGAAGTCAGGCTGCCTGGGTGTAGGACATAGGTCCTTTCCAGACTCTGCATCTCAGGCAAAGTCCTTAACCTTTCTGGACTTCAGTTTCCTCCTTAGAAAAACAATGAAATGATATTTGTGCCTGCCTCAGCTTGTTGTGAGGATTAAAGGGATAATAAAGTGCTTAGCATAGCATCAGTAAAGAACCAATGCTCAGCAATTTTTGGCCCACCTTAATTTTTAAACTGACTCTGTTTATGAAGAGAATCAGTGAGCAATTTTCCTTACGGCATTGTTAAGTTTAAAAAAAAAAAAAGGAGTGATTCTTTTTTTTTTTTTTTTTTTTTAAAGAGAGAGTGAGAGAGGAGAGAGAGAGAAAGAGAGAATTTTTAATATTTATTATTTTTTTAGTTATTGGCGGATACAACATCTTTGTTTGTATGTGGTGCTGAGGATCGAACCCGGGCCGCACGCATGCCAGACGAGCGCGCTACCGCTTGAGCCACATCCCCAGCCCCAGGAGTGATTCTAATACTAATAAAGTCACAGCAACACTATTCACGATAGCCTCAAATGGAAAAACCAAATGTAGCATCAACAGTGCAATGGACCACTATGGTTTACTTATATATCAGAATAGCGCATGAAGGTGAGAACCAATTACTGCTACTTGCAACAACATGGATGAACGGCACAAGGGGAATGTTGACTGCAGAAAGCCAGACACAGTACAGTGTACAATCTGAGATACCATCTATATAGGACTCATTGTGGCAGCCCTTGGAATGCTGACAATATTCTTTCTCTCTCTCTTTTTTTGGTAGCAGGGACTGAACTCAGGGGTACTCAACCACTAAGCCACATCCCCAGCTCTATTTTGTTTTTTATTTAGAGACAGGGTCTCATTGAGTTGCTTAGTGCCTTGCTTCTGCTGAGGTTGGCTTTGAACTCTTACAATCCTCCTGCCTCAGCCTCCTGAGCTGCTGGGATTACAGGCATGCACCACTACACACCCGTCGACAATATTCTATTTCTTCATCTGGAGGCTAATTTCAGAGTTTTTACTCTTGAAATTTCATCAAGCTATACATTTATGGTTTGTAAAAATGTATGTTTTACTTCATTAAAAAATTAAAACAAGTATTATGCAGTTAACCTTAATAAAATCCTGTATTTCTGACCTCCTGAACACATATACCTTAAGTCATTTCAAATAACCCACTCAATAAATATCTATTGATAGTTTCCCTGTGTGAAAAGCTCTGTCCTAGGTACTGGGGATATCAGAGTGAGCACCATAATGTCAATTCTCTCAGGAAATTCACTTCTTCTTAGTGAGGAAGATAATAAACATGTTATGCCAGGAAGTGATAATTTCTGAAGAACATAAATACAGAAAAAGGAGACAGAGAAGATGGTAAGGGACAGCTTTTCTGATGAGGCAACATTTAAGCAATAAGGCAGCGAGCCATTTGGCTTTGTAGGGGAAAAGCATTCCAGGCAGAGAATCAGCGGCAGGATTCTGAGCTGGGCATGAAGGGCAAGTGTCTGAAGAACAACCAGGCAGCTATGGAGGCTGCAGGTCAGAGCCTGCATATAAAATATAGTAGCTGTCCCACAGGACTCTTTGAGCGTGGTAACGCTCTTTACACGTGTGCTTACAGACAACTTGAAATGTGGTTACTGACCCAGGAATCCAGTGTTTAACTTTATTTACTTTAAATCAATGAATTAACATTTAAATAGCTACATGGTAGGGGCGATGAGAATAGAGCTTAGTGGTAGAGCCCCTGCTTAGCACACAGGAGGCTGGGTTCAATCCCCAGCACTGCCAATAAATAAATGAACGAATAAATAGCTACATGTGGCCAGTAGGTACCAGATTAGAAACTTGAAGGCTTGGTAAAAGGTTATGAATTCACTGTGAGGAAGTAGGAAGCCACAGGAGGGTTCTAAAGAGAGCACTGATGTGATTTGACTTGGTTTCAAGGATCATTAATGTTGCTGTTAAAAGACTATGAAAAGGTTCATGGTAGGGAGTGGGCAAGAGTGAAATGGGCTTAAGAGATGAGGAGTGGTTCAGGCTGAGTGGTAGCACAGGTGGTGGCACTGGAGGAGTAAGTTGGATTCAGAGCATAATTTTGATATATAGGTACTTTAACAGATACTCAATTTTTTAAATTTTATTTTTAATTGGTTCTAATTAGTTATACATGACATTAGAATGCATTTTGACACATTGCATACAAATGGAGCACAACTTCTCCTTTCTCTGGCTGAACATGGTGCAGAGTCACACAGGTAGTGTAATCATACATGTGTGTATACAGCATAATGATGCCCATCTCATTCCACCGTCCTTCCCATCCCGACACCCCCTCCCTACTTTGAATTCTTAATGATACTGACTCGATATTTTCTCATTACATTTTAATTTAATAAACTTAAGAAGTGAATATAACATACCAACCTTGATAAAAATGGATCTTAACTGAAGAGCCACAAGCTTCTTTGAAGGCAATGAATATACTACAAGGAAAAGAAACTGAAATCATACAATAGTTAAAATGAAGGATTCTGAAAGTTGAAAAGTTTTTAAATATATATATTTATAGTTGTTGATGGACCTTTATATTTCATTTATTTATATGCAGTGTAGAGAATCGAACCTAGTGCCTCACACATGGTAGGCAAGCACTCTACCATTAAGCCACAACCCCAGTCCTAAATGTTGGAATTATTAATGATAAAAAATAAAATTTGAATAATATAATAGCTTTTACATCTAAGTATTTTCAGTAACTAAAATATAGAATATAAGTACTATATTAATTGGTTAAAATAAAACATTTTAGAAGTAACTCAAAATGTGAGTGCCAGTGAGCTTTATTCTATGGAATATATTCATAAGTTAACTCGGGCATGGTGGACACTCCTGTAGTCCTAATTACTGCAGAGACTGGGCAGGAAGACAGCTTGAACCCTTGAGTTTGGGGCCAGCCTAGTTAACAGAGAGAGTCATATCTCCTAAACCAGAGAAGTATTTCCCTGGAAATTTCTGGTATTATGAAAAGAAAGCTACACTTTTTTGTCTGATATTCCTCCCTCTTCTCTCCTGAGAACAGTAATATTCACTAGGATTAACAGAAGAACTAGGTAGGTAAGTTTGTGTTCTTTTGGAGTTTTTAAAAGACCTCAATAACAAAAAATTTCTGTGAGTCAGCATGTGTGCATTTTTCTGGGAAAAGGATTCATAGCTCTCACCAGATTCTACAAGAAGCCAGCTCTAGAGAGGCTAAAGGCCCCTTGTCCAACCTTACCTCTGTGAATGAGAAGTTCTTGTATGAACCGAGGGCAGAACAGAGTCACTCAATCCAGAGGAAGAGGCCACTGTGGCAAGGAGTCAGTTTTTGGTACCAGGAATTGAACCAGGGGCACTTAACCACTGAGCCACATCCCTGGTCCGTTTTAATATTTTATTTAGAGACAGGGTCTGAATGAGTTGCTTATGGCCTCACTAAGTTCTTGAGGCTGGCTTTGAACTCTCAATCCTCCTGCCTAAGCCTCCCAAGTCTCAGGGATTATAGGCGTGCGCCACCACGCCTAAGGGGTAAGTTTTTGATTACTATAAATGGATTACAAATAACCTAGTTTGGGCATATCCTTTGGTGGGTCAGGTCTCTCCTGTTACAAGTTTCTGGGGGACTGTCATCTGTGATTGGTGTGACTAGGGGTTATACCACACTCAGAAGACTATTAAATACCACTACACTCAGGCCAAAGGGACTAGAACAGGAAGTTTCGAAATTAATGAAACGGGAATAAATTCAGGGAAAAAGGACTAAGGCACAGGCCACTCAGGCCTCTGATCTGTGACATACCCCTTTAATCCTGTGGTAGAGATTTTCTCAGCACAGAAAAAGATAACAGGGAGCCATCTGCATCAGTTGGAGCCTACCATAGCTCAGCTGCAACACTGTTGTTACTCTGTAGTACAGAAGTAGAATGCCTAATCAGAAATGTATATTTCCTCATGTGGAACATAAAGAAATAGTATGTAAAAGAAAACTAACAAAAATATATAAGGCTATGTATGCAACCCTACGATAGGGGCTCAGCCTCTGGATGATAATCTGCTGAGCCAGTGCTGGCACTGAATACAACTGCTTCCTGCTGACAGCCTTGGTGTCTCGTGTTTCTGTCCAAATATCCTACAGCAGTCCAAATTAACAGATCTGGGTACAAAAAGCATGTATCTATAGGGATGGAGGTAAGACTTAGAGCACAATATATACCATTTTCAATAACAGCAAGTCTCATACTCTCCATTAATAAATCATGAAATTCTTTTTTGTTATTAGATCCTGTTTCCTAGTACTCCCCGCCGCCCCTGACATGACATAATATGAAAACAATACCACCTTTTATGTATTCTGGCCAAAAATATTATCTCATAGCAAATCAAGACAACAGACCTAATTCCAGGTTCAGAAAATACAGGGGGCTAGAGGAAGAAGCCAAAAGAGAGCACAAGGAAATAAATTGGTTTTGTGAAGAGAAAAGGACTACTCTAGAGTAAAAGTGTTTCAAGGGCACAACAATCAGCATGGATCCTGTTTGGAGAAATAAACTTTATGTGACATTTTGAGGCAAATCAATACAGATTATGCATAGGAAAATATTTAAAACAGTGCTAATGTAGTTTTAGTTATATGATAGGCCTATGAAGAATTATGGTCTTATGGTATTAAAAACTTACATATCAGGAGCACTGAACAACTCAATCTCTGAGACTTATCTATACTATATTACCATGAATTCTAAAACATTTGAGGGGATAAATACAAGGTTTAGCTGAAGCACCACTATTAAGCATTGCACTGAGCCTACTGGAATTTCTTTTCCTCTATAATACTAGCAATGGTTACATATGCCACTAAGAACAGAAAATAAAACAGGACAAAAGGAAAAAGATCTGAGTTGAAAAAAGTGGAACTCTGAAAGGCTACCCAGACCACAAGCACAACACACTTTCATAATCTTCACTGGAGTTTCCATTACACTGCTTTTCTTTTCTTCTTTTTGAGAAGTCATGTGGGAGGAAGTCTTGTTGTGTGATCCAGACCTCTAGTCAAGAAGTCTTATCCTGTGATCCAGGCCAGCCACAGGCTCCAGGTGACACACCAGCCTCAGCACTGTGAGTGGCTGGGACCACAGGTGTGGCTTCTGTGCCCAGGTCAGTCCTTTCTGATTTAAAGGAACTCCATCAGGTGGGAGAGATAAGCATGCTGACCAACCACTGGCAAGCATACTAAGAGAGAGCTCTGGCTGGGGTAGGATTGAAAATGCTAAGCCAGGACCTTCTGTGTTTATACTAAGGAAGAACTCCACACTGCAGTGGAGCTGTTACAGTGTCCACTTTATGCTTTGAAAATTGCCCTTGCTGCTCTACCTCTGTGACTTATTTTTAAAAAGACATGTTTCTCTTCCTGTCTCCCGACTCCTCCCTAATCTCTCCTCTGCCCCAATCTCAGGGAAAACAGTATTACCTTTCTTCCCCATTTTAGACAGATTTATCAGTCCTTGAGTACCCACCCACGATAGGAAAGAAGTAATCCAGACTTTGGGTGGTACCAGATCTCAGAAATGACTATCTCCCAAATTAACAAGTGAATCACAACTCAACACAGAAGTCCATGACTTTAGCAGCCTTTGCATCACCTCTTTAAAACCCACTGTTAGCCAGTGGCATAGCCTCTTATCCCAGTGGCTTGGGAGGCAGAGGCAGGAGGATCCCAAGTTCAAAGATAGCCTCAGCAAAAGTGAGGTGCTAAGCAACTCAATGAGACCCTGTCTCTAAATAAAATACAAAGTAGGTCTGAGGATGTGGCTCAGTGGTTGGGTGCTCCTAAATTCAATCCCTCAAACAACAACAATAACAACAAAAAACAAACCCCTGTTCTTGCTGATGGGGAGATTCACAGCCTCTGGGACATGAGTCCCCTATGTTTCTCCTTTGTTGCAAAGCAATTAAACTCCTTTTTCTCAAAACTGTGTCCTCATTATTGGATTGGCATTGGGGATAAGGACCGAGCTTTTGGTAACATAACAGAACATGCCAAAGACATACCTTCAGCATTTGTACTGAGCTCTGTTGAATTGTCTTCTTCAGTTGCATATGGATTGTTCCCAACTATTGGCACCAGGCAATCGGTATAGAAGTAGCCAATTTTACGCATGTTCAATGTAGAAATGATCAGATCTATTGCAAGCTGTCCAACATTTCCAACAGATACTGCTGGCTGAAAAAAAGACATTTTCAATAAGTCATCAAAATGAGGAGCACGTCAAACAGTTTAGACAGAAGATAATAATTGACTGTTCGGAATGCGTATATGTTCAGGTGCATAGCTAGATACTGACTCTTTCATGCAGTAAAACAAACTAAGTTCCTGCTCTTGTGGAACTTCCATTCCAGTGAGGGAGTAGTTTACCTGTAATAAAAATAAAGAGCAAAATATACAGTGTTAGTTCTACAAAGAAAAATACAGTGAATGAATGGGAGCAGGTTTATATGTAGTTGGATGCAATTTTAAATTTTGAAGTGATCCAGGCTTCACTTCAAGTGACGAGTCACTATCTTAAAGTGGTAAAGGACAGTCATAGAGAAACCTGGGAAAACAATACTGAAGGAAGCTAGAAAGCAAGTATAAAATCTGTAAAGGATCTATAAAAGAAATCTCTTGGGCTTCTTTCCGTTTGCTTTGTTGGTCTCCTTTCTATCCACTTCCTGAAGTTGGCATGATCTTTTCACATTAAACACACACACTCTCCCGTAACTTCAAACGGCCAACCTACATCACATGACAAGTTTTTGGGCTCCAGAGTCTACTGGACATATCTACATGGTTATATCACAGGCAATTCCCATTCCACTTGTATTAAACCAACTTTTGCTCAAACTTGTTCTCATATTTGTATTTTACAAAAGAACATATTCTCTTGACTACCTTATCTAGAAAATGTCTTCCTTTCCCCTCATCAACCTAATATATGACAATTTTTATTGATTTATCTTCAAAATACCTCTTTAATGAGCTCCTCCTTTGCATTCTTCCAGCAATTGCCTTTTTTTTGTGACCTTCAATGTTCTTACCTAAGTTTTCTCCTACTTCTCATAGCTATTGTCTATTAAACTCCTGGTTATCTACTACATATAATTCCCTTCTCAAAGATTCCGCTACTTTGGTTGGACTCATCTGTATCACCCTTCTTTTCCTCACTACTGGACTGTTCCCATGAGCATGTACACATGTTGTAAATCTTCCATTCTAAAAAGTCTTCCCTTATTCCATATACTCCTCTCCCTCCCACCTCATTTCTGTTGCCTTTCATAGCCCAAATTCTCCAAGAGTTGTCTACTACACATAAGTGGGAACTTTATCTTTGAATGAATGCATACATATGTTGCTGAAAGCTTGTTCTTTGTCCCAGATGCCAATCCAATAACAAAGACCTGGTTTTGAGAAAAGGGAAAAAGAAGGTTTATTGCTTTGATAGCTTAGGAAGAGAGATCAGGAAGGAGAAGATCAGGGAAAAGGTTAGGGAAAAGAAGATAAGGGAGGAGAAGGTCAGGAAGGAGAAGGTTAGGGAAAAGATCAGGGAGGAGAGTCAAGAAGAAGGTTGGAAAAAAGAACAAAACACATAAGTTTCAAAGCCCCAAGGGATCTAGTCAAAGCATCACGTGAGCCCATTACACATATACCTACAATCTCTACCTCCTCTTCTCCCTACTGAACTCACCCCAGGACAGCTTCCCTCTTCGCCACCCCATCCATAACTGTTTGCTCAGGTGACCCCTCTAACTTACGTGTTGGTACCAAATCCTTAACATGTTTGATATTTTATGAATAAAAGAAAGCTATTGTCACTTCAAGCATTACACCACTACAAAAAGTGCATTTTTCAGTGCTACATTCTGGGTTCACAGGGACCCCAGCTTATTCTCTCTCAATGTTTCATTCCAAACTCTTTGCAGTCCCCAATGCTTATGCACCTCTGCCTTTAGCATCCATCTTTCAGAAATGCACCCTCTCCCATCTTTTGGACAAGAATTTCTCTACATGGCTATTTAAGAAATTTTTTTTAGTTGTCAATGTATCTTTATTGTATTTATTTATATGTGGTGCTGACAATCGAACCCAATGCGTCACTCAAGCTAGGCAAGCGCTCTACCACTGAGCCTCAGCCCCTCCACACAGCTTGACTTTTAGATTGAACTCATCCACTGAGCCCATCCGCAGCTCCTTTTTGTATTTTATTTAGAGACAGGGTCTCACTGAGTTGCTTAGTGTCTCCCTGTTGTTGAGGCTGGCTCTGAACTCGAGATCCTTCTGCCTCTGCCTCCCCAGCCGCTGAGCGTGCGCTACACAGATTTTCTTAACAAGCTCCTGTGTCCCTCTCCCTGTCAATCACCTAAGGCCTTTCTCTCTAGTTGTCAAACTCTGATCCCAGTATTAACTGGTGAGGATTTCCAGCTAGCTAGTAAGCTCTTTGAGGACAGCATCTAACATCAGCAGCACCAAGTAGAACGTTCACCGAAACAAATCGGAATACAGCAGCTCCAGGAGGAACAGAACTTGGCGTTGGCGCCTGACAGCTCTCTTGTTACCTAACAGTGGTTCTAACGATGAGGTGCTGGCCGAGGAGCGACCTAAAGCACGTGTTTTGAGGACACACTGCAGGGATGCGCGGCCCGCCGTGCGCGGTCCCCGACTGTCGCTCGCAGGCCTGTTACGTTTCGCGGGCAACAAAGACGGCCCGAGAACGTCGGTTCCCAGCGCGGACAAAGGTTGGCTCCCGACCGCCGCCCCGCGCGACCGACGCCCTCCGCGACCACCTCCCCAATATTATTTCGGTCTCAACCACTGAAATAAAGACGCGCGCCTTCGCCCTGCCGCGGCCCCGCGGGGCCCCCGGGTGGGGTCGCTCCGGGGGGCCGCAATCCGCGCGCACGCACACTTACCATCAGCAGGGTGAAGCCCGTCAGGTCAGGCACCCAATCCCCGCAGGGAACAAACATGACCGCGGCGGGCTGGCAGGGAGGCTGCGCGAGGGCGCGAGAGAACCAGGCCTCAGGAAGGCGCGAGCGCGGGCGCCGCGCGGGGCCTCGCAGATCCCTGGGGTCCCGCGTGACGCGACCGGGGTCCTTCGAGTCCCCTGGCGCCGGGTCCTGAGAGGCTGTCCAGCCTTCTGCCGGCGCGTGGCGCGCAAAGAGGCGGCCAGGGGTAGACAGGCGGTGGGCCTCGCCGTAGGAGCCCCGGCCAGGCGCGGCGGCGGGGGCGGGCCCTGAGGGAGGGCGGGCGGCGAGTGAGGATCAGGCAGCGCGGCGGGCAGCCCCGGGTCCGGCGCCGTTTGAAAACAGTTGGCGGCGGCGCCGGGGCAGCCGGGTTCCCGCCCAGCCCCGGGTCAGCCAGACGCGGCGTCGCGCCCCTGGGGACACGCGCGAGGCGGGTGGCTGAGCCGCTTGGTGCTGCAGCCGCCACTGTCGCTCCGGGGCCCGCCGCCAGCATGTCGCTGCCTCCGGAGAAGGCGTCGGAGCTGAAGCAGCTCATCCACCAGCAGCTGAGCAAGGTGCCGGGGCGGCGGGGCGGCCGGGTGGGTCCAGTCGGGCGACCCCGGGGCGCCCTTCGACCCCGGCGCGGACCAGCCTGGGGCAGGTCCTCTCGCATTTCCCGCGCCTCACCAGCTCCGGAGGATGACCTGCATGGCCCTGCGCTCGCGGGCCGAGCCTGGGCCGGCATCTGGCGACCCTCGCCGGGTCCTGGGTCGGTCTGGGTTGGTCTGGGTCAGCCCTGGGTCGGCCCTGACGCTGCGTCTCCGACCGGGCGGCGGGCACGGGTGCCTTGCGGGCCTGCGGGCCTCCGGGTGCGGGGCTGCGGGGCGAACCCGGGCCGCCGGCCCTCGGGAGGTGGCGGAGGGGAACGGGGGAAACTGCAGCGACACTTTGTGGAAGGCGTGCTCGAAGAGTTCTTTCAAAAAGTCCCCTTTTCTTGTTCAGTTGCGGTCAGATAGTTTTGGAAGCCGCAAACCCGAGAAGCAAGTTTTAGCTGCTTTGTGATGATGTGAGTTACAATTCGAATTTTCTGCGTAGATGGATGTCCATGGCAGAATAAGAGAAATCCTTGCTGAGACCATACGGGAAGAATTGGCACCGGATCAGCAACATTTGTCGACCGAAGATTTGATAAAAGCCCTTAGACGTCGAGGAATCATTGATGATGTGATGAAAGAACTTAATTTTGTTACTGTGAGTTAAATTTTAGGGGGGGAAATTTGACAATATATTGATCGTGCATAACACTTCGGTCTGGGCTTGGGGATGTGGCTCAAGCGGTAGCGCACTTGCCTGGCATGCGTGCGGCCCGGGTTCGATCCTCAGCACCACATACTAACAAAGATGTTGTGTCCGCCGAAAATAATAAATAAATATTTAAAAAAAAATAACACTTCGGTCTGTATTGGGTGCCTCTCCTGATTGATTGAAGTCACTTTAAGGTCATTGTGTCTACTAATAGCCTTGTTTCAGCGTTCAGTATGGCAAATAGTATTTTATATCAGTGAAATTTGAGTTACCATATTTCTTTCTGTGCATAGCAGAATTTTGTATTCTTTTAGATCAGTAATCTGAACTACACATGCTTTCTTGGATTGTTTTATAACATTTTAGGTTAAACTATTTTAAAGAAAATACGCTTAGGAATTTAAAAAAAAAAATACTTGACTCAATAAGAGCTCTCAAATCTTTTCATACATATAGGTCAAAGCTAAGTGATAGCCTCTTGGTATATTAGTAAGTAGGCCCTCTTTTGAAAATGAGACAGTAATGAGAAATTGTGACCTCGATACCTGGGTAATATAATGTAAAAATAGAATGAACTTCATAATACATGAGGGAATTAAGTCTGTTCATCCTTTTTTTGGTTTTTGAGGCTTATGGAACCCATTTATTAAAAAAAAATTGACCTAGTAAAAGCTATTGCTATATGAATGTCATATTAAAACCAGTTCATGGTGGAATCTTAAGCCAGTGTTATATAAGGTTTAGAGAAAGTTTAACCTTGTATAAGGTGTTAAGGATTTGTTTTGTCACATTCTGTGAATGGTAAGACAATTTAGACTTTTTTTTTTTTTTTTTAAGCAAATTATGCTCCTTAACGCACTTCTTTTTTTTTTTTTTGAGAGAGAATTTTATTATTTATTTGTTTTTTAGTTATCAGCGGACACAACATCTTTGTTTGTATGTGGTGCTGAGGATCGAACCCGGGCCGCACGCATGCCAGACGAGCGCGCTACAGCTTGAGCCAAATCCCCAGCCCCAGACAATTTAGACTTTAGGAATAACCAGTTTTGCTGTCTTTTATGCAGATATTTGTAGGTATTTATTTTCATTATGCTAGGAAAATAAAGTGGTTTATTTTATTTTTGAAAGGTTATTATCCTAACTGCTTTTGATTTCAGTGTGCTTGGCATGTTCTTACCTATGATTTGTGTTTTGATTTTTTTTTCTCTGCCTTTTTAGGAAAATGTTGATCAAGAACTTCCTTCCTCTCCAAAACAACCTGTTGGTTTTGATAAACAATCAACATTAAAAAAAAGTATGTATATGTTTTTTAACATTACTACAGTGTTTGATAGAAAAAAATCAGTATTTATTTTTCAAAGTGAAACCCTTAGGGCTGGGGGTGTAGCTCAGTGGTGGAATGCCTGCCTCCCATGTATGAGGCACTGGGTTTGATCCTCAGCACCACATAAAAATAAATAAAGATATTGTGTCCATTTACAACTAAAAAAGAAAAAAAATTTAAAAAGACTGAGACACAGAAAAGCAAAAAAAATATTTTTTTAAAAAATGAAACACTTAAAATTTGATGGTTAGTTTGTCTAAACTTGGATTTCATTTTGTATGTAGTGTATCATTTCATATGTAGCACATGAAACATGAGGACATGAAACAAGAAACTCTAGTTTCTTGTGTTTTAGTATGATTTTATAAAAACAGTACAACTTTGCTTTTCTAACAGTAATATAATTATTTGACAAAGCACTTGCTAAGTTGATAACTGTCTGAGTTGGTTTATGGGGTAGAGGAATGTTGTATAAACAACTAAAAAAGCAAGCTACAGAAAACCTTGGCTGTTAAATCCTTTCCAGCTGGGAGAAAGTAGCCAGGATATAAACTCAGAAAAGGATATGTATTATGTATCTTTTTGTCCCAGAGTGCAAATGATCTGCTCCATAGTAAATTTGTTGCTCTCTTTTTTAGTCTTTGGTTTTATTTCAGTCAAGTTATTGTTTCCTAATGTCTTGATCACAGTCTAAGTTATTTGGCAGTTTCCTCATATATATTGCTACACTTTACAGCTAATATTGATCCAACACGGAGGTATCTTTACCTTCAGGTTTTGGGTGGAAAAGCTTTCTTGGAACATCTTCAAGAACCTGAGCCTTTACCTGGACAAGTTTGTTCAACTTTTACTTTATGTTTACATTATCGGAACCAACGTTTTCGTTCTAAACCTGTTCCATGTGCCTGTGAACCGGATTTTCATGATGGCTTTCTACTTGAAGTACACAGAGAAAGCTTAGGTAAGGATGGGAAATACATTCAATTGAATAAATCTTGACAGGTTTTATTGCAGAAAACTATAACTTTCCCTATAAATTTTTTTATTTGTTTGTTTTGTTTTTGTGCTGGGGATTGAACCCAGGAGGGTTCAACCACTGAGCCACATCCCTAGGCCTTTTTTAATATTTTTACTTAGAGACAGGGTCTCATTAAATTACTGAGGCTGGCTTTAAATTTGTGATCCTCCTGCCTCAGCCTCCTGAGATGCTGGGATTACAGGCATGTGCCACCACACTTGGTAAGGAGAGATTTTTTTAACGGATGAATCTCTCTTTTCTCATATTGCTGTGTTTTTTTGTTTTGTTTTTTTTTTTTTTTTTTTGAGGGGAAGGTGGGTAATGGGGATCATCTCCAGCCCTTTTTTATGTTTTATTTGAGACAGGGTGTTCCTAAGTTGCTTAGGGCCCCATTAAATTGAAGACGCTGGCTTTGAACTTGGGACCCTCCTGCCTCAGTCTCCTGAGCTGCTGGGATTACATGTATGTGCCACCATGCATGGCCTATAAAGGCATTTTATACACTTTCGTTGTTTGTATTTATAAAATAAGCAAAGTTATAGAATTATGCCTTCATAAGTTTAGATTTTAAGATTGATAATGCATTCATAAATTGTTTTTCTTTATAAACAATGTTACTTAATAAGGCAGTTAATGAGATAAATTGCTAGATCCAAGGCTTTACATCTTTGAGTTTTCTGTAGATAATACAGTGGTATATCGGGAGGTTTAAGAGCAAGGTAGCTCAGCACAGGGGTGCATACCTGTAACCACAGACTGAAGGCTGATGTGAAAGATTGCAGATTCAAAGCCAGTCTCAGCAACTTATCTAGATCCTGTCTCAAAATAATAAAGGGACTGGGGATATAGCTCATTGGTAAAGTGCCCCTGGGTTCAATCTCCAGTACCCAAAAAAAAAAGAAAGAGTAAGATTCTTGCTGTGAAGATAATTTAAAAAAAATGTTTTTTTTGAAGAAGGGTAAAGGTAGTTTGAAAATGATGTTATTTAATAGCATTTTATCATATTAGCATATAAATAAAGAACAAACTCATTGTTTATGGGTCAGAAAGAACTGACTATGTATTAAGTAACTAAATGACGCATCACAATTCTTCCATCCTCTCAGAAGTTAGTGATAAAACTATTTTTATTCCCAGCCTTTGGCATGCTTTCCAAGACATAACAAAGTTATTCTATTTGGTTTTGTATTAGCTTAGTATAATTTTCAGTAAGTTTTCTTTTATATTGGCCTAAATGAGAATGTAACTTGATTTTTTTTTTTTTTTCTGATTTATGTTGCTAGGCGATGGAACTAGAATGGCTGATTCAACAACAATGTTATCAATAAGTGATCCAATTCATATGGTGCTAATCAAAACTGACATATTTGGTGAGACCACCTTAGTAGCATCCTATTTTCTGGAATGGCGATCAGTTTTGGGTTCAGAAAATGGAGTAACCAGTCTGACTGTGGAGCTTATGGGTGTAGGTATGAGTGTCACTCTTACCTTTTTATAGGCACAGTTGGTAAAAACATTTATACCTCTATTTTAAAGATGCCTTCCTTATAAGCCAAGAGGGAAGGAAGCCTGTAGAGTTTCTTTCTTTTTTATTGTTTTTTTGTACTCGGGATTGAACGTAGAGGTGCCTAAACACTAAGCTACATCCCCAGCCCTTTTTAAAATATTTTTTTTATTTAGAGACAAGAGTCTCACTGAGTTGCCTAGGGCCTTGTGAAGTTGCTGAGGAGGCGGTCTCCAACTTGGAATCCTCTTGCTTTAGCCTCTTGAGCCACTGGGATTACAGATGTGTGCCACTGTGTTGGCTTAAATGGAATTTCATTAGCATTCCATCTTTGGGAACTTTTTGACAAACAATACCAGTATAGCACTGATGAGGCTGGCCTTGTCTTAAGAAAAATGTTTTTCTGGAAAACAAATATAGAAATTTTGAAGGTTTTTAATTTATTTTCATTTGCTTAAATAAGTATGAGACTATAGAGAAACATAAGATTTTTGGCATGCACAAATATACATGTGCAAAAAGCTTATTCCTCTTTAGCATATCCTGGAATACAGTGCATCTAGTCAGTACTAGTGACTCCTAAAGAATATGGAGTAGGGCTGGGATTGTGGCTCAGTGGTAGAGTGCTGGCCTAGCAAGTGTGAGGCCCTGGGTTTGATCCTCAGCACTACATGAAAAACTAATTAATTAATTAATTAAGGTATTGTGTCCAACTACAACTAAAAAACAAATATAAAAAAAAATATATGGAGTAGATTTTTTTCTCAGCATTTTACAGTGGACTAGTCAGACTTGGAAGGAGGTAATAACTACTTGCTCAGTATAAATATTAATGAATAGTTGTTGTCCTTCAGGGCAAAGTTCATGCCTGTCTTATTTATCATTGTTTCCTTGGAATCTTGCATATTGTCTGTTATGTAACATTATTTTTTGCTAATAAAATGGAAAACCCAAAAATCTAAAACCTACCAATGTTTTTTGCCTGACAGAATGGAATTTCATATTGACACTTCTTCACAGAGTTAAACCTGACCAGTGGACAGCATAGCTTTAGTAATGATTTGGATTTTAAACCAGACCTAGAACATATATTTCATTAAATAAAAAGTAGAAGAAAAAAATGTGTTTTTTATGTAGGAAATTTATTAAAATAAAAATTCCCAGTTATTTGTCTTCAAAAATAGGCCTAACATAATAATCATAGTAATGACCTGGAAACAAGCATATTGATTTCCTGAAGCAATATTAAATACTTTGGTTATGAAGTACATTTGTTTTCTAATTCTTTTAATCTAGACATGGATTGAAAATTTGTATTCCTATGTGATGTGATAATAAGGATAAATGAGAATTTCTCTATGACACACAAAAAATTCTTTTTTTTTTTTCATGGAGACAGAATGAGGTATTGCATTGACTTTGTATTTAATGTAAGTCTGGTTGGTAAAATGCACTTAATAAAGATAAAAAATTAAGAATCCTGGATTCATTAGATCAGAAAAATCTTAAAATTTATTAGAAAGCCAAGAAAATAGTTGATCTCCTTATAACTAGATAAATGTTTTGTTAAACATATTTGTGTTAAAAAAGGTTCATTTTTTAATATGAATATTAATATTTATGTGAATATTAATATTTATTCCATTTAAGTGGAAAACACCAAGTTAAGTTATTTTGGTTACACTTTGATTGACTATACATAGTATTGAAACTTGTGAAGTTCTAAATCTTTATTTATCTTTATAGGCACAGAATCAAAAGTTTCTGTGGGAATTTTAAATATAAAACTTGAAATGTATCCACCACTCAATCAGACATTATCTCAAGAAGTGGTGAACACACAGGTAATTCCTAGTTTCTCCTGGTATATTTGTTTTTATTCTGTTGATCCTAGAAAGTACTCCCTTTTTGGAAATTGCCATGCATTTTTAAATTAATACTCAAAGGTTAATAAAAGAACTGAGAAAGAAAATGACAAAGATTGCTTTCTAGGGAAATCTGTGGTGTATTTTGGGAAATGTAATGGATGTTTGAAACGACATAAAGGAGTAGCCTCAGTGGGTGTGGTTTGTTCATTTTGTAGACTTTTATTGAGAGATTGGTGTCATGCAGTTTCTGCTCTGTACTCAGCACTTGCTTCTGGAAAGTTTGAAAAGGCTTTCTTCCCTAACTCTGCTGTGAGATCTCTTTTATGAAATGCAATGCTGACTTTGTAAATCTCTTTTATTGAGTAGGTGAGTGGCATAACACAATCTTTGTTTTATTTTGCTTTCAATTTTTTATTAGGCTCTTAAAACCCTTTCAGATCTCAGATCTCTGCTGCTTTCTTCTTAGGTCTTGAGATTAGTAGGTTTCTCCACCCCTTCAGGGGGGTGTGCCACCCTGTCCTTACTTTGCAGGTTATGATCATCTGCCACCTTTTGTCATGATTTCTCCTGGACTACATATATTGGTCCTGAAATTGTGCTTTTTACTCAGTCATGCCCCTTTGTATTGTTCTATTTATAGTGTTCTAGTGACTTAGTTTTATTTATCTTTTTTGGCGGGGGGGATTTTTATTTTTACTATTATTTTTTGCAATGCTGGGGATCAAACCCAAAGCCTTGTACATGTTAGGCAAGTGCTCTATCACTGAGCTTTTTGGGGTTTGTTATGTTTTTGCTTTCTTAGTTTTACAGTGCTAACCCCTCTCCCCCAGGTAAACAGTGTCCTACTCTGCTTTCCTGAAACAGCTTCTTAGTTCTGAACTCTCATCTTCCTTTAATCTGGCATTGAATTATATGTTACATAACACTTAGTGGGAACTGACCTGATGTTACTTGTAAATGAATAGAAATGTGTACATATACATACATTATGTATGAGTTTTAATTATGTTTTTTGTAAGTTTATATGATACATAAGGAAGTAAACATTTGGGTTTTACTTTTTTCTTTTGTTTATTATGTTGACAAATAAATGGGTTTGGTGTTTGTATGCGTTTGCCTACGTGCACGCATACTAGGAATCGAACCTCAGGCGTCTGGCAGGTCGTGTAGACTTCTACCACTGAGCTATATCCCCAGTCCCAACAACTCTAGTATTTAACATTGTTTTATAAACATTTCTCATGTTTTTGCTGTCTTGTTTGTTTTTTAATGACTGTAGCCTAAGTTTATTTTCTTATTTCATATATTTTTTCTAACTTTTCAGTCTTCTCTTTAAGATTATATTAAAATTTTCAAGTCAGAAATATTTATTGATCTTAAACAGATATTAAAAAGGGCCAGACACTTTTCTAGATGCTGAAGATGCAGCAGTACACATGGCATACAGCTTGTTTTTGGAGCCTAGATTCTGGTGAGAAGACAAACAGTAAAAATTAGTCCATAAACAAAGTACCGGATAGTAGAAGGTGTTAGGTGGAAAAGTTTCATGGGGTGAAGTGTGCAGTAGAGTGGATACTAGGAGTCTGATTTAGGTCAAGTGATTAGGAGAGGGAAAAAGGACCAGATGGCAAGAGCAGCATACCAGGCCAGAACATTCCAGGCAGGGGGAACAGTAGCTTAAAGCAGAAGTCCCTGAACAGAATCAAGGGTCCCGTGTGGATGGGGCAAGAGAAGAAAATGAGGTGGATACCAGAGTTTGGAAGCCCATGCAAGTACTCTAGAGTGTGTTAGAAAATTACTGAAGTGTTTTAAACAAGGAAGTGACAATATGATTTATTGTTTACAATTTTCTGTCTTGGAAGAAAAAAAAGATCACTTGACTATGTTGTAGAGACCAAATAATATGGCTAGTCATAGAAACAAGGAAGTATGCAGGCTCTTGCAAATATGGTAATGGGAAATAGATATGTATTGTGGTAATCGAGGAGATGGAGTAGAAATTGAAAAAAATATATTTTTCTTTTAAATTTTAAGCTTGCTTTGGAACGTCAGAAAACTGCAGAGAAAGAGCGATTATTTCTTGTGTATGCCAAGCAGTGGTGGAGAGAATATTTGCAAATTCGACCCTCACACAACTCACGGCTGGTGAAAATTTTTGCACAGGTTTGTAAATTATATCAGAAAAGTTTCTTTTCTGCATATGGTAGTTAGTATTGTATATGTAAGTTTATTTAATTTGCTTTTATAAAATGCAATGCTGACTTTGTAAATTTCTTTTATTGAGTAGATGAGTGGCATAACACAATCTTTGTTTTATTTTGCTTTCGATTTTTTTAGGCTCTTAAAACCCTTTCTGACTTTATTTAATTTTTAAGTAGATGAAAATCTGTTTTATTTAACCTGGAATAAACCCATTCATGATACTTAGAAGTTAGATAATTCACCACTTGGACTCTGTGATTTCTGTAAGTGCAGCTCTTGTGTGCAGAACAGAGGCTCTGGACATAAATTATTTTTGTTAGGGTTTTTTTTTTTTTTAAAAAAAAGTCACATGCAATAATTCTGTATAATCAAGATCTCTAACTTAGTGACTACTGATGTTCAGCTGCAGAATTCCAACAACAAATGCTTCTTGGCTTACAATTGGGATTACATCCTGATAAAATAAAGCCATCAGAAGTTGAAAATTTAATATATCTAACATACTGTGCATCACAGCTTAGCAACCAGTAGAGTGTCAGTTGTTTACCCTAAGATCATGTGGCTGATTGAGAGCTGTGGCTGCCTTGCATGGAGAGATGGTATCATACTGCATATTACTAGTCTGGAGCTCAAAATTGAAAATGAAATATGGTTTCTACTGAATGCACATAGCTTCACACTATCTAAAGTGGAAAAATTGTTAAGTCAAATCATCCTAAGCCTAGGACTATCTGTATAGATCTCTGCCTCTGTTTTCCCAAATCTTAAGCCCATTCCCCCGCCCCCTCTCTTTTTTTAAGTTTTTATTAGTTATTGATGGACCTATATTTATTTATTTGCTTATATGTGGTGCTGAGAATCAAACCCAGTGCCTCACACTTGCTAGGCAAGTGCTCTACTACTGAGCCACAACCCCAACGCCCATTTTCTTTTTAACAAATCAGTATGAAGCATATAGTGAGATCCTGTACTTTTTGTAACTTTTGAGGAGACATCCAAATCTTTTACGTATGTTTAACCTTATATAAATGCTTCTTTATAATGTAATATTGCTTTAAATTATATTTCTTAGATCCTAGCTTTACCCTGTTCTTCTCCCTAGATGTTGGGACAAATGAAAAATGGTTTAGTTTCTAGATGGGAAGTTTGGGAATGAGAGTCCCTGGTTATCTAGTGGTGGGAATGAGGGAAATAGCTTCAGACTTTACAGAGGCATTTTTTTCAATGCTTTCAGTGACTGGGTAGGCAAGGTAGTGCTGAATCAGCACAAGGGCATGGAGAAACCACAATCAAAATATAACTTATCTTCCTGTTTTCTAGTCAAATTGCAGATTTTCACTGAGGTGGAATCTGAGACCAGAGAGGACTCAAGAAGTGGATCAGATAAATGACATATCACAGAGAAAGGAGCAATGGGCTAGGGATGTGGCTCAGCAATAGTGTAGTAGTAGGTAACAGGTAGTCCTGGGATTGATCCCCAGCATGGGATGGGGTGGGGAACAAGGAACAAGAGGTTGGTGTGCAGCTAAGGAAATCAAGGGATTATGGAATTTTTTAAGATCAAATGGCAACTTGGTCCTGGCAGAGTCTATATTAATTTGCATATTGTTTTGTTTTATTTTTTTACTTTTTAATTCTAATTTGTTATATATGACAGCAGAATGCATTACAATTCATATTACATATAGAGCACAATTTTTCATATCTCTGATTATACACAAAGTACATTCACACCATTCATGTACTTAGGGTAATAATGTCCATCTCAATCCATCATCTTTTTTATCCCCATGCTCCCTCCCTTCCCCTCTTTCCCCTTTGCCCTATCTCCCCTTTACCCCACTATGAATCAGCCTCCTTATATCAGAGAAAAGATTTGGCATTTGGTTTTTTGGGAGTGGCTAACTTCACTTAGCGTTATATTCTCCAGCTTCATCCATTTACCTGCAAATGCCATGATTCTATTCTCTTTTCATTGTTTTGTTGTTGTTTTTGTTTTGGTTGAACCCAGTGGCACTTAACTACTGAGCTATCATTGAATTGCATAGGGTCTTGCAAATTTGCTGAGGCTGGCTTCAGACTTGAAATCCTCCTGCCTCAGCCTCTCAAGTGATAGGGATTATAGACATTTACCACCTGCCCCACTTAAAACCATAGTTTTAATCCAGAAAATTATACATGGTCTGAAAAAGAATTTGCTCCTTCCAGGCCCAAGAGGAATTAAATTTCCAGTAGTACTATGCAGTAGCACTTTCTGCAGAGATGGCAATGTTCTACATCTGCTATGGGATCTACCAGCCATGTGTTGAGAACTCAGAATGTGGCTAATGCAACTAAAACTGAAATTTCATTTAATTTTAGTTAATTAAAATTTAGAATAAAGTTCTGGTGTTTTTTTGCACAGTAGATTGACTACAAATAATATGTACTGTAAATTTTTGAAAGCTTAAAGAAAGGACTTTGAATGTTTTCACCACAAAAATAGTAAATGAGGGCTGGGGCTATAGTTCAGTGACAGAGTGCTTGGCTTGCACGTGTGAGGCACTGGGTTCCATCCTCAGCACCACATTAAAAAAAATAAATAAAGGCATGCTGTTCATCTACAACTATAAAAAATTTTTTTAAAATAGTAAATGAGATATGTATAGATGTGTGTGATTCTTATGTATTAAATTTTTTAAAAATCAATAAATTTAAAAATGGGAAAAACTTTCTTATTGGACAATGCAGATTAAGAAGTTGAAATATTGAAATTTTCAAGACTTGAATAATATGGGGATATATAGGTAATATATTAAATATTATTATAATGAAACATGATGATATATCTTGTATTCCAAGATGCTACTCTTGATGGCAGATAAATTTATTGTTTAGGTACTCAACCTTTTCTTGTCATTAGTGCCTATCTAACCAAAGATCTATGGACCCATCAGGGTCATTATATACTTGGTAATCCTTTGTTCTTTTCCTCCCTAACTAGCTGGGCAACAATTCATTTAACGACACCTTTTAAAATTTTTAGTGCAAGAAATTTTAAAATAAGTTACAGAAATTGAAACTTAGGGCTAATAATTTTTTAAGATAATATTATAATTGCTTGAGGATATCCTTTTAATGTTCTGCTTGTGATTTCAGGACTTAATATTATACTACACAAATTAGTAATGCTGAATTAATGTAAAAGAAAATCAAATAATAATTTTCCACTTTCCCCCAAATTAGAATCATATTTTGTTTTAGAATTTGATGGCAATCAGAATTGAGAACTATCAGAACGAGTGAAAATAATAAGTTGTTTTACTCTGGAGTGTGTAACAATTTATGGTCAGATGTGTATAATAATCAAATATAAGTGATAAGTAAGTTTTTTTTCCTTGCTGAGTGAGGATTATTCTGGAGAAGTGATGTCTTTGTGATGTAGAGAGATTAGCAGTTCTGATTGTTGGAGCAGGTAGTGTTCCTGTTGGCTGAGTTAGGTTTTGTCTCCTGAGAATCCTGGCCTTGGTCAAGGGTGTGGGGTCTCTAGACCCTGACCAGCTGTTGGCCCTTTCTCATGCTTCGGCATAACTGTGAAGTTAAGGAATGTGTGTGCTTGGTGATGTATTCTCCCTTCAGTCTCGAGACTGCTACACACAATAATAGTTATTAACCACAAGTATTAAGAGCTAGAATGAAAGACATTTTCCTAAAATGTTTTTTAAAATTGTGCTTTCGGTTGACTTGGTTAACAAATGGCTATTTTTCTGGATCTCTGAAGTGGGATGCTATAATAAAAACAAATTAGAAATAAGCTCTGATCATTCTTATATCAGCCAATCAGAATTGTTGTTTGTTAGGATACATATTAAATTGTTTGGTAATATAAATAGTACTTTAGCTTAGACCCTCTATCCCTCCTGTACCTGTCTGCCCACTGTTTTTTCAGATCAATTCTTACTGTTATAGACTTTGCTTTTGATGGTGGTGGGAGGTACTAGGGGTTAAACCCCAGGGGCACTTAACCTCTGAGCCACATCCCCACCCTGATTTACTCTTCATTTTGAGATGGGGGTCTTGCTAAGATGCTCAGGGCCTTACTAAGTTGCTGAGGTTGGCTTTGAACTTGTGGTCATCCTGCCTCAACCTCCTGAGCCCATGGGATTATAGGTGTGTGCCACCACTCCTGGCTGTCTTAGGCTTTAGAGTTGGACAGTTTAGGGTTTGAATCCTGACTCTGTTGTGTGATAGTTATAGCTTCTGTTTTTTTAAATATGAAATGAAAATAATATAGATGAGAATTAAAAGATTATATGAATAGTGCTTAGCAGCTTAGTGCTGGATTTATGATTAATGGTAAATGACATCCAGAGTTATTTTAGCTCATACTCATGTATTAAAAAAAACAAAAGATGTTAAAATTGGGGGATGACAATCTGTCATTATAGATGATGTTTTCATCCTTTTCTTCCAGGATGAAAATGGAATAAATAGACCCGTCTGTTCCTACATTAAACCACTTCGAGCTGGCCGGCTTCTGGATACTCCACGGCAGGCAGCAAGATTCGTTAATGTCCTTGGTTATGAACGAGCTCCTGTTATTGGAGGAGGAGGTAAACAGGAACAATGGTGCACTCTGCTGGCCTTTCTCTGTAGAAACAAGGTATCATACACACATAGTAGAATTAAGTAGCAAGTACATCATAGTTATTCTGGACTTACAGTACACTTATAAAAGAATGACCTTAGAAAAAATGTACGTACTGTCAGTTTGAATAAGAAAATCTTGTTCTCGTCATTTGCCATAAACATTTTAAGTGTCTCAATACGTAAAGACACGTCTTTGTTTTCTCACAGTTTCTTATGTAACTTATGATGATTTCTACAAGGTACGGACATGTTAAGTACTAGTCAGAAACCAAGCTATAGAGTGAATTTGAGAAAGCACTGTGACCAGAACTATGGTCTGCTGGTACAATTCTTGGGTTAACTTTTGCTTGGGTAATATTGCATATATTTAAAGGGAAAATGGCAGTACAAAATGAATATGGGGAAAAAAACTTGGATTACATGGTAGTTTTGTTTAGTTTTAAACACAGTATTAAAGACATGTAGAATAAATTTGTTAATGTTAATTTTTTTTTATTGGTTGTTCAAAACATTACAAAGCTCTTGACATATTTCATACATTAGATTCAAGTGGGTTATGAACTCCCATTTTTACCCCAAATACAGATTGCAGAATCACATCGGTTACACATCCACATTTTTATATAATGCCATATTAGTAACTGTTGTATTCTGCTACCTTTCCTATCCTCTACTATCCCCCTTCCCCTCCCATCTTCTCTCTCTACCCCATCTACTGTAATTAATTTCTCTCCTTGTTTTTTTTCCCATTCCCCTCACAGCCTCTTATATGTAATTTTGTATAACAATGAGGGTCTCCTTCCATTTCCATGCAATTTCCCTTTTCTCTCCCTTTCCCTCCCACCTCATGTCTCTGTTAAATGTTAATCTTTTCCTCCTGCTCTTCCTCCCTGCTCTGTTCTTAGTTGCTCTCATTATATCAAAGAAGACATTTGGCATTTGTTTTTTAGGGATTGGCTAGCTTCACTTAGCATAATCTGCTCTAGTGCCATCCATTTACCTGCAAATTCCATGATTTTGTCATTTTTTAGTGCTGCGTTATACTCCATGGTGTATAAATGCCACATTTTTAATCCAATCATCTATTGAAGGGCATCTGGGTTGGTTCCACAGTCTAGCTATTGTGAATTGTGCTGCTATGAACATTGATGTGGCAGTATCCCTGTAGTACGTTCTTTTAAGGTCTTCAGGGAATAGTCTGAGAAGGGCAATAGAATGTTAAATTTTTTTAATGACTCAATTTTGATAAATTAAATATATCATGGGATGTTCCCTAGAAGTCTGAATTCTAAGAATTATGAACAAATAACACTATAACATTTAATTGTATTGAAACAGGAAAAAAAGAGAACTTACCTTCATCTATTATTGTTTGGAAATAATTCTGCTTATTCTGAGGTTGTATAAATAGTATGGTAGTCTAAGTAAAGCTCAAACTATGAAAGAAACATTTGGATGATGTTGATATGACAGAGAAATTATGTATGGTTTTTCATTTGTTATTGTTTTGTAGTCTGGGATTGAAGCAGGAGGTGCTCTGCCTTTTAGTCTTTTTCATTTTTTGAGACAAGATCTCGCCAAGTTGCTGAGGCTGATCTCTAATTTGGGATCCTCTTGCCTTAGCCTGGCAAGTTCTTGGGATTACAGGCATGTGGCACCAGTCTTGGCTAAGACTGTGTCTTAAAGACAGTTAAGAAAACATTTAATTTTATTTAGCAACAAAAATTAGATTTGTTTCCAAGGTCTAGTTCCCAAATGTTATATATTTATGGACTTTTTAAAAATTTCAAATATAATAGGAATAATATATTTACAGTTGTGTCTATAATTATTTTGTAAAGCAAATAATCACTCTTCCAACTATTTTTATTTTGGTACCAGGGATTGAACTCAGAGGTGCTTAACCCACTGAGCCATATCCCCAACCCAACCCCACCCTGCCTTTGTTTTTGAGATAGGGTCTTGCTGAGTTGCTGAGGCTTTGAACTTGGGATCCTCTGCCTCAAGTCTCCTGAGCTACTGGGATTAGGGCATACACCACCAAGCCAGCTTGACTGTTTTATTTATTTATTCATTTATTTATTTATTTTAAATATTTATTTTTTTAGTTATAGGTGGATACCATATCTTTATTTTAATTTTATGTAGAGCTGAGGATTGAACCCAGTGCCTCATGCATGGTAGGCGAGAGCTCTACCTCTGAGCCACAACCCCATCCCTTGACTGTTTTATTTTTAAAGAGAAAGTATATCTTAAAAAGGAGAACCTTGAAAATTAGAGTAGTCTTTTACAAACAAGCCTTACAATAGTAAAGGTGAAACTTCAGAAACCCATAATTCTTTTCCAAACTTACAATTTCTTCATATTTTTGGGTTTTTTTTTTAAGTAGATATCACTTTTTCCACAATTATAAATTTCCATAAGTAGAAATGAAACTATCTTGCTTTATAATTTAACATTATGCTATGAACATTTTTTTCATATATTGGTATCTTTTTGTGATTTCCAACTTCTAATGGTTATTTCACATTTTCTTGAGTCAATATATAAAATCTACCTATTTCTCCATTGTAGGAACTGTTTCTTTTGGCCAACTTGTGCTTCTAGCTTTTTGATATTATGAATGAATTTTTGCATTGATTTTTTTTTTTTTTTCTCTGTGTGTGTGTGTGAATTTTGGTTTTTTACCAAACCTCAGGATAGAAAGTATGGGTCTAAAAAATTGTGTAAAGTCAATTTACTAACTATAAAATAGTACTTGCCTAGAATGCATAAGCCCTGGGTTCCACCCCCATTACCGCAAAACAAACAATGCAGAGCCACTAATTTAAAATTTTGAGGGGAAAGGAGGCCTTCTTCATTCTAGCATTCAACTCAATATTTTCAGGGCTGGGGATGTAGCTTATTGGTAGAGCACTTGCCTAGCATGCCCATGGTCCTGGGTTCCATCTCCAGTACTACAGCAACAAAAAGTTATTTTCACTTTTGTGTGTTACCTGCAGTATTCCATACATAAATACATATCTTTACATAATGTAGTCATATTATTTTTATAGAGTTTTTCTCAGAACATATTAGAAATTTTCTGTGTGCAGTCTTCATAATTTTTTTAAATTGTGAAATGTAGCAAAGAGAATTTAGAAAACAGGGAGAATGATGTATAATCTACACTAATAATAGGCATTGTTGTCATTTTTGTGTTTTTTCCCAATCAAATTTTCCTATATATTTCCTTGAAATTATATACAGATGCTAAAAATCATTGGTGTGTGTTCCATTTATTTACAACTTTTGCTATATGATTTGTTAGCTTGCTTATTCGTGTCCTTTAGCTATTCATTCATGTATTAAAATCTTCCTGATTTTCTTCCTACATTGTATGAGTTCTTCATAAACTTTTGAATCTTAAGTTCTGCCTATTAAAGTGTACATCATATCTGTGAGAACTTAATTTTTTTAAATTAATTAATTTTGTGGCCCTGGGGATCCTAGCTATGCAAGCATTGTATCACTGAGCCATTTTCCCCATTCCATGAACACTAATTATGTAAAATAATTTCCTTCCAGAATTAGTATGTTTTCCCCCATTCTCTCAATTTAATACTGGTCTAGTGATTAAAATTGAAAAATTTTGATAAATTTTGATTGTAATATTGCATATAAATATCAAGTGAGGTGACAATGTAAAGAAATAAGTACTTGGGCTGGGGTTGTGGCTCAGTGGTAGAGCGCTCGCCTAGCACATGAAAGCCCTGGGTTCAAACCTCAGCACCACTTAAAAATAAATAAAATGTATTGTGTCGAACTACAACTAAAAAATATTTTTGAAAAAGGAATAAGTAGTTGATTTGAATTCATTCTATCCTGTAGGGTGACTGTGAAGATCATGCTAACCTTCTGTGCAGCCTTCTTCTTGGATATGGGTTAGAAGCCTTTGTCTGTGTAGGGACTAAGACAAAAGCAGTACCTCATGCATGGGTTATGACTTGTGGAACTGATGGAACCATCACTTTTTGGGAGAGTTTAACTGGACACAGGTGAGTCATCTCAGTTTGTAGGATTTTAAAATGAAGGTGTCAGTATTTTAATTAGTTGATTTTTGTGGCGTTTGGCATCAAATCCAGGGCCTCAGCACATTAGGCAAGCACTGTACCTCTGAGCTACATCCCCAGCCTTAAAAATTGTTTTTAAACAGGGTTTTTGGGGCTGGGGATGTGGCTCAAGCGGTGGCGCGCTCACCTGGCATGCATGCGGCCCAGGTTCGATCCTCAGCACCACATACAGACAAAGATGTTGTGTCTGCCAAATACTGAAAAATAAATATTAAAAATTCTCTCTCTCCCTCTTTCTCACTCTCTCTCACTATTTCTTTAAAAAAAAAAAAAAACAGGGTTTTTGTTCATATTGATGTATTGAAGGTACACGTTTATAATTTTAGTTATTAGAATATTTTTGGAGACTTCAGTAAAAAATTACTTCAGTATGGGCTAGGATTGTGGCTCAGAGATAGAGCACTCGCGTAACATGCGTGAGGCACTGGGTTCAATCCCTAGCACCACATAAATATAAAATAAAGATATTGTGTCCATATATAACTTAAAAAAAAATTCAATATGAAAGTCTGTGCCCCTGAAAAGAAGTCTTTACCGACATTATACTAGTAAAAACTAAATCATAGTAACTTTTAGCTATGTGTAACTGGCATACTTTTTTTCTGACAATCATACCTAAATCTGAAAATAAATTTAAGTTGTAAATCATGAATTCTTTTGAAAATTGGATGTGGACACCAACTCCATGTTGGTAAG
This sequence comes from Callospermophilus lateralis, assembly GCF_048772815.1. Lineage (NCBI taxonomy): Eukaryota > Metazoa > Chordata > Mammalia > Rodentia > Sciuridae > Callospermophilus > Callospermophilus lateralis. The sequence continues at coordinate 64,980,803 of NC_135321.1, forward strand.
TCCACTGGACTTTTTTTTTTTTTTTCCAGTTCATTAGACTGTCTTGGTTTAAAAAAGAAGTTGGAGCACTCCCTCTATCTTGGGACATTCTCTCCTTAGCTTCAGTGGCTATCACTATCACTGCCTATCAGTTTTCATTCTTTCATTCTGGATGTTCTTCTCAGTTTTAGTTCATCTCATCTTTAAATGGTGAATGTTTTAAAGACACATCCCTGGATTGCCTTCTCATTTCCTTGGGTCTTCTTTCTCCTGCATCAATAATCATTTTGGTTAGTCATGCCTGCTAATATGTTGCTAAATTATTCTAATTATATTATCTGAGATAAACTTTTTTGATATTGATAATAGACATAGAATATATCATATTGTTAGGTGAATACAATTTGGTTTCTATATTATAAGATGTTCTTTGCAGTTAATAGAGAGTAATCAGATTGTGGAAGTATACAAAGGAAAAACAAGTATTAAACTCTAGTTCTGGAAGGTAGTTATGGTCTTGTGTTAGACTATTTTTTTCCTCAGTAAGATACTGCCTGTAATTTAAAAATTTTCATTATGTAAATTTATAAATTATTTTTTTTTAGGTATATTCACAAACCTATTAATCCTGATGAGCCTCCGCTTGCTGAACAGGCCAAACCATTGTACCCATATCGAACGATTGGCTGTGTTTTCAATCATCAGATGTTCCTTGGAAATTGTCAACCCTCTGATGCAGTAGAAACCTGTATATTTGATTTGAATGATGAATCCAAATGGAAACCCATGAGTGAAGAAGCAATTAAATCTGTGTGTGCCCCAGGAGCGACAACATCCCTTCCTCCCTTTCCACCTCTGTGTGCATCCACAATTGACGCATCCGTCACAAGTAATGAAATAGAAATGCAGCTGAGGCTCCTAGTGTCAGAACACAGAAAGGTAATTAATGCCAAAATAGTTGTAGGTTTATACCTTTTTCATTTGTTCATGTATTGAACTGTTTTGTGCTTTTCTTTTTTGGTACTGAGGATTGAACCTAGGGGCACTTAACCACTAAGTCACATCCCCAGTTCTTTTTAACTTTTATTTAGACAGGGTCTCACTAAATTGCTTAGGACCTGGTTAAGTTGCTGAGGCTAGCCTTGAACTCACTATCCTCCTGCCTCAGCCTCCTGAGCTGCTGGGAGAGGGTATCATTTTACATCCACCCATCTAGGCAAACTAGATGCCAGTGTCAATCATTGTCTTTAATGGTACCTGTAAACCAGCAAGTGAGATTCCCATTTTGCCACAAAGTGTAGTTGATTATGAACCTTTGTGATGAGCAGAAACCTTGAATGTGAAGTTAGGAATTGATAAAATACATTACATTATGGTAATCAAAAGATTCATAAGTTTGAAAAGTTTTTATTTTTTAATTTTTTTTTCAGTTGCCAATAGATCTTTATTTTATTTATTTATGTGTGGTGCTGAGAATTGAACCCAGGGCTTTATACAAGCTAGGCAAGTATTCCACCACTGAGCCACAAAACCCCAGCCTCCTGAAAAGTTTGTTTGTAAATGTAGGTTTCTTTAATGCACATGTTATGTATAAAGGAAACCATAATTGCCTTTAATATTCCATGGAAATATACGCTCTAAGCTCTGTAAGGACCCCTAGCTGATTGTCTTTTTTTTCTGTTGTAGTATAAAAGTCAAAGCTTTTGGGAGAGTAAGTGCTCAGTTTAATTACATGTATCATTAATTTGTCCCTCCCACCCACTGCAGGTGAGTTGATGCAGATTCAGTCTTTTTTTTTTTTTTTTTTTCAGTTGTTCTTTTTAGATGTCTGAGACAGTGGAGTATATTTTGACATATTATACATACATGGAGTATGACTTATTCTAATTAGGCAGATTCAGTCTTATAAACTCTTTAAATTTAAATAAATATGGTCTCCAAATTCATTGACACTTCTTGTCTTCATACTAGGACTTTTCCAGGTGGCCACTTGTAGTAGATGTTTTAAAAGTAGAGGATATAGCCAGGTGTGGTCAGTTGCCTGTAGTCCCAGTTGCTCAGGAGGCAGAGGCAGGAGGATCTTGAGTTCAAAGCCAGCCTCAGTGACTTAGTGAGGCTCTGTGCACCTCAGTGAGACCCTGTCTCTAATAAAATAAAAATAGGGCTAGGGGTATCTGGCTCAGTGGTCGAGTGCCCCTGAGTTCAATCCCTGGTACCCCCCCACCCCTACACAAAAAAGTATAGGACATAAAAACTTCATGAACATCATTGTATTGAATGTCTTTCCGTTATTTAAGAATTTAAACCTGGTAACCTTTAGTTGTCTTCTTTTTATCTCTCTTTATCCTTAGGATACTTAATAGGAAGTTTTAAAAACTATGGCAGCTTTAAAAAATTTTTTCTTGGCATCCATTAAAATAATTGACATTTTTGTTTGTTGGTTTTTATAATATTAATGCACTTCACTTTTTCTTTTCCTCTTGAATATGTAGGATCTTGGCCTCACGACTGTTTGGGAAGACCAGCTTTCTTATCTTTTATCACCAGCGTTGGCTTCTTATGAATTTGAGCGCACCACAAGTATATCTGCAGGCAACGAAGAATTTCAGGATGCCATAAGGAGGGCGGTACCTGATGGTCACACATTTAAAGGGTTCCCTATACATTTTGTGTATAGAAATGCAAGGCGTGCATTTGCCACCTGTCTTCGGTAAGGTGGCATTTATGGATTTATAAAATTTTTTTTGCCTAGAATTCTTAGAAACCAGTTAGTCTGGTAGTTATTAGGAGTGACAGCACAACACAAGCATCTGGGGAGCTTTTACAAAGACCTTCTTGCCACACATTTTGTTAAGTCTGACGTAGCCCTAAATAGTCTGGGGTAATTTCCTCAGTGATTTTGGTTGAGGATCTCTGATCTTGACTAGTGTATAGACTATGGGGAAATATTCCATAATTTGAATAGCCCAACCAGAATTATTGAGCAGAGATAGGATTTATCAAATATTAAGATACTTATTATATAATTAAATACTGACTTAGTTGGAAATAAGAAAGTAAAGCCTGTGTCACTTCTTAATTGAGTAAATTTTCTTTCTAACATAGATCCCCTTTTTGTGAAGAAATAATCTGTTGCCGTGGAGACCAGGTGCGACTGGCAGTTCGTGTCCGAGTGTTTACTTACCCCGAATCTGCATGTGCTGTTTGGATCATGTTTGCTTGTAAATATCGCTCTGTATTATAGGACTAGCATTTCCATAAGAATTATACCTGTGTTTTACTGAAATTTTACACATTATATATTACTAGCTGTTTGAAGGTTTTTTATTATTATTATTATCATAATCTGCTTTGGATGTCTTATTTCAATTTTGTATAGACCTGACTGATAATGTTTTAAAAAATCATGATTTGTGTATTTCAAGTCTAAGGATGAAAAACTTGTAAAAATCTTGTTGAATTTAATATAAATTAAGTGTATATTCTATTTTAATAAATGCTACTTTGTTTACAGGTATTCAGTAGTTTAAATATGAATATAAAATTTACTCAGTTTTCTTTACAGTAATAATTATCATAGAGGTATATAGCTAAGGGTTTGGACTATAGTAAAATCAAAGTGATTATTATTTTTCAGAGGCGAATGAAATTATTTTAAATAAATTAGGAGGAATTATCCTCACAAGATTTATTAATTGCATATATAAGAATACATTTTGGTGAATTATCACTTTTGTGGTTTACCCATGATGCTGGGGATATTTGAGACTTCCCAGAAATTTTTGGAAAGACTTCTTCAGAGTAGGAAATCAGTAATTCCACAAAAGCATGAATATTAATAACAGAGCTCATATGAAAGTAATTCAGTAATTTATAAATATTTATTGTTACAGAAGTGTATTGGGTATTTAAAATTTTTTTTCTCTTGCACCCCTGTATTATGATACAGATCTTTTTTTTTTTTTAATGCTTATTTTTTAGTTTTAGGTGGACACAATATCTTTTCCTTATTTTTACGTGGTGCTGAGGATCGAACCCAGTGCCTCACACATGCCAGGCAAGCAAGCTACCACTTGAGCCACATCCCGAGCCCCAATACAGATTATTTTCTATAATTAATGGCATTCTATCACTATTACTGTTTTTAGTGGTCAGAAGATTTATTTCTAACCTCTTAATGGATTCCATCTTCTGAGACCACTTCTTTTCATTGTGATAAAAACGTCAGTGTATGTGTGAATAACCTAAGTGAGGGAATCATTGTGTGAAGCCACTGAAAATAAGTAATAAATGAGTGAATCCATGCTCCTATTTTTAAAAATTGAACAGGTTTTATGTGAGCAAAAGTAAGCATTAAAAAGACTCTAGCAGGGCTAGGGCTGTGGCTCAGTGGTAGAGCGCTTGCCTAGCATATGTGAGGCACTGGGTTCGATCCTCAGCACCACAAATAAATGAATAAAGGTATAAAAAAAATTTTAAAAAGCAGTTCAACTTTCTATAAAAGGCTATGTGATGTAAGTGATAGGTTTGATTATCCTTTTAGCATCTCTGTACAAAGTTTTTTGTTTTTGCTTTTGGCAGTGCTGGGGACTGAACCTAGGACCCTGCACATGCTAGGCAAGCATTTTACCACTGAGCTATATATCCCAACCCTCCGTAAAGTTCTTAATTCAGTTGCTTTATCCAGTGGTCTTCTTAAAGTAAATGTATATCAGTTGTCTATCCAAGTTATTTATTCTATTTGTCATTAACTATTGCAAAGTACACGATTTTTTTTTTTTAAATAAAGATATCTTAAAATTTACTTTTTTTCTTTATTTTTATGTGTAGTGAATATTTATGATTTAACATGTTTTAAAAGTCTGGAACTATTACTATCCTATTATCACTTTTCATTGAAAATGGTAATCAGATGTTTCTTGTGAGATCATATTTAAGAAATTAGTGAAATAAGAATGAAGACATTTTTATTTGTTGCCACAATTACACATAAAGCTATCAACAGAGAAAATTACTCATAATTTTTAATTTTTGAGGTAAACTATAAAGCACATAATAAGAGACACAGACTGTATATATGCTGTGTGTAGTGGCACACACCTGTAATCCCAGCCACTTGGGAGGCTGGGATAGGAAGACTGCAATTTCGAGGCCAACTTCAGCAATTTAGCAAGGTCCTAAGCAACTTTGTGATTACTTAATAAGTACTACTTACTAAGACCCTGTCTTCAGAACAAAAGATAAAAAGGACTGGGGATATGGCTCAGTAGTTCAGCACCTCTGGGTTCAATCTCCAGTACCAAAGAAAGAAAAGAAGAGGCAGACTTTATATGGGCTATTTTATCATCAAGTAATCAAGGCTGTACTGATGTTAGTCTGGGTTTCCTGCCTTGCTGTACCATGATAACACGTGTTTTGAATGTGCTTTTGGTATAAATTCTAAAATAAATTTGCTTTTTATGCACTTTAATAAGAGTCTGGCATTAATTAATATTTTTCTTTGAAGATAGTCTAATGACTTCATTACTAGGATTCTCTTACTAATAATTTTTCTTAAGAATTAAATTTACCTTTGTATATTTAGCTGTTATAAGGTTGTTTATTAAAATTTTTTGTATAACGTGTAATGTGTTCTTTTTGACAATATGGATATTGACATAGAGAACTATGTATTTATATGTATATTTACTTAGTAGAAAAATATGAGAAGCCCCAAAACTTCATTTTTCATTCTCAAGCATGAACCTGTTGAATAAAACTTACCTAAATCCAGTTCTAACTTATGGAAAACTCCAAGTGCCTTCAGAATTTTTTCTAGTATTTAGGTATACATCTTTAAATATGATCTGCAATATAATGGTTTCATACTTTCTACTTATGTGTAGTATAGGAGTTGGATGATCTGTTTTTAACATGGACTTAATCTTTGTAACAGTGAAAGTAAATACTTTCCAGAAGTCTTTATTTAAGAAATTTTGAGGTTAAAGGCTGTATAAAATCTTAAAATAGCCAAAGAAACTAGATGTCATCCTAATTTGAAGAGCCACATCATATTGTTTTTACCATGATATAGTTAAAGCACAACTCACTTATAATCATTAATGTACTTAAATATTGGTATTGAATGTTGTTCAAAATTTTCTTCTGAGGTTTGGTATGTTCTTTGAATTTTCATTTGGCTTATAATTGGATTTAGAACTAATTATGTAATACAAGTGTTAAAATAGTCATGGATTTTTAGAAGAAAAGGGAAGGGAGCTCTTAATTGGCAGCAGTTCAAATGTTGTGTTTACATGAAATGAAAGATTTATCTGATTCTATTGAATTTAGATTTGTAATCTAAATTCTATGTTTTCTAGTGTTTTTGAAATACAAAAGGCATTTATGTCTATGGCACCTATATGTGACATAACAAAATTTATAATATGTTGTGTGTGAAGTCACCAGTGGGACCAGAATTACTTTTTAAAGAGGATGACTTTGGAAAGCTGAGGCCCCACGACAGGCGACAGGGTGCCTGAAGTTACTTGTGGTTGGCAGGTTAAGAAGGATGTGAATTTTGCTGTTCGAATACTTGAGAGATTGAATCAATTACTGAATACTGAAGCAGTGCTCACTAATGTGCATCCACAAACTATCTCAGTCATATTTAGTTTGTATTCTGAAAGAATTCTGAAATTCATTTACAAATTAGGTATAACTAACCAATTGTTACTTGCATATTTTCTTTGCCAAAATATATGGTGATAGAATGGTAGGCCCAAAGTGTATATTCAGTGGTTTGTAAGATAGTGAGATTGCAGTCATCACTCATTTTAGAACATATTTCGTCACCTCTAAAAGCAGCCCTGGACTTTGTAACTCAGTCTCCTATCTCCACATCCCTTTTAACTCCCAACACTAAGCACTAATTTACTCTCTAGATCTCCCTATTGTGAACTTGCACATGAATGAAATGAAATAATACATAGTCTTTTGGGTCTGGCATCTTTTACTTGGTATAATGTTTTTAAGGTGCACCCAGCTTGGAGCATGTACCATGCTGCTTCATTGCTTTTTTTGAGTGACAACTCTTCTATTGTGTGGATATGCCATATATGTTTGTCCTTTTGTCAGTTGGTATCTGGTTATTTTTACCTTTTGACTGTTATGAATAATGCTCCTATAAATGTTTGGGTTATTACTGAATTGAAAGAGTTCTTAATATGAGGTAGGTAGAAGTCTCTTATTAAACAAGTGATTTATAAATGTTTTTTCCCCATCTGTGGATTAGCTCTTCACTTTTGTGATGCTGTCCTTTGAAGTACAAAAGTTTTTAATTTTGATGAATTCCAGTATGTTTGTGATTCAAAGTTTTGGTGTCCTATCTAAGAACCCAATATAAGGCTGTGAAGATTTACCTGTTTTCTTTTTAGACCTTTGTAGTATTAACTCTCACATTTAGGTCTTCACACAATTAGGCAAACAAGTTTTCTGTTAATTTTGAATATGGTTTGAGATAAGGATCCACCTTCATTCTTTTGCATAAGCATACCCAATTGTAACAGCACTATTTTTTTTGAGACTCTTTTCCCTCTCCCTGTTCAATCGTCTTGTCACCCTCATTAAAAATTATTTGAGCCGGATGTGGTGGCATATGCCTATAATCCCAGTAACTTGGGAGGCTGAGGCAGGAGGATTGCAAGTTCAAAGCCAGCCTCAATAATGGTGAGGCACTAAGTAACTCAGTGAGACCCTGTCTCTAAATAAAATGTAAATTAGGGCTGAGGATGTGACTCAGTGGTAGAGTGCCCCTGAGTTCAATCACCTGTACGAAAAAAAAAAAATTATTTGACCATTGACATACAGGTTTATTTCTAGACTTTCAATTCTATACCTAGTACCACACATTTTGATTACTGTTGCTTTTGTAGGTTCTGAAATTGCAAACTGTGGTTCTCTCAACTTTGTTCTTTTTCAAGATTGTTTTGGCTATTATGGGTCCCTTGCAGTTTCATATTAATTTTAGAAACAATGTCAATTTCTAGAAAAAGGCAGAAAGGACTGCCTTCAATTTGTGGATTATGTTGGGGAATAATTCCATCATAACCAAGTTAGGTCTTTTGATCTTTTGATTCGTGGACATGGAGTGATTTTACATTTATTCAACAATGAGAATATTATTCCTATTTTTTCCCCTTTTGATGGTATTATAAATGGAACTTTTATTTATTTTCTCTTTTTTGTAGTTTTGTGGCCAGAGCCTTGTGCATGCTAAGCAAGTGCTCTGTCACTAAGCTATGTCTCCAATCCTGGCATTGTTTTAATTTCAGATTGTTCACTAAAAGTACATAAAAACACAGTTGATTTTTGTATATTGATTATATATCCTGCAACCTAACGAACTTATTTATTAGTTCTAAAATTTTTTAATGGATTCTTTAGCATTGTCTTTACACACTGTCATGTCATCTACAAAAGAGATAGTTTTACTTTCCAAGGCAGATGTCTTTTATTTATTTTATTTATTTGTTTGTTTGCCTGATTGTTGTCCTAGCACAATGATAGATGGAAGCAGAAGAGCAGACATCTTTTTCCTCGTCTTGGGGAAAGCGTCCTTTATTTCACTGTTATGTTAACTGTGCTTTTTTTAAAATATTTATTTTTTAGTTAGGTGGATACAGTTTCTTTATTTTACTTAATGTGGCGCTGAGGAACAAACCCAGTGCCTCATGCATGCTTGGCGAGCCTCTCTATCTCTGATCGAGGACCCCAGCCCCTGTGTTGTTTTGTTTGTTGATGGCTTTTATCAGGTTGAGAAAGTTCCCTTTAACACCCCCTTTTTTTTTCAACTTTTTTTTTAAGTTGTAGATGTACACATAACTATTTATTTTTATGTGGTGCTAAGAATCAAACCCAGTACCTCACATTTGCTAGATAAGTGCTCTACCACTGAGCTACAACCGCAGCCCTTAACACCTCTTTTTTTTTTTAATGAAAACAATACCTTTATTTTTATTTATTTACTTTTATGTGATGCTGAGGATCGAACCCAGTGCCTCACATATGCCAGGCAAGTGTTCTACCACTGAGCCCCAGCCCCTTGATTCTTTTTTTTTTTTCTTATTTTATTTTTTTATTGGTTATTCAAAACATTACAAAGATTTCAGAATCACATCGGTTACACATCCACATTTTTACATAATACCATAATAGTAACTGTTGTATTCTGCTACCTTTCCTATCCTCTACTATCCCCCCTCCCCCCCTCCCATCTTCTCTCTCTACCCCATCTACTGTAATTCATTTCTCTCCTTATTTTTTTCCCATTCCCCTCACAAACTCTTATATGTAATTTTGTATAACAATGAGGGTCTCCTTCCATTTCCAAGCAATTTCCCTTTTCTCTCCCTTTCCCTCCCACTTCATGACTCTGATTAATGTTAATCTTTTCCTCCTGCTCTTCCTCCCTGCTCTGTTCTTGGTTGCTCTCATTATATCAAAGAAGACATTTGGCATTTGTTTTTTAGGGATTGGCTAGCTTCACTTAGCATAATCTGCTCTAGTGCCATCCATTTCCCTGCAGATTCCATGATTTTGTCATTTCTTAGTGCTGCGTAGTACTCCATTGTGTATAAATGCCACATTTTTTTTATCCATTCATCTATTGAGGGGCATCGGGGTTGGTTCCACAGTCTAGCTATTGTGAATTGTGCTGCTATGAACATCGATGTGGCAGTATCCCTGTAGTACGCTCTTTTGAGGTCTTCAGGGAATAGTCCGAGAAGGGCAATAGCTGGGTCAAATGGTGGTTCCATTCCCAGCTTTCCCAGGAATCTCCATACTGCTTTCCATATTGGCCTCACCATTTTGCAGTCCCACCAGCAATGTATAAGAGTACCCTTTTCCCCACATCCTCGCCAGCACTTGTTATTGTTCGACTTCATAATGGCTGCCAATCTTACTGGAGTGAGATGGTATCTTAGGGTGGTTTTGATTTGCATTTCTCTGACTGCTAGAGATGGTGAGCATTTTTTCATGTACTTGTTGATTGATTGTATGTCCTCCTCTGAGAAGTGACTGTTCAGGTCTTTGGCCCATTTGTTGATTGGGTTATTTGTTTTCTTATTGTTTAATTTTTTGAGTTCTTTGTATACTCTGGATATTAGGGCTCTATCTGAAGTGTGAGGAGTAAAAATTTGTTCCCATGATGTAGGCTCCCTATTTACCTCTCTTATTGTTTCTCTTGCTGAGAAAAAACTTTTTAGTTTAAGTAAGTCCCATTTGTTGATTCTTGTTTTTAACTCTTGTGCTATGGGTGTCCTATTAAGGAATTTGGAGCCCGACCCCACAATATGTAGATCGGAGCCAACCTTTTCATCTATCAGACGCATAGTCTCTGATTTGATATCAAGGTCCTTGATCCATTTTGAGTTAACTTTTGTTCATGGCGAGAGGAGGGGATTCAGTTTCATTTTATTGCATATGGATTTCCAGTTTTCCCAGCACCATTTGTTGAAGATGCTATCCTTCCTCCATTGCATGCTTTTAGCCCCTTTATCGAATATAAGATAGTTGTAATTTTGTGGATTGGTTTCTGTGTCCTCTATTCTATACCATTGGTCCACCCGCCTGTTTTGGTACCAGTACCATGCTGTTTTTGTTACTATTGCTTTGTAGTACAGTTTGAAATCTGGTATCGCTACACCTCCTGATTCACACTTCCTGCTTAGATTGCTTTTGCTATTCTGGGTCTTTTATTTTTCCATATGAATTTCATGATTGCTTTATCTATTTCTACAAGAAATGCCATTGGGATTTTGATTGGCATTGCATTGAACCTATAGAGAACTTTTGGTAATATTGCCATTTTGATGATGTTATTTCTGCCTATCCATGAACAGGGTATATTTTTCCATCTTCTGAGATCTTCTTCTATTTCTCTCTTTAGGGTTCTGTAGTTTTCATTGTATAAATCTTTCACCTCTTTTGTTAGGTTGATTCCCAAGTATTTTATTTTTTTTTTGAGGATATTGTGAATGGGGTAGATGTCCTCATTTCCAGTTCAGAAGATTTGTCGCTGATATACAGGAATGCCTTTGATTTATGCGTGTTGATTTTATATCCAGCCACTTTCCTGAATTCATTTATTAGCTCTAGTAGTTTCTTTGTAGACCCTTTTGTGTCTTCTAGGTATAGGATCATATCATCCGCAAATAGTGATAATTTAAGTTCTTCTTTTCCTATTTTTATGCCTTTAATTTCTTTCGTCTGTCTAATTGCTCTGGCCAGTGTTTCAAGAACTATATTGAATAGAAGTGGTGAGAGAGGGCATCCCTGTCTTGTTCCAGATTTTAGAGGGAATGCCTTCAGTTTTTTTCCATTTAGAATGATGCTAGCCTGAGGCTTAGCATATATAGCTTTTATAATTTTGAGGTAAGTTCCTGTTATCCCTAGTTTTTCTAATGTTTTGCACATAAAGGGATGCTGTACTTTGTCGAATGCTTTCTCTGCGTCCACCAAGATGATCATATGGTTCTTATCTTTAAGTCTATTGATGTGGTGAATAACGTTTATTGATTTCTGTATATTGAACCAGCCTTGCATCCCAGGGATGAATCCTACTTGATCATGGTGCACAATCTTTTTGATATGTTTTTGTATACGATTTGCCAGAATTTTATTGAGGATTTTTGCATCTAAATTCATTAGGGATATTGGTCTGTAGTTTTCTTTCTTTGAGGTGTCCTTCTCTGGTTTGGGAATCAGGGTGATACTGGCCTCATAGAATGAATTTGGGAGTTCTCCCTCTTTTTCTATCTCCTGAAATAGATTATGGAGTATTGGTATTAGTTCCTCTTTAAATGTTTTGTAAAACTCTGCTGTATATCCATCCGGTCCTGGGCTTTTCTTGGTTGGTAGTCTTTTGATGGCTTCTTCTATTTCCTCCCTTGATATTGATCTGTTTAGGTTGTTTATATCTTCCTGATTCAATCTGGGTAGTTCATATGTCTCAAGGAATTTATCTATGCCTTCACTATCTTCTATTTTATTAGAGTATAGGGTTTCAAAATAATTTCTAATTATCGTCTGTATTTCTGAATTGTCTGTTGTGATGTTGCCTTTTTCATCCCATAAGCTAGTAATTTGGGTTCTCCCTCTTCTTCTCCTTGTTAGTGTGGCTAGTGGTCTATCAATCTTATTTATTTTTTCAAAGAACCAACTTTTAGTTTTGTCAATTTTTTCGATTGTTTCTTTTGTTTCGATTTCATTGATTTCTGCTCTAATTTTAATTATTTCTTGCCTTCTACTGTATTTGCTGCTGATTTGTTCTTCTTTTTCTAAGGCTTTGAGGTGTAGTATGAGGTCATTTATTTGTTGGCTTTTCCTTCTTTTAAGGAATGAACTCCATGAAATGAATTTTCCTCTTAGTACTGCTTTCATAGTGTCCCAAAGATTTCGATATGTTGTTTCTGAGTTTTCATTTACCTCTAAGAATTTTTTAATTTCCTCTTTGATGTCTTCTGTAACCCTTTGTTCATTCAGTAGCATATTGTTTAATCTCCATGTGATGTAGGGTTTTTCCTTTCTCATTTTATTATTGATTTCCAATTTCATTCCATTATGATCAGATAAAATGCATGGTAGTATCTCAACTCCTTTGTAATTGCTAAGCTTTGCCCTGTGACATAATATATGGTCTATTTTTGAGAAGGATCCATGTGCTGCTGAGAAGAAAGTGTATCCGCTTGATGTTGGGTGGTATATTCTGTATATATCAATTAAGTCTAAGTTATTTATTGTATTATTGAGCTCTATGGTTTCTTTATTCAATTTTTGTTTGGAAGATCTGTCCATTGGTGAGAGAGGTGTATTAAAATCTCCCATGATTATTGTGTTGTGGTCTATTAGACTCTTGAACTTGAGAAGAGTTTGTTTGATGAACGTAGCTGCACCATTGTTTGGGGCATATATATTAATGATCGTCAAGTCTTGTTGGTGTATGGTTCCCTTGAGCAGTATGTATTGTCCTTGTTTATCCCTTTTGATTAACTTTGGCTTGAAGTCTATTTTATTTGATACAAGTATGGACACCCCTGCTTGCTTCCGGGGTCCGTATGAGTGATATGATTTTTCCCAACCTTTCACCTTCAGTCTGTGTATGTCTTTTCCTATCAGATGAGTCTCCTGTAGGCAGCATATTGTTGGATCTTTTTTTTTAATCCATTCTACTAGCCTATGTCTTTTGATTGGTGCATTTAAGCCATTAACATTTAGGGTTGCTATTGAGATATGGTTTGTATTTCCAGCCATATTTGGTTATGTATGATACTTAACATGATTAGTTTTTCCTCTATGCTTAGTTTTTCCTTTATTGTACTACCTCCCGTTGTTGGTTTTCATTGTTATTTTTCATTTCCTCTTCCTGTAATGTTTTGCCAAGGATGTTTTGAAGAGCTGGTTTTCTAGCTGCAAATTCTTTTAACTTTTGCTTATCGTGGAAGATTTTTATTTCATCTTCAATCCTGAAGCTTAATTTCGCTGGATACATGATTCTTGGTTGGAACCCTTTTTCTTTCAGCGTTTGAAATATGTTGTTCCAGGATCTTCTAGCTTTCAGAGTCTGTGTTGAAAGATCAGCAGTTATCCTGATTGGTTTACCCTTAAATGTAATCTGCTTCCTCTCTCTTGTGGCTTTTAAGATTCTCTCCTTATTCTGTATGTTGGGCATCTTCATTATTATATGTCTTGGTGTGGATCTCTTATGATTTTGTATATTCGGTGTCCTGTAGGCTTCTAGTATTTGGATTTCTTTTTCATTCTTTAAGTCTGGGAAGTTTTCTAGTATTATTTCATTGAATAGATTACTCATTCCCTTGGTTTGGACCTCTGTACCCTCTTGTATCCCAATAACTCTTAGGTTTGGTTTCTTGATGTTATCCCATAATTCTTGGATGTTCTGCTCATGATTTCTTAACATTCTCGCTGAGCTGTCTATGTTCTTTTCAAGTTGAAAAACTTTGTCTTCGTTGTCTGAAGTTCTATCTTCCAAGTGTTCTACTCTGCTAGTAATACTCTCATTTGAGTTTTTAATTTGGTTTATTGTTTCCTGCATTTCCAGGATTTCTGTTTGTTTGTTTTTTATATCCTCTATCTCCCTATAGAGTTGATCTTTTGCTTCTTGGATTTGTTTATGTAATTCATTGTCAAAGTGATTTTTCATTGTCTGAATTTGATGAATAATGTCTTCCTTGAGACTCCAGATCATCTGAAGCATGTATATCCTGAACTCTTTGTCTGACATTCCATCAGCTGCAGATATTACCTCATCTAATGTTGAATTGACCTGTATTGTTTGTGGTCCTTTCTTTCCTTGTCTTTTCATACTGCTCATGATTCTTTCTAGCTTTGTGAAACTGTTGAGCTAATGTTTTTCCCCTTATATATTTGTATTGTTCTTGAATAGCTCCAATATCCCTCTTTTTCGGAGAAAGACAATGTTAACAGATCCCAATATCAACAGTACATTATCTAAGGACAAGTTTTCATTATTAATACATTTATAGTTAGATTCTAAGACTATAGATATTGGATTTAATTATTACTTAAGAATATATTCCTTAGTTTCATAAAAGGCGTACCATATCTGGTGGCATATAGAAAACTTAATTTCAGACGAAGGATGTTATACTTAAAGAGAAAGGAGTGAGGGAATGAGGTTAAACTAACTTAGCACCTTTGGAGAACTCTAACCACTCGACTGGTAATTTATGGAAGAATGTATAGACTCAACCTCCTATTTAGATAGTTACCCTATGTATAGATAGCAAAAGTTAGGAGATTGAAAGTGGTATAGAGAGAATATGAATTAAAAAAAAAAAGAAAAGAAAAGAAATAAGAAGGAAGAAAAGAGAAATAAGAGAAGGGAAAGGGAAGTAAGATAGAAATACAGAAAAAAAAATAGGGGGGAGGTGGGGTATATGCAATTCCTCTATATTATATTACTTTGGTAATTCAGTTGTTCATGCTCAGTTCTTGGTTTCACATATGCTGAAGTTGTGGAAGAGAGAGAAGAAAAGAGAAAGAGAGGAAAAAAAAAAAAGTCTCTCAGAACACTGTTTTCTTTGCTTCCAGTAGGTGGCGTTGTCTATTCCTAGTTTGAGCCTCTGTATTCAGGGTGGTGGGTATAGCCAGTGTGAAGGGAAATGAGCTTCCACCTGTATCTTCCCTACTCTAGTCTCTGAGGTAGAAACCAGGTGCCTCTACAGTTGTTGTTTTGTGTTGATAGCTACAATCCCCAAAAGCGTGGGAAATAAATTTTGAGTTATCGCAGCTAAGGGTGGGGGAGTTGGAAATCGGGTACCTGGATCAGCGGCAGCTGTGCTGGTAGCCACACCCACTTTGATGGGTTTTAAGGGTTGATGGGCTTCCTGGAGACTAGCGCTCAAGGCAGGACGGACTTCCTCCTCCGGTCTGGCTGAGCGGCTGGCGCCTTCCTGCTCCGGTCTGGCTGGCGGCTGGCGCCTTCCTGCTCCGGTCTGGCTGGGCGGCTGTCGCGGCTTCCTGCTCCGGTCTCGCCCCTTGATTCTTAAATGTTAAACCAATTTTAAATTTCTGGGATAAACCATACTTGGTCATGGTGAAAATATGATATCTAACACCTGTATTTTGCTGTGTTTGGTTTGCTAGTATTGAGAATTTCTGGGTATACATGAGATTTTGGTTTGTAGTTTACTTGTGTTGTCTTTGTCTAAATAAATTATAGCTTCAGAAAATGGGTTTGGAAGTATTGTTTACCTCTTCCTTTTGGAAAGAGTTTAAAAATATTATTGATTCTTAACTTTGGTAGAACTTTGAAACCCTCTGGGCCTGGATTTTACTTTGCAGGTAGTTTTTTTATTATTATTAATCTATTCACTTGTTATAGTCTATCTAGATTATGGTATTTAGGAATTTGTCCGTTTTATCTAAGTTATCTAATTTTGGTGTACAATTGTTCATAATCCTTTTTATTTCTATAGTGTTAATGATAATGTCCCCTCTTTAGTTCTGACTCTGGCAATTGGAGTCTTCTTTTTAGGTTTTTTTTTTTTTTTTTAAGTACTGTGGATTGAACCCAGTGGTACTTCAACACTGAACTACATCCCCAGTCTTTTTTTTTTTTTTTTTTTTTGGTTAATTTTTGAAACAGTTTTGAGAAGTTGCTCAGGGTCTTGCTAAATTGCCCAGATGGCCTAGAATTTGCAAACACCTGGCTCAGCTTCCTGAGTCTCTAGGATTATGGGTGGTGGGTGTGTACCATGGCATCAGCCTGGGTCCTCTTCTCTCCCAGCCACTTGTTCAGTCTAGCTTAGGACATAGCAATCATGTTAATCTTTTTGAAGAACCAGCTTTGAGTTTCCATTAATGTTTGTTTTTCTATTCCCTATTTAATTAATTTCCATTCTGACTTATTTCCTTTTTTTTTTTTTTAGTGTAAGGTTAGGTTATTGGTTTGATATCTTCTTTCTTTAGACATTTACACATGTAAATTTTCCTCTAAGCATGATTTAGATGTGTTCCATAAGTTTTGTTATAGTGTTCTTCATTTCCATTCATCTTAAATTATTTTCTGACTTCCCTTTTGATTTCTACAATCTGTCAGCTATTTAGGAGTGTGTCGTTTACATGTATGTGTAAGTTTACCCAGTTTTCCCCCTGCTATTGATTTATACTTTTCATTCTACTGTGGTTGGAAAACTTACTCTGTTGCCAATACTTCAGAGCCTTGCTGTAGCTAAGGAAAGTTGGTCCAAGATTGATAACCCCACAATATAAATTAAAAATTGTCTGTTAAAATGAAAAAGAATACAATTTAGTCATCCCTGAAAATGGCCATGCATAATTTTTGACAGTACGACAGTTGAAGAATGACTATTAACCAAATCTCGAAAGGGAATCATTTTAATGCTATTAAAAATAATAGCATAAGAAAGTCTGCGTAAGCTTTGTGCAGTGATGCACACCTGTAACCCAAGCATCTCAAAGAGCTGAGGCAGAAGGATCTGAAGTTCAAGGCCAGTCTTAGTGATTCAGTGGGACGCTGTTCAAAATTAAAAATAGAAAAGGCTATCTCAATGGTAAAAGCATCCCTAAATTCAATCTCCAGTACCAAAAAAGAAAACAAAAAAGTGATGTTAGAAGAAAATCACTGATAATGAAATCCGTAAATGAGAAGAGACCCCAAGGACACAGGACTTCCAGTTCACAGAGCAGTTCAGGGGAAAAAACTTAAAAAAGAACAGAAACCAATTTAAGCCTTCCACAAAAAAATGATTCCCCAGAGTTCAACCAAAAAGTATAAGAGTATTTTAAGCAAACTTTTTTTTTTTTTTGTACCAGGGATTGAATCCAGGGGTACTTAACCACTGAGTCAACATCTGGAGCCCTTTATTTAGAGAATAGGGTCTTGTGGACTTGTGCAGGGACTCACTAAGTTGCTGAGGCTGGCTTTGAACTCGATCCTCCTGAGCTGCTTGGTATGCCACTGCACCTGAAGAAAGAGCATGTGTAGTATAGTTCTATTAATGACCCTTCACTGAGAAGAGACCCCCAAGGACACAGGACTTCCAGTCCACAGAGCAGTTCAGGAAAAACAACTTACAAAAGAACAGAAACCCATTTAACCCTTCCACAAAAGTCACCAAGGTTAGGCTAGCTAGAATGTGCTTTAACCATTGCTTATTTAATTGAATTAAAGGAAAGCCATATTTTATGTTTGTTACATGCTGACCTTGGAAGAGAAAGAAGCCTCTCAGGGTCAAAGGAATACACAAGAGCCAAGCACAGCTCCAGACCTCTGTATGTAGGGAAAAAAGACATCAGTTTTAAACAAGAAAGGTCTTTTTTTTTTTTTTTTTTTTTTTTAAAGATCAGCAAAAATTAGACTGGGCACTATGTCACACAACTGTAATCCTAGCTGCTCAGAAGGCCTGGGGATTCAGCTCAGTGGTTAAGTGCTCCTGTGTTCAATCTCTGGTACCACACGCAGGTGAATTGGCAAATTAAATAGTGGAGGTTTGAAAAAAAAATATTTCATTTTGCTAATTCCAGTCAAAAAATGGATTTTGTTTAATTTACATAACTCCGAGCTCTGGTTTCTTAAACTTGTCGAGATTCTCCATTTTAAAGCAATTATTGTCAAACACCAAACTCTTGATATGAAAAAAGGGTATTTTTGTATTTTATATGACTCATATAAGATATTACTTATATCTGGGTGTAGTGGCATGGGCTTGTAGTCCCAACTTCTTGGGAAGCTGAGGAGAAAGGATCACAAGTTCAAGACCAGCCTGGGCATCTTAATGAGGTCCACCTCAAAAAAGAGTAAGGTACTGCTTGTCCTCACTTTTTAAGTCTGATGGGAATTAGGTAATATGGCTAAAAAAGGAGGGTCTAGAAATTTTGTTATAGGGAGTATATTTGAATAACTTCTGGAACTAACAGAAACTTAGGTAAAGTCATTTTACCTTTGTAGACTCCAAATTCTATCTGCATTAAAATAGTAATTTGGCCTAAAATTTGGATCCATGTGAATTTCCCCAGATTGAATCTTTCTAATTAGTTGAAGCTAATAATTCTACTTACATCATATTCAGAATATCATATTGGTTTTAAAATAATTGTTTCACCATTAAGAAGGTGAAAGCCATTGCTTGGCTTAGTCTTTTCCAGTCTTCATGAATGTACTCATATTCTGTTTATGTTTTACCTTATTTCTCTACTTTCCCTCAATTTTTTATCAAAAGGTACATCTCCCTTTGGGATACGTTAGGTAAATTATAAATATATTAGGTTTTATAGAATGAAAATGTAGAAAACATTGGTTTAGGATATATTACTTAAAAGCACTACTGGATATTTTCTAGATACTTTCCAGATAAATATATTTTCCATAAGAAAGGAAAAGTTAATTCTTTACAAGATTAGAGACCAGAAGAAGCCAATTTTGTTGTGTTCTTATTGGGTCTATGTACTTTTAGTTGTGGGGATAAGGTCACATGCTGGTTTGCATGCTGATTTTAAAGATCATTGATTACTATTCAACCTAATTACAAGAGATCAGTTTCAAATTGTACTTTAGGATTGTTCATGGAATTGGGCCTGCCTGTGGAGTGATAATTTACAGTCCTTTGATGGGGATGAAATTAGTAGATACCGCTGAAGAGGATGACTTCAGAGAAGACTGCTACAGGGATACTTTCATGCCAGTGAAAAACCCCATCAAGGGAGGATGGCATCATTGCAGGATTTCAGTTAAAGTTATTTTCAAATACCAAAAGTTTAGCCGGGTGCAGTGGTGCACTCCTGTAATCCAGCAGCTCAGGAGGCTGAGACAGGATTACAAGCTGGAGACCAGCCTCGGAACTTAATGAGGCCCTAAGCAACATAGTGAGACCCTATTTCAATATAAAAAATTAAAAGGGCTGGGGATGTAGTTCAGTGGTAAAGTGCCACCCCACCCCTGTTTCAGTCTCCAGTATCAAAAAACAAAACAAATCAAATAACAATAACAAAAATCTAGTCATATTGGTATACACAAATTTTAAGGCATCTGCCTTTTATGTTCTTAGCCTTGGTGTAATGAGAAATAAGTGTCAGCACTTTTTGTTGCTCTTTGCAAGTGGCAGAGAGAACTGAGCTGGTCAAGAGGCCTGGATTCCATTCCCATCTTTTTCATTTACTAGTCCTCTATTTTTTTCCTGTTGACTGTATTTTCTCACCTATAACACAGGGATAATAATATCTGACCCTACAAGTTGTATCACCAAAGAAAGCACTTTGAAAGTATTAAAAAAAATCACTAGAAATTTATAAGGTATTATAATGATGAGGAATGAAAATTTAGGTTGCAACATTGAAAAAATATGCTGTCCTATTTTTTTTTTTCCCTTTTTGGTGCACTTTTCTAGGTGAATGTGCCTCTTAGGAGCAATTGCCTGGAAGTGTCTGGGATAAGTTTGGGCTGCACAGACAGGTGTGCTCCCTGAAGGCCGTGCTCCCTGAAAGACTCAGCAGCTCAGCCAGCACATCCGGAATGTGAAGCATGAAGTACATTTATTCTGCAAAAATGATAAGTAATGTAAGAAAAAATGTCAAGGATTCCATTTTTTAATAAACACAACAAAAGCAATGAAAACAAATCATTTTTGGAGCAATATGCGGTCGTTTTTCACAGATCTCGCAACACTGAAAAAGACATTTAGATGTTGATTTGAATTGTCCAGACATTTCAACCACATAGTACAATTTTTAGAAGTTGAAGTCATAGAATGACCATGATATCAGGGTTGCGACTTAGCTCAGTGGTAGAGCACTAGCATGCTAGAAGCCCAGGGTTCATTTGCCTAGCATGTGTTAGGCACTGGGTTCAATCCTCAGCACCACGCAAAAATAAAGTCGTTGTGTCTGTCTACAACTAAAATAATAATAATAAAAAAATCAATGACAGGGGATGGAGTTGTGGCTCAGAGGCAAACCCTGGCATGTGTGTGAGGCCCTGGGTTGGATTCTCAGCACCATATTAAAAAAAGGTCCACTGACAACTAAAAAAAAAAAAAGTAAATGACAAATGACAAATTTGGCCAAATATACTGAACACAAAAGTATTTGAATCTTTGAAATTGAACTGAAAGTGAAAAAGAGAAAAAGAGCTAACTAATTCCACAGGATACCTTGAACTCCACTGATAATGTATCAACCTCTGGTAGCCTTTGAAGGGGCCAGCAGTCACTTTTGAAGACTCTTGTGATGATGAATAGGTGGGGCTTTTAAAGGGTACTGAAAATCAAATAAAAGAATTATGCTGCCTTTGTACAGAAAATGTCAAATATTCAGCCTATATAAAATAAAATCACTGATTTTTCAAGATTTTCCTTCTGTGTAGAAATGGAACATCAGGCAACATTCTAGCTCTCATCTTGCCTCAACTTAATGACATACAAGCTCACCAAGGCAAAAGATTTACTTTAAATGTGGTATAGCCATGAATTTGCACAGGGCACATGCACAAGTGGGCACACATGAATATATACATACGGTCTTTCCATTGTTTATATATCCCTGTGACTCAGTGCCATTATGTTTTTCCCTTCCAAAATATTTTTAAAATTATCCCTTAGGAAAGGAAAAAAATCTTAGTGTTACAAATTTGTTTTTAAGATCAAGCTTAACATTAAATTTGGATTTTTCATTTCTACTCCTCCTTTCCCTCATTGTTACCTTTAGGTGGATATTTATTTACTACTCATGCCTGATACTTAGTAGCAGGCTCCTGGATTGCTCAGCTGATTAATTCATTTCAGTTATTTCTTGGGAGTAAAGCAAGGACACAAGTGTTTTTGGCTATAGTTATCCAAATGCAGTGGGGCAGCAATATCCCACAAAGCCAGAAGATGGTGGTGCTGTCTACAAAAACAGACCATGTCACTCTATTGTTCAATTTATTTTAAGCCCCGATGTATTTACAAAATCCTTATAGAATCTAAACTTTCAAAATAGCAAAATTTGAGAATGTTTGAGCATGATTTTAATCATAGTCTTACAAGGAATCAAAGCTCTTTGCCTATGAGGGTGTGTTCACATATAAATACTGCATTTTTACAAAGGAGATTATGAACCCATAATTAAGTGGTGCTACCTTTTAAAAAAATCCATTTTACTATTTTTGAACTGAGGATTGAACCCAGGGCTGCTTAACCAGTGAACCACATCCCCACCCCTTTTTATTTTTATTTTGAGACAGGGTTTCCACTAAGCTACTGGGGTCCTCCCTAAATTTCTGAGGCCTATCTTGAACTTGCAATCCTCCTGTCTCAGCAGGAGGTGCACCACCATGCCCAGATGTATGTCTTTAAGTGAAATTATAATAAGGTGCCTAAAGAGCCCCCACCCCTTAGACATCTAAGCAGCTGTGATTTTTTTTTTCCTGCAAGATGTAATGTTTAGCATGAGGTTTCTAATATTGCACATAAAATGGTAGTTCCTATAAATTTCTTACTTGGTTGATGTTTTCAACTCTGAGGTATTTCACACAAGACTAGCCTTAGAAGTAACTCATTTACCAACGGGTGATTTCTTTTTTTTTTTTTTTAAAAATACTTGTTTTTTAGTTGTACACAATACCTTTTATTTTGTTTATTCAATTTTTATGTGGTGTTGAGGATCAAACCCAGGGTTCTGGCGCATGCCAGGCGAGGCTCTACTGCTGAGCCACAACCCCAGCCACTCGACAGGCGATTTCTGTACTTAAGAATTACTTTTTATTGCTTGCTTAGCGGGTTACCTGAGGCCCGGGAGTAATTTCCTGCATTCTGTGGCTAATTGCCTTGGGCTGAGTTTGCCACTGTGCTGTCCATTCCCTGTCCTGTGAGCAGACTGGGTTAGGCGGGTGATGACGCGTGTGGTTATGGAGACATTACCTTAGGGGGCTGTTCTGATGTTACCGATGATCTGAAAGGACACTGAAATACTCATCTGCAAAAGACGGCCACGTCCCAGGCCTTGATCTAGGCGACTGGAAAGAGTCAAGGAGGGACATCAGAAAGGATCCTTGACCTTAACGAAGATGAGAAAGGGAGATGCACAATAAAAATCTAAAAACCAGTAGAGCAGGGTGCGTGGAGGGTACGGAGTGGATGGTCAGGAGATGGGGAGGCCCGGGCCGCGGGGATTCCCTGCAGGCCGGGGCTCGGGTTCCTGAGGAGAATTTCTGCAATCCTGTTCCCGGGGCGGCTCAGTGACAGTGACTACCTGCTTTCTCGGCAAGGTGGCTCCCGGCTGGCTTGCTCCGGCAGCGCGGCGGCAGGCGGGGAACCTGGGCCGTGCCCACCTCCGCGGGTAGCCCCGGGCTGAGCGGCACGCCCCTGGCGCGCCGCCCCCACCGCACGTCCTGCCGCCCGCCCCGCCGCGTGCTCCGCTCCCTCCCTCAGCCGCGCATCCTCAGCTCGGCCGCGCGGGGCTCGGGCCGCGGCCCCTCCCCAACCGCGCCGGCGCCCCCGCGCACGCCCTCCGCCGGCGGCGTTCCCGCCCGCGAGGCTCCGGGGCACGCCGGGCGGGGCAAGAGGACGCCAGCGCGGCCGACCGGCCTCTCGGAGCCGCCGCGGCGCCGGCCGCCTCGCTCGCCCACGCCGCCCGGCCCTCGGATCCCGCGCCTGAGCGGCGCGCGCGGCCGGGTGGGGCGCGGCTCGGGCGGAGGCGCGCGGGGACGATGTCGCGGAGCTGAGCGGACGCGGCAGCGGCGCGGCGCCCTCCGCGGGATGGCGCAGGCGGCTGGCGGCGAGGGCCCGGCCGAGCCCGCGGCCGCGGCGGGCCCGCCGGAGGCTCTGAGCCTGGAGGAGATCCTGCGGCTGTACGGGCAGCCCATCAACGAGGAGCAGGCGTGGGCCGTGTGCTACCAGTGCTGCGGCTCGCTGCGGGCCGCCCGCCGGGCCCCGCGCCGCGTGCGCTCGGCTGCGCAGGTCCGCGTCTGCAAGGACGGCGCCGTCACGCTGGCGCCCGGAGACGAGGGCCCGGCGGCCTCGGGTGAGCCGGGCGGAGGGCGCGGAGGGCGCGGAGGGCGGGCGGCGAGCGGAGGGCGCGGAAGGCGGCAGGCGGGGTGGGGGGGCGGGAGGGCGCCCTGCGCTGGGGGCTGCGGGCCGGCAGGGCCTCCCCTCCGCGGCCGCTCGCCCTGTCGGTGGGGAGCTCCGAGCCCCGCGGCCCCGCGCAGAAGGCGGTCCGCACGCACCGGCCCTCGGTGACCGCGCGCGGTGGTTACCGAGCCGCAGAGGTCTCAGCCGGGGAGGAGGCTGCGGTGTGGAGAGACACTCAGGACTGCAGGGCTCCTGGAAGCCGCGGACGTGGTTTGCCGGTGTTGGGTTTTGCCGAGATGACAAACAGGCTCCTCAGTAAAGACTTGACTGAATGTTGAGGGCAGAGGGGAAACGGGTTGGTCACCCATTGTCTAGTGTCAACCAACCTGCACCTACTGGGGACCAAGAGGAGGTTGGCGGTATGTTTCTCCTGCCAGTTTTTATCTAATTCCGTTTTTTGAGAGGCAGGTCTATTAAAACATGGGAAAACAACCCACCTTCGACTTTGAGAAAGTTGATGGAAATGTCAAAATGCTTAATGTGAAAGATGTAATTCAGAATTAGTCTGTAAAAATGGCATTCAGTGAAAATCCTTTTCTAAATTAAAAACATTCAAGATTATAGTTATTCTTTTAGTCCTACCAGAACATTTCTCTTTCTGTGTATGTGTGTGTGTGTGTGTGTGTATGTGTATGTGTATGTGTGTGTGTGTGTTAAACCCATTTTTATTTATTTAAAGTCAGCTTCTAATTTTTTAAACTGATTTGTCCTCCAATTGCACATATTTTTGAGGTACCATGTGATGCATCCATACGCGCATACATTGTGTTATTTAAAGCCAGCCTTTTGAAGATTCTTTTGAGATTATATTTCAGATTTTCTGGATCTGATGCATCTGTTGTGTCTGGACTTGGACTCAGTTGTAAATACTACCTGCAGTTATCATTTATTTAGAGTATTAAGATGGAATGAAAAAGATACCTTTTTGAAAGGACAGTGAAGTTGTGCCTTGGTACTTAGTTGTTTTCTAGGAGAAGTGGTGAGCAGCCTGCTTTTAGAAGCAGCCTTGGTGCTTTCCAGAGAGAAAAACCCTGGTTTTGAATAGTCTTTCTCCTGAACTTACTCCAAAGAGAGTACTCCAGCTGCCAAAGACTGACAGGTTCTTTTTGTTGTAATTAGAACTTTCCTTATATGACATCCATGATTTTAGACATCCTAGTGTAGTCTCAGTGTAATGCACTGCGGAGAGAATAGTGAGCAGAAATGGCATGGGTGTGCAACTGTCCTCTTCCTTCCTTCTGCATGTGACCTCTGCTGTCAGCTGTGGAGAGAACCTGATCAATGTTGATGAAGTCATGAGCATTTCAGGCCCTGTTAAAAATGTTTAGGAAGTTCATTATAAAATCTTATTGATATTAACTTATTTTCTCAGGATTTACAAGTAGCTGCATGGCTGTGCAAGACATAGTGTCTTTGAATATTTAATCATGATTCTTAGAAGTGATGAGTAATTTGGCACTGGGCATACTTGTGTAAGTTCTATTTTTAAGGAAAAATTGTATTTATACAACATCCATTGTAAGAAGCATTTTTCCTCTTGTATTTAGTGTGATTATATGTGGTTAATAATCAGCATTGTTTACATTTTCAAATGTTATACATTGAGTTATTTTCTAAATGGAGGCTTAGGGAGTCCATCTACTTGCCGAAAGTCATACTGGGAATTCTGAATTAAATCCAAGTCTTTTTGACCTCTACTCTTTGTAGTACTGTTGAATGACAGATTTGGTTTGAATTCCTTTCCTTTGTAGCTGAATGACCTTGAATAAGTTCCTTAACACTCTTTGTGTCCAGCCTTCTGTATAAAAGCATAATACATGTCTTTTTTTTTTTCTTTTCCCCCATCCAGGAAAGGTTTAAGTGAAATAATATATCTAAAGTGCCTGACACTTTTTTACCCTATCCCCTGATTCTTTCATACCACAACAGTGCCTGTAGTTAAGCTGTTTTTTATTTCTACTCAGAATTGAAACAGATGTCTAAGGGCTATTTTTCTTTTTGGTGCCAGGGGTTGAACCCATGGCTTTGCCATGCTAGGCAGGTGCTCTACCACTGAGCTACACCCCCAACCCCTAGGCAAGAGTTTCTCAGCTGAATAGTTATTTTTGGCTGAATAGTAATTTCTGTGGAGGCCTCCTGTGCAGCATCTTGGGTTTCTACCACTGGATGCCAGTAAGCCCTATTTGTGACAATAAAAAGCCTACAGACATTGCCAACTATTTCCTGAGGACAAAATTATCCCCTGTTGAAGGTTACAGATGTGCCCAGGAGTGTGTTCATATGTAGCAGTGGATACTGGTGGTAGTCCTTAGGTGAGCACACCTTTCAGTTTGCTGAGCTGAACGAATGGTGGCATTGCTTCTTGCTGCCGCTGGTATCATCCCAGTTAGAAAGAAGAAAGAGAAGAAAGAGAACCTCATAAGCTTTACCACCTTGTTTTGGGGCTGAATGTAGTAATAATTGACTTTAGTTCTGTTTTACTTTTTTTTGTGGTGCTGGAGATTCAACATATGGCCTCAGGCATACTAGGCAAGGGCTCAACCACTGTGCTTCACTCCTAGACCTGTTCTTTAAAGAGCATTGAGGGAGTTTGGTTCCAGATCCCCTGCAAATACCCAAGTCCTTGGACTGGCATGGTGCTTGCATGTGACTTTAGCACATCTTCTATAAATTGCTTTTGATACTTAGCATTATGTGGCAACCCGCAGATACTGAGGGCTGACTCTGCAGATCCATTCCAGAACAGTCCCATTTAGCTTGGATAAAACAAATAGGAGTACATTATAGGAGAAATAGAAAATGACGAAAATTGTCCAAGGCATAGAAATGAGACACACTGGAAGGAAGAACAAGTGATCTTATTTAGCATTCAGATATGTCTCAGAGCCACGCTTGGGTCATCATAAACGCAGTGTGGTATAAAACTGAGGGAGATAAGGAAAAGGAAAATTGTGAGCTAGGATTGTAAAACCAGCAGTGTGTTTTATGAAGTGTTTCTGTGATGACAGGAGGCTAGATTGCCTGGAATCAGGAGGTTTATGATTCTTCTTAGGTAGTTTATGTAACATTCTTATCTTCCCCAATGTTCAAGCAGTTGTGCTCATCAGACCTTATTGTGGGGAGAGTTTCTTAGGTACAGAGTGATGAAGTTTTCATTTTCACACGCTGATAGTCAAGGACCTAAGGATATGGGTTCTGGGTACTCACGAGGAAACCTAACTGGCACTTAGAGTGCACTTCGGTATGTTTAGGAAGTAGTAACTGATGAAATTGAGGTAATATTCTAGATCATAAAAGATTAAAACATTTGTTTTTCTGGAATGCCACAAAGATTTACTAATAGCATAATATTAGAAATTAGAATCATGCATGGGCTGTCAGCCTTCAGGACTTAAACACATTAAATGACAGCAGTCATTTATTTAAAAATTTTATTTCACTTTTTTAAATATGCCTTTAGTTTTGGTTGTGTAAAGAACATTTTAAAAATTATGGTCACATCTTGATTTTAAATAACCTTAAGGTTAATAATAGGTTTTCCTGGGAGGAACAATGAAGGCTGTGTGCACACTAATAAAGACATCCCTTGAGAATGGTTTCTTGGTGTAGGGAACATTCAGGCTTTGTTTGGGATTTGAAAAGAGGATATGATCAGTCAGCTTCTCAGCAAGATTCTTGCTAATTTATTGGTGAGAATGGTGTTGGAATAATATCCCGTTGGATTTTAAAGAGAAAATATTTGTGAAGAAGGTGGACGTAATGAAAACATGTTTAAAAACATTTTTGTCCACTCTTGTTTTATTTCTTGTGTGATTACATCCTGGCCATTAAATGAAAAGAACATAGGAGGTATGTGTGTGAGTCCAGGGCAGGTGTTGGGGGTTAATGGTGAGATTAAGGGCTGGTAAATGCCTGATCGGTTACAGGAATAGGTAAAACTCATCTTCTGTACGGTATGTTCAGATCTGTCAGTTTAATTCCCTCTAACATATATTCAGTGGGTTTCTACTATGTGCAAGCAGTGTTCTAGTTTTCATGGGTTATTTAAACATAAAAAGTTGTAGTCATTGAACAGGAGAAAATAAAACCTAAACAGAGTGGTAAATTTACCATGAAGTTAAATGAGACCTTAAACTTCAAGCCCCTTTATTTACCCAGGCCCCTCCCAGTTCATTTGCAAAACTAAATCATGATCAGATAAGATCAAAGTCACTCTCAGTGTCACCTTCCAACATACTTCCACTTGGATTGTGTGGTCATGTGGGCTTTGGGGAGAGATTCTGAAAGAGCACATGATTTCTGTCTTTTTTTCTGTCTCACGCAAAGGGAAACAAAGAATTTATATTCAGGTGTTGGTGCTTCAGTAAGTTGGGGGTGTGTCAAGAAAGCATTAGTCTCACTATAAGTTTTGACTGAATGAGAACAATTATTGATCTGCCAAGGGTCATGTGTTGGTTGGTGAGAGCCCTGGGTGAGCTCAACTGTAAGGTCACAGGTTCTGCAGGCAGCAGTTCCCATCCCTTTTCCTTAAGGGTGTCATGAGGCTCTTTGTAGTTCCACTTGCTTCTTGTTGTCCAAGTGGAACACAAGAAAAGGGTCTCTTTCAAGTATTTAAAAGGATGAGGGAAATACTGTTTGTTACCCGTCCCCCAAAAAACAACGTCGACAACAACAACAACTATTTTATTTTGGACAGAATTTTAAGTTTACAGAAAAGTTACAGTGATAATTCAGAGAATTTCGTGTGCCCCTCACTCACTTCCTGTGGTGCTAGCATCTTACATCCTCGAGGCACCTCTGTCAGAACTGCATGAAGACCAGCAGTGGTATACTACTGTTTCCCTGAGCTCCTTATGTGCCTTGGGTTCCTCCAAGTTTTCTGCCTCTTTCCTCTGTAGAAATCCTGCCCAGGATGCTGTCCTGCAGTTAGTCGTACTGCTTGTTCTGTTTTGGTCTGTGACAGTTTCCTGGTGAAGTGTCCCTCCATTTGGGAGTGTCTAGACTGGGGTGCTGGAAGAGAATTCCAGAGGAGAAGGGCTCTTCTCAGGTGGTGCTGGGGCCTGGAACGGCAGACGTTATGTTAACCTTGACACTTAGTTAAGCAAGTTTTTTCCCAGTTTCTCTGCCAAGTTATTGTTTTCATCTTTTCAGTGCTCTTGTTTAGAAATGGGATGGTAAGTCCAGCCTCATTCAGAAAGAGGGCCAGGTGAGATTGTCCCCTTCCCGCATTTACTTATTGATCCGGTCACCTATTTTCATCAGTCTGGATTCCCACATATTTTGTACTTTGGTCATTATCCACTTACATTCTTTTGCTGCTCAGATAGTTCTAGCTGTTGCCACTGTGGCTCTCCTTTGGGGTGGCCACTGGCCTTTTACCCTTCAGCCATCCTTTTTGGTGGCACACATCCTTGCTTTTTGGCACTGCAGGGTGTTTTGAGTCTCATGTTGTATATTTCCTGCCCAGCACCTGGCATTGGCTGAACCTCTAAGGAGTTGTGGTTCCTTGGCTGGGAACAGTTGGACCCCAAAAGCTGAGCCCCAGCTATGCTTGCTGCTGCTCTAGTTTAGTTTTTGTTTTAATGTAGGAGAATTGCAGTGTTAGCTTCGTTCCTTTTGCTAGGTTTGGGGTTTCTTGCCGGTGTTCTGCTTCTGCTGGAAGCCACTGTCCTTTCCTTTGCTCAGCAGGTATTTACTGGATACCACAGAGCCAGGCTGAGTAGGGAGGATGACAGCAGGCTGTGTGTCAGAGGGAGAAATGCCTGGGAGCTGAAGCCAGAGAAGCCTTTGCTGAGATGTTGAAATAGACTCCTGGCGCTCAGGGGAGGCTGCCTGGGTGTAGTGGGCAAGCATTCATTGACTGAGGTGTGCGAATGGTCAAGAAATGGTTTGGGAAATCTCAAGGTCATTGGCCTCCCTCTTTTAAGCAGCTGTGGAGACTGGACTGATGGTGTCCCTAAAACAGTAGCGTAACCATCTAAGTGATAGCCAGTCAGCCACATTTGAAATGGTCCCCTGTTCGCAAATGTGTGCTTTCATTAGGGCTCTCAAGTGCAATGTGTAGGTACAATACACTCCTTGTGGTGTGCGGATCTGCTCATGGAACATCTTACACAAACAAAGAGATGAAAACAGTGTGATCAGGCACAGCGTTGGCTGAGTATTTCAGATTGCTAGCTGGGATCATATTTACTTTAGGAATGTGAAAAACACTGATACATAGCATATAAAGCGATGCAAGTTAGTTGGGAAAGGTCACAATATTTTCTCCAGTGCTAATTCTGTGTGGTTACTTTGGTGGCACAGCCAGGCACGGTTTGCTTTTTCCTGCTATGACTCCGCTGGGGCCACCTGATGCAGCCTTTGCTGCTCACAAGCCAGTGCCCCCCTGGCTGGCGTCCTGTGCGTTCTCAAGTGTGTGAAGGGAGGATGTTCCTTGACCTCTTGCTTGTTTTGCTGCTGGCATTATTCTCATTCAAATTCCTCACCAGATTTTTAACCAGTTCAAGTGCATTTCATGGTATAGTTTGAATCATCTAGTTGAGCAGGTGGTGGGCTGATAACCAAGTACTATAAGGATCTCTTAACAGACTTTTTTTGTTGGTGTGCATGTTGTATATATTTGAAGATAATAATTGGCCACTTCTAACTAAAAAAACATTTTTTTTCACATTTCTTACTCAGAACTTATTTCTTGGGCTTCTTGGGCTTTTTCCGGTTTTTCCCTGCAATTTTTTTTGAAAAATAAATACATAAATACAGGGAAGTGCCCAAGTCATTAGTAATACAACCATGTAAATACTAACCCAGTAAGAACCACACTCAGCATACAAAACAGGACCAGACCAGACCAGACCAGACCAAATCAGAGCAAAAAAGAGGACACCACCAGTCACCCAGAGCCTTCAGCTCAGCTAATCATTGTCTTAGTTTTTGTCACCAGAGATTGGATTTGCTTGATTCAGAATCTTACATTGTGCTTATGTCTGCTTTTTGAAAATCTTTTTCTTTTATTTAGTGCTGGGGATGGAACCGAGGACCTGGCCTGCTTGGCATGGACTCCATCACCAAGCAGTACTCCCAATTGGTCTGGCTTTTTTGTGTGTGTGTGTGTAGTGCTGGGGTTGAACTCGGGGCCTTACACGTGTGAGGCAAGCCCTCTACCAACTAAGCTACATCTCCCCAGCCCCTCTTTGTGACTTCTTTTAATCAACTTTGCATTCATCACTTACATTATTTATTGCATAGTATTCAACTATATGACAATACCTGAATTTTTGTATCCATTCTGCTGTTGCTGTGCATTATGAATAGTTTGGAATTTTTTAGCTGTTTCAAGCACTGCTGTAAACACTGCTGAATTACTAATATTTGGCTTTAAAAAAAAATCTGCCCTTATTTGTTTTCTATTTGTCCCACCTGCTCTGTATACATTTTCTCATTCTCTTTATGAATATTTTTAAAAATTATTAAAATTTTCTTCTTCATTGTAATATTCCATTTTTTTTCTTGTAGTTGCCTTACAACATGCATTATTGACTTATTAAATCTCACATAAATTGTTGTATTACTTTCTGTGTAATGCAAAGACCTTAGAACATTAACTCTGTCTTTTAGTTAATATATTTAATTAATTAACTTGTTTGTTTATTTTGGTATTGAGGATTAAACCCAGGAGTGCTTAACCACTGAGAAACATTCCCAGTACCCCCCTTTTCAAAATATTTTGAAATAGGGTCTTGCTAAGTTTGCTTAGGACCTCGCTAAGTTGCTTGAACTTGCGATCCTCCTGCTCCAGCCTCCTGATTCCCTGGGTTTATAGGTATGAGCCACCGTGCCCAATAGTTCATATATTTTAAATGCCAAAAGACAGTATTTTAACACAATATAATATTCATTAGATTGTTTTACAGAAAGTCAACTCAGTCCTTCCAGGGAATTTGCAACTTCAAAAGTATTTTCGAAATACTACTAAAACATCATCTTTTTCAATGTCTGCAGGAGATTGGTTCCAGTACTATCCCCAGTACCAAAATCCACGAATGCTCAAGTCTCATATATAAAATGGTGAAATATTTATATATAACCTGTGTGTACATCTCCGTATAGTTTGAATCATCTCTATATGATTTGTAATTCCCAGTATAACATATATGCTATGTAAATAGTTATATTGTTCAAGGAATAGTGATGGGGTGGGAGTGTGTGTGTGTTTAGTATAGGCACAATGTTTTTGTATCCACAGTTGGTCAAATCCACTGATGTGAACTTGGGCTGACTATATTTGCTCTTTTTCTTGGATTACTGTATCTAACTCTGGGTCTATTTGTCCCACTTGAGGAACTCCTTTTAGTATTTCCTTAGAGCAGGCCCTGTCGTTGAATTCACTGTTTTTGTTGGTCTGAAGACATCTCAGTTTTGTCTTATGCTTTAAAAATACTTTTGTTCTAATTTTATTTATTTATTTATTTTTGGTAGTGGGGATTGAACCCAGAGGTACTTTACTCCTGAACCACACCCCAAGCCCTTTTTAATTTTAATTGCTAGGTTGCTTAGAGCCTTGCTAAGTTGTTGAGGCTGGCTTTGAACTTGTAATCCTCCTGCCTCAGCCTCCTAAGCTGCTGGGATGACAGACATGTGCCACCGTTCCTGGCCTTTCGTCAATATTTTTAAAGCAAATTTATTTAAAATGTCACACAATGTAAAGTGCACAAGTCCTACATGATGAGTTTTGCAGCATGAGTAGATACATGTAGCCTTGGAACACGTGTAGCCGGAACAGCACTGCTAGCATCAGGGTGGCCTACCTGTGTCTGGTCATGGCCGTTGTTCCTGCTTGCCTTGTGAGCTCTGTCTACTGATGAGCTTATACAGAACCCACAGTGTGTATGGTTTTACGTCTTTTTTTTTTTTTTTCCTAGCCTTTGTGAGGTTGAACCTTGTTTCAATTCATTTGTTCGTGTTTTAGTGTGACATTCCAATGTGCGACTGTACTGTTCCCATCTCACTCTACCTGGACTCTGGGTTTCAGAGACCCAATTATTAGATACTGTGATACTGCTATAAACATTATGAACATATCTTTTGGTATAGGTGTAGCATTTGTGTCTAATATTTAAATGTGCAGTGGTTAGTTCACGTTGGTTGTTCAACATTAATAGATATTGTATTTTTGCCAAAAGTTTTCGAATGCAATTTTTAAACACAACCTTTGGGAAAAAAAAAAAAAACAGTCTAGGACATCAGTATAAATTTTATGTGACTAAGGTTATTAATAATGTATATTTCAAAATAGCTAAAAGAAGGGCTGGGAATGTAGCTCAGTGGTAGAGCACTTGCCTAGCAGTGTTGGATTCAATGCCTCTTACTCCTCTACCCTCCTACACCCTAAAATCAAAATAGGTAAAGGAGAGGATTTTAAGAATTCTTTTTTTTTTTTTTTTTTAAGTACCAGGGATGTTTAACCACTGAACCACATCCTCGTCCTTTTTTATTTTTTATTTAGAGACAGGGTCTTGCTAAGTTGCTGAGGCTGGCCTTGAACTTGTGATACTCTTGCCTCGGCCTCCTGAGCTGCTCAGAATAGAGATGTATGCCATTGTGCCTAGAAAGAATTCTTACTTCAAAGAAATAACTATTTGCGCTGTTAGATATGCTGGGTACTCTGATGTGATCATTCCACAATATATACATGTTAAAATATCACTTTATACCCCATAGCTATATATACAATTATTATTTGTCTATTTGAAGTAAAGCTAAAGTACTGGGGATGTAGCTTAATGGTAGAATGATTGCTCAGTGTGCATGAGTACCTGGGTTTGATCCACTGCAGAGAGGGGGAGAAGGGAGAGAATGTGAGAGGGAGATATTAGTGTCATATGTGGATAGGTTTTATTCCTAATAATATCAGCACTTCATGGCCTATGTTTAGCTTATGAAAACTGACCCTTAGGTTATATTGATTTTTTTTTTTTTTAAGTAGAACTATTGTCTTTCCACCTCATTTCCCATTTTCTTCACCCTCCCCAATATAATTAGAAGCCAAATTCTTATTTAATATCCTAATACCTTTTGTTTCTGAGAAATAAAGCTAGGTTATTATATTTGACAGGTATGGTAGAGTGCCATTAACAATCCCCATAGGGCCTGGCACGGTGGTGCATACTGGTAATTCCAGCTTGAGAGGCTGAGGCAGGAGGATCGCAAGTTCAAAGCCAGACTCAGCAACTGAGGCCCTGAGCAGCTTAGTGAGACCCTGTCTTTAAGTAAAATATAAAAAAGACTGGGGATGTGCCCCAGTGGTTAGGTGCCCCTGGGTTCAATCCCTTGTACCAAAAAACAAAAAACAACAACAAAAAAATAACAATCTCCGTAAGTTGCCTGGTCATGGACATGGCCTGTCTTCCTGGATATTTACTCAGAATACTATGTCAGAGGAATCCTTGTTACATGACTTTATTTGCTAATTTCAGTAATATCTGAGTGCCTTCTGAGTGAACTGTCCCCCAGGTGGAAGATAGAATAAGGGGTGCAGTACACCCATTCCTAGATGAAGCTCGTAGCTGCATTGACACCTGGAGTACAGTACAGCGACCTCAGAATTTCAGAGACCTGTAGAACCTGTGAACCCAGAGCAGGGCGACTGGCTGCCTGTGACACCTGGCTAGTGTCAGAAGAGGTTTTGTTTCTGGACAAGGTAAAGGAGGAGCAGTAGGTAAAAGGAAGGCCTGGGAGGCAGATGCATTGGGGTCGAAAGGTTGGAGGTGTAATGGGAGACAGTGTGCCACCCACCGGAGTGGTGAGTGCCCAGTGTGCTGCCCTACTTCCCCTGGGAACCCTCACTGCAGTGCTGCTAAATCCGTGAACAGCCTGCATTCTCACAGGGTGCTTCAGGCTGCCCCTACCAGTGATTTGGACTTGGCATGGAGGTTAAACCTGTTTGTCCTCTCTGGTGGGCGTTCACTGTGCCTGGGGCAGGGATGTGTGTGGGAGAGCATGCTGGCTGGACTCTGGCTACCCAGAGGTACTCTTGGACTCTCTCTACCAGAGAGGCCAAGAAGGACCTGTAGGGAGGGGAAGCAGGAGGGTGACATGGAGGGCTTTGTAGAGGGGCTCTTGACGGGGTGAGGCTCAGGCCCAAGATGCTAGTGGCCCTCCACGCTGTCTTTAGATCCTGATTGCTCTGAGTTGCAGAACCACTTAGGGGCACAAGGGCTGCTCAGACCAGAGGATGGAGGGCTGACCAGGGGAACTGGAGCAGGGCGAGGCTCTTGAGTTCCTGATGTGTGGGTGAGAAAGAGGCAGGAATCTTCAGACTCCTGGTCTCCCTTCCTGGGTGTTGTGGAGGCAGGAGGGCAGGTCAGGGAGGGAAGAAGATGACTTGGGCTTCATGGAAGCTCAGTTGGCTGGGGAGATATTTTTCCTATGGAGTCATGTCAATTCTCCTGTCTTTGGTTCTTTCCGGTACTTGTACATCAACTTTGTAATATCATGTGATGACATGGAAAGAACATGAGACTTGGCTACAAAAGATGTGGTTTTGATTCTTGGCTCTGATGCTTACTGCTTAGTTGTGACCTCAGGCAAGCCATGTAACCTTTGGCTTTCTAATTTTTTCTTATTTTTAATCTATAAAATGGAAATAGTATTCAGTTAGCTTTTTTTTTTTTTTTTTTTTTGTGCTGAGGATTGAACCCAGGGGTGCTCTACCACTGAGTTTCACCCCCAGACCTTATATATATATATATATATATATATATATATATATATATATATATATGTATTTATTTATTTATTTTATTTTGAGACAGGATCTCTCCAAATTGCCCAGACTGGCCTTGAACTTGTGATACTCCTGCCTTAGTCTCCAGAGTCATTGGGATTACAGGTGTGCACTACCACACCTGGCTGTTCAGCTCTTCTTACAGAATTGTTTTGAGAATCAAATGAATATGTGTGAGGACATTTCGTCAGCTCATACAATCTGCACAAATATATTGTTACTGAACTATTATTACCCTTTGTGAAAAGATGAGTATTTTAAGATTCTTTGATTCAAGATTGATAAGAAATTCTGAAACAATATCAAATATAATTTTTGGAGGTCCATAGAATGATTCTTGAGGTTGAAAAAAATCTGAAACTGTAGGTATTCATATTTGTCTTAGGGCTGTACTAGGTTTTAGAATAGATCATAAGGACTGGGGATTTCGTTGGAGAATACCAGAAAAGGGTAATTAGCATTTGAGAACCATTTATAGTTTTACCTGCTTTCCATGTGTATATTCTTGTTTTTCCTGTTCTTTACTACTTTTTAACTCATTGTATATTTACTTCCTAATTAATTTAGCTTTTTGAAACCTTTTGGGGAGTGAAAGAGGGCCTATTTCCATTAATAATAAAAATAATGTAAATACAGCATTTCCCCTGAACTCTCGGAACAAATTTTACATAAGATCTGTAAGAGAAGATAGCTTAGACAAAGTGAAACATTTGGATGATTCTTTGCTTGGTGTGTTAAATTTTAATTTTGATGGGAAATTGTCATAACAGTTGCTCCCAAACTAATGTTTTCCTTTTAGTTAATGTCATTTTGTTCTGTTTGTACTTAAAGATACTGGGCAGGGAATGCAGCTCAGTGGTAAGGCACCTGTGCCCAAGGCCCTGGGTTCAATCCCTAGCACCCAAACAAACAAAAACTTAGTATTTTACTCACAAGTATAATAAAAAGCAAAGCTTTTTTTTTTTTTTTTTAAACTTTCTCCCCCTCCTCCTTCTTTCTCTCCATGTGTGTCTGTGTTTATAATATTTATATGAATGAAAATTTAAATAGATAAAAATGTTTTCCTTAGTAGGTTTGTGTATGTGTGTGTAGGGAGGCAGTGTTGGGGATGGAACCCAGAGCCTCTTTCATGCTGGGCAAGTGCTGTACCACTGAGTCACCCTCCCCCTGTCCCTACCTAGGTTTTTTTTGTAGTTTAAATCAGATATACTCAAATCTTGATAGGGATGAGTAATAAAGAGGTAGATGGATATGGATGGTGGAGTTGTGATCTATCTAAGGGGAGATAGGGCCAGTAAGATAGAAATACCTGAGCTGCCTGGCAGGGCCCTTCCTGACTGGAAGATCTCTTGCATGGTCCTGGGTCACAGTGGGGAGGAGATCCCAAGGATGTGCAGGGATGTATGGAAGGGACACAGGACCTTCACTGACAGGAGCCCTGGACATTTGGGAGGCAGTGGTGATTCTGCCCGGGAGTTCCCTCCCAGTTCTTGTTCTTGAAGGAAGTGATATAGTGCTGTGGTCTTAAGTGTATTTTTAAATTTCATGAAATTTAAGCAATCTTTTAATTAATATTGCTAGGGAAAATTTAAGTGTTTACAAAAAGTATCACAGATTCCAATATCTCTGTGCTCTGTGGAGGAGTGTCAGTTCTGTGGCCCCAGGGCTGATCTCCTGCCTTCCTGTGCCCAGGCTCCACTTCCCACCTGCCACCTGCCCGCAGAGGTCTTCTGAAGATCGAGTTCTACACAGCCATGACTGGCTGGCTGCAGCTGGCAGCAGAGGCGAAACCTGTTTTCTCTGGTAACTTTTGGTGTTGCCACATTACATAAAACAGACAAGGTGATATTTGAGCTATGTTGAGAAAACCTCTGCTGAAACTGAAGTAATCATTTTTCAGGGGAAAAAATTGACATTTAATGATATTTATGATGTTTGTTCTATGAGAGAATATTAAGGTTGTTGAATAGAAAGAGAAAAACAACACTGATAATTAAGTACTCTTGTTTTGAAAAATTAAATTTCTAATATTTTGTCATGGAACTGCTTGGGGAGCTGTGGGACACATTTCCTCCTAGATTGGGGTGGTGGAGGCAAGGAGACCTAATGAGCAAGGGACAGAATCGGTGTGTTGGTCCTCCACAGTGCTCAGCCTCTGTGGGAACTGCTTTCTCATCTGGGCCCCAAGCTGCAGCCTGTAGCCATGGCAAAGAACCAGTAAGTGGTGTGTGCTGGAGAAACAATGGTGGGTTTTAATCCTTGGCATTGGATCCAGGACTAACCTCTGGTCCCTGGGAGGTGACCAGCAATAATAAAAAAGCAAGGCTTTCATTTTTTTAAGATAAGAAATTTAGTTATGAAGCGTAGGATGCATAGTATAGACTGTCTTGAGAAAATAAAGTAGGCTTATGTCACCTTTGCCACTAATCTGACTTTTTTATCCAAAAAGTTGATGCTGAAGGTCCTAGAGCCTGCCCCAGGGCAGAGCCTGCAGATGGCAGTTATTTCATCCCAAAGGAGAGTCCAGTTCTGGGTAGTGCCTGTGTGTGAATAGATGGCTGAACACTTGTTCCCCGAGTGGCATTAAAATTAGAGGTTATGGCTGGGCACAGTGGCACATGCCTGTAATCCCAGCAGCTCGGTAGGCTGAGGTGGGGGATTGAGAATTCAAAGCCAGCCTCAGCAACAGTGAGGTGCTAAGCAACTCAGTGAGACCTGTCTCTAAATAACATACAAAAAATAGGACTGGGGATGTGGCTCAGTAGTTGAGTACCCCTGAGTTTAATCCCTGGTACCAAAAACAAAAACAAAAACAAAAAACCAACAACAACAAAAAACAATTAGAAGTTATGCTCCTGACCAGGATCTTGGAGTCAAAATCTGTTGGATAAGAGCAACAGTGTAGGCATTGTGTCTGTGCATGTCTATAATTGTTTAAAGTGGTAAGATTGTGCTCCAGATCCTTGAAAATGTTGATTAAATGTGTCGTACTCATTGATTTATTTAAAGGATTCCTCTGTCCTCTCAGGTGGGTGTGAAGTTTAAACACGGCTTTTTTTCTTTTCTTTTGCCTATAGTTATGAGTCATGACCAAGGAATAGTAAGCCAAAGCAATACTTTGCAAATTTTGCTTCTGATATTCCCAGACTTCCCCCGTGCTGGTCCTTTGCCTCCCTTTTAGGCACTATTGATTCCTGTTCTTCCCTTTATTGAGTGAGGAGAGAGAGACCAGCTGCTGGTTGGTCTCAGTTCTTTGACCTCTAAGGACTCATTTTATTCTTTGAGCTTGAGCCTCCTCCGCTGTAACAGGAGGGCTTTACACCTCTCTTCTCATGTCTGGTCTTCAGATCAGAGTGTAGCCTGTGTTTGAGCTCTCTAAGACAAGTGTGAACTGATTGTATTGAGATATTTCACTGGTAATAATTTTGTCTCCTAGCTTTTAAAAGGTTATTATTGGGGTTTGAATGGCATGTAATTTTAGAAATGTCCAGGGAAGTTTGGACGGATACCTCTTATCCTTTTAAATGCATCTTTGGCAGAGGTGTTCAGAACAGTTCCACTGTTTGTAGCATTTCCCCTTAAGGTGGGGATCTTTGTAAAAATAATTGTCAGAGCATCTACATGAAGTTATTAACTAAAGCTGTTCAGTGTAAGGACATGGAGAAATCTTCGTAACCAGAATCACTCTTAGGGTGCTGTCAGTTTTGGAAGAAGTACTTGCAAGGTAGGATAAGACCCCTGGGGTGTGCACAAGCTGGATCGCCAGGAAGAAGTCAAGGTGGAGACAGTGAAAAGGTGAGGGAAAGCAGAGATGGAGAATGACTGCAGCTCCTTGCCAGCCCCTGACTTCGGAGGTATCAATGATTTTTCCCCGCCCAGGCTAGTAATGCAGCATGCATAGATGTAGGAGACTCTTGGACCTTAAAGAAATTGGGCGGGAACTGGGTCTTTAACTCAGTGGTACAGCGCATGCCTAGCATATGGGAGGTGTTGGGCTCAATCCTTAGCACCATGTAAACAAAACAAATGCATTGTATCCATCCACAACTTAAAAAAAGTTAATAATAAACTGGGTGGTCTTTTTACTTAGGGCCCAGGCATGGTGAGGGCTTAAGTTGTACCAGATCTTGGGGAGGTCAGGTCAGGTCAGGTAGCTAGTGTGGAAGAGAAGGATCTTTTTGAGTTAGCTCCTTAAGTTTAGGAAGCAGCCCACCTGGATCACACCTAAAAAGTGTGACGCTGAGGCCTCACGCTGCCACCTGCATCCTGTGTGCCATGTGGGGGCTGTGTCTGACTTCTCACCCAGGGTGTTCTCTCTAGGGTTGGTACAGTGTGCATGGTTTCCTGGGATTGGGTTTGTAATGAAGAGGGAATGTCCTTTTGCTTTGATGGTCCATGTCTTGGTTTTCTGTAAAAAATGACCATAAACTTTATGGCTTCAAAACAACATAAAATTGTTATCTTACAGTTCTGGCAGTCAGAAGTCTGAAAATAAGAGCCCAAATCTAGGCGTCGGCAGGCTGTGTTCCCTCTGGGGGCTCCAGGGAGACTGCATCCTTCCTTTTCCAGCTTCTGAAGGCCTCCTGCGTGTTCCCTTGGTCCCCTTCCTCTCTGCTCCTGTCTGCCCTTCCCCTCTGATTCTGAGCCTGCTGCCTTCTCCCCTGGTGACCCTCCAGTTGGTTGCCTTTGGGCCATCTTGGAACACACTGGAGCAGCTCCCTCCGTGTCGGGTCCTGTAGGAATATCTTCTTGTGCTTAAGTCGCGGCTTAATGCCCTGTGCCGCCCATGTGGGCCTGTGGTCCACTCCTCTCCTCTCCTCCTGACCCTCTGTGCTCCCCACAGACTGTTGTCTTCTGCTTTTTCCTGTAGCCTGCAGTCAGTTCTGCTCAGCTTCGAGGTCTTTGTTTAAACAGCATCTTCTCAAGGAGTCTTACCTGGCCACCCTGAGTGGAGTCATTTCTCTTGTTCTTTCTCTCCCTTTTGTGTCCTTAATAGCAGTTATCACCAGTTGTGATTATTTTGCTTGATTGGTTTTCTTCCCATTCTCTTTTTTGGTCTGTGTTATTAAATGTAGACACTATGGGACGAGGCCCGTGTCCGGCTTGTTCACTCCATGTCATCAGTGCTAATGATCGTCAGGAACACTTAATATGTGTTAGTCAGTGGAGGTACCTTCTAGGTTCATCGTGATAAAGCACACGCGTTCGCATGGTCAGATGGACCTGAACATTGTCCAGTGTGGTCACAAAGGAAGAGATTTGAGAATAATTCAGAGAAGTATCTATTTGTTTAAAAGTTTAGGAATTCTGTGTCTCTGGGGTTATAGTTTGCCCTGTGCTTACTCAATGGTTTGTATGTGGCATTGTGATCGCTCAGCCAGGTGGGAGGCTTCTGCTCCAGAGCTCTTGACTCCAAAATACTGTTTGGCCATATGAAAACTTGGGGATCTTTTTCTGAAACACTGCCAGAAAAAGTTTGTGTCAGAGTTGTGTGGTTCATGGGACTCTGGCTGCACTGAGGGAAGTGGATAGGGCGCTGAGCTATAATCTTAATGCCATGCCCTGTGGCCTGCTGCGCCTCCTCGTAAGTGACGTGTGCAGAATTGCTGACTGCAGCCACTTGAGCGTCAGCACTGAAGACTCAAGAT
This sequence comes from Callospermophilus lateralis, assembly GCF_048772815.1. Lineage (NCBI taxonomy): Eukaryota > Metazoa > Chordata > Mammalia > Rodentia > Sciuridae > Callospermophilus > Callospermophilus lateralis. The sequence goes on from NC_135321.1 coordinate 65,021,863, forward strand.
GCCTGCTAAATGGGGCTGTGGTTGTGGCTCAGTGGTAGAGCGCTTGCCTGGAACTTGTGAGGCACTACCTTCAATCCCCAGACTACATAAAAATCAATAAACAAAATAATGGTATTGTGTCCATCTATAGCTTAAAAAAAAATTAAGAAAAAAAGCCTGCTAGAGTGGTGTTGTCTGGTGGTTCTTATGATGCATGTCTTATACCAGGACTGGTGTGCTGCTACTACTTTTTTTTTTTTTGTAAATATTTTTTAGTTGTAGATGGACACAATAACCTTTTTATTTTATTTATTTATTTTTATGTGGTGCTGAGGACTGACCCCAGTGCCTTACATGTGCTAGGCAAGTGCTGTACCACAGAGCCACAACCCCAGCCCTCTGTGTGCTGCTTAAAACCATTACCTATCATTTTATATTGAGATGCAGGGTGTTCCGTTTCCTGGATCATGAGGGGCTCATCCAGGAAAACTTCAGAACAGAATGTGTCTTTTAGATGAGTTAAAAAGAAGAGTTTAAAACACGACCCTGCCCATTCCTGTTGAGAAACATTGAGCTAAACTTCTGGCTTCCTGTGCAAATCATCCCTCTGCTTAGTGTGTAAGTGCTTCTTGACAATTTGGAAATATTTTGAAAACTTAATATTTAAATTCAGATTTTGTTTTAGCATTTATTTTTTAATTGTAGTTGGACACAATACCTTTGTTTATTTATTTTTATGTGGTGTTGAGGATTGAACCCAGGGCCTTGATGTGCTAGTCGGGCGCTCTGCCGCTTAGCCCCAGACCCTTACTTCAGATATTTGATTTTATGTTGTCACACAGTTAATCTGTCCTTCTAAACTCAGCCTACTTCATATTTAATTGAAAGATCTGCTTCCCTGTGTTTATAGCCTCACTACTTGGGAAGGCCTTCCATCAGTGTATACAACTGGAAGTGCCATAGGTGACCTGGTATGATTTCTGGGTTCTGGAGGAATCCTTATATCTGGTTCTATACAACAGTGCCCAGTCCTTGAAGAAAGGTGCAAAAGTGGTCAAGTGAAAATCCCTTGGTGCCAGACTGGAGGTTTCCAGCCTGAGTGGTGTGTGAGAGTGTCGGTTTCTCCATTTCCCCCTCTCTCCCCACCAGCACAGCATCCCTGCGATCCCCTCCCGGTCCTACCAGCTCTAGGAAGTGGGAATGGAGGACAGGGGTAAGACAGCCCTACCAGCACACAGGCGATCGGGAGCCTGGCAGTCTTCCTGGCCTGCCACCCACTCTGTGTCATCACATGCCAGTCATTTGACTCTGCAGCCTCTCGGGTTACTCATCTACGAAATGAGTGGATTGAGCAAGACCATTTCCAAGGTCCTAGGCTCTGATGTCATGTGATTGGGGTTTTCTGACTCCTGGGTCAGCATCTGGGTGAGGATTTGGTGGCAGACTGGTGTAGGTGGTCAGGTCCTGCATACTTGGGATGTTGTCACATTCTCTGGGGGGATTCACTGGCTCACCCTGGATAACCAGGAACAGTTACACTCTCTCACAAGAATTCTTGGTGCTCTTATAGAAAGGCATTTTCAGTTTTGTAAACAGGTTTTGGAAAGAATCCTATTACATATAATCAAATGCCCTTTTGACATTATCATTCTTTAAGCACTTTGTTATGTTCAGGTGCAAGATGTTAGGCTCATTTGGCCATTTCCCTCTCCTGGCCTAGAGTCGGCCAGCTCCCGAGGGGTCCTGGTCCGATGAAGGGGAATGGGCATAGATGTGCCCTTGCAGAATGGGTGCCTGGAAAGCGTGGGTGTGGAATTGAGAAATGACTCTAGTTCTAGTCACCCACAGAGCTCTTCCCATCCTTCCCACATAGTCTTGTGTTTTCCTTCCCTCACAGAATGGTCCTCCCACCACCAGTGTATCTGTCTACTCATTTGCTCAGTGCTCGCAGTTTTTACCAGCAAGACCACCAGCAGCAAACCCACTACCAAAAAAATTACAGATTTCTTTGTAATTCTCTTTACTTTAAGAATCTATCCTAATGAAGCCACACATCCATGTGCATACTCTTGGAGGTTACTCTGTTCTCTCTTATAGTGTGGGGTGCCCCCCCGCCCCGTGCAGAGTAGGCCTTAGGAAATGTTTGCAAAGAACCAGTCTGCCCCCTTTTTTGGGCTGCCTCTGATCAACAGCACTTTCCTGCTTTCATTACCACTTTTGTAGGAGTTTAGTAAAACTAATCTACCCAAAGCATTAATGGTTTGAACAGATAGTTGTATGTGAATATAGACATAAATAAAGTCTGTAACGATATGCAGAATCACATCCTAATAATTTTATATAACAGATTAAAAAACAGTCATCTTTAGCAAGCCCTCCTATATAAAAACCTCATCTATTTAGCTCATTATATATATTCACATAGACTTTAATTACTCATTGCTTATATATATGTTTTAATTGGCAGGACCCAAGGTCCCTTGTTATCTGACCTCAGCTGCAGCTGATGTTTTTACATTAGGGTCATTAGGTGGTGGGAATCGTGGCTCCCCTTCAGTATTCGTCTAGAACTGGGTGGCCTACGAAACCATTGCTCATGATTTTCCTTTGGTGGTGTCATCATAGACTCTCAGGCGTAGGAAGTCATTAAACCTGAAGAAAGGAAAGCCCCAAGACAGATGGGGCCATCACTGTGGAGCTGGCTGGGTGAGTGGGAAGGTGAGGAGTGGGGTTAGCGGGGGACACGTGGGAGGAGGGAGAGCAGCGAGAGCAGCGCCGGCAGCCCGCCCGGTGACAGGTGAGCTCAGGAGGATGAAGCCTGAGCCACTGAATTCCCAGGGCCCACATGGAGCACATGGAGGTGCTGTTTGTTCTTGTCGACACTACTTAATGCAAGGTTCTCCTTTAAAGCAGCTGCTTTTATTTTTTATTTTATTTTTTTTAAAGAGAGAGAGAGAGAGAATTTTTTGATATTTATTATTTAGTTTTTGGCGGACACAGCATCTTTGTTTGTAAAAGCGTTTTCGCCACCCACATTGACAGAAATGTATGGCCACACATGTTCCTTGGCTTATGTCTCTGAGGTGACGAATGACACTATGTTGGTACAGCCAGGTCCTGTTCAATTTTGGTCATCCTTCAGGTGGTCTTCTATTGAAAGAATTACTAAATTCATGATGTGCCATCTAATCACATATTAAAGAAGAAAAGCCACATGTGTTAAAGAAAACTTGAATTTGAAACGTTTCTGCTTGCATTGAAATGATCACTGTACCTTTAAAATGGAAATATATTAGGGGGAAAGCCCAAGAATCTTTAAAGTTTTCTTAAGGTATATTTAAAATGTCTTTAAAATATTTTAAGATATTTTAAAAAGAAAGTAGGACTTTAAAAGCATTTTTATTTTCTTTTGATTAATTGGTATGAGTGCATATTAAGTATGTATGTGTTTTAGATCATTCTACAATTAAGCATATTCTTCTATCTTTTTCTTTATTATTTTCGCATGGGCCCATTTAGGCTTAAATATCTGAGCAAGATCTAGAAAATTGGTCACTCTAGCACTTTTTATTTGCATAGATATTTTTATAGGTATAATAAAGTCATGGTCAGAGTAACTCATATATTCGTCAATGATTAAAAAAATCCAAAATCCTTTGAAAGTAACTTTTCTCATTTTTATTACAGGTAAAATGGGAAATTCACATTGTACAGAAACAGAGGTAAGAGACACTCAAGAATTTTGAGTAAAGCAACTTGGCTGTCCTATTTTTACTTAGTGCTGACCATATCACTGCTGTTCTTGGTTTCTCTTAAGAATATATTGGGAACAGCTATAAACTGTTTATACTGAAGGATGAAAAGTGAGGAGAAATTAGTTACCTTGTCTACATGTTTGTAATGTCAAGGTGTGTTATAAAGAGTGACTTAATCATAGTTTAAAACTGTTTCTGTAATAGTATTTTTGGGATTGAGTTAAGACCAAGATCTCTGAATAAAAATTAAGTCCAATTTATTTATTTTTTAATAGCCCAGCCTAGTGTGTTGTGATCAAAACATCACTTAGATGTGTTGGACTCTGTGAGGCTTCCTGAGTGTAGGAAAAAAAAAATAGGGACTCAGAAACAGTGTTCTAGAAAGAAGAATAAGGAATCAAATGTTGTGTTGTTCACACAAATAGCCTTATTATTTTTTAATAATTTAAATAACTTGGTTCAGAACTGTGGTTGTGAAGTTTGAGGCATTTCTGTGTGTCCCTGAGGTGCCAGGGCTGCACCGTGTGACTCTCTTTCTGCTCTCATGGAGTGGGGTGTCGGGTTCTTGTTCATGATGATGCCTGAATAAAGGATTTGGGAAATTGTATTTCTGATGCCTCTGCATTCTGATGTAGGTTTTAATAAATTAGTGAAATTCAAGCTTCCCAAGGGATTATATTATGCAATAAAAAGCAAAAATGATTTTTGTATTTTCTGTTCAACTTTGAAATAACTTGAGATAATTTTTCAAATTAGTTCTAAAAATAGGTCACTTAGTATTTTTATATTGCTAGGGTTTTGAGGCATTGTTCAGGGGGCATCAAGGAGTAGGACTGGATTGGAGTCAGAATGGAGGTTTTATCTGTGGTTTCTGGGTGTGCATCTTTCTAGGAGTACAATTTTGAGCAAGTGTTGTTTTTTTCTCTCAGAACTTTGTCTCTCTTACCTGTAAAGCATTAATGACAATCCCTAGTGACTTCCTAGCATTGTGGAACTTAAGAAGAGATCATCGCCTTATGTGAGCAGATGTTTCCCAAATCTGAAGGCTCTGTCACAGTGAAGACCAGGGAGTTTCTGGCACTTGCCTACACTTGGTGATGTGGTGTGGCCATGTGTACAAGGTCCCGTCCTCGGAAAGAACCAGCTGGCTGTAGCGTTGCTGCCTCTGCACAGGATGGCTCACTCCTCCTATTTCCTGACTGGTAAATTAGGTCACCAGAAGGAATGAGCCTAAGCAGAATTTTTAAAATAACTGTTGAGGGAAGAGGGCAAATTATAGGAAAATGGAAAGTTCAATCTGGTTTAAAAAGTAGGTTCTGGGTAAAGTAGGTGACAGTTCCCTCTGGAGAGGAGATTGGGATGATGGATGGTTGCTTATATTGTTTGAGTTTTTTAAAGAAAAATAAATGCCTCTGTGTATTACTTTTTAGTAATTAAAATACTAACAGTCAGGGGCAGTGAGTTTGTAGGAACTACACTTTTAAGAAGTTTTGGGACCGGAGAGGAGATGTTCTTGGGTTGTTTTGTGGTTAGGGAAGATGTGCCTTTGGGGGGAGGGGAGAATGTGAGACTGACGTCCAGGTGGAGCCTGATTACCTGTTGAAGCAGCCCCCAGGGTGGATGAGAGGGGCAGTGGTGGGAGCAGGACCACAGGGTCCCTGAGACCCTTTCTGGGGATCTGCAAGGTTAAGACCATTTTCAGAGTACTCTTGGACGTTATTTGCCTTTTGTCTTCATCCTCCACAGTGTGCCATGGGCTTTCAATGACTGATTCTGGGTAGCCATGATGGCTAGACTGACTGCAGGAGTCAGCCCTAGGTCTGCTGCCTGTTATGAGCCCAGCATCAGAGCGTTTTGCAAAATGTGGAACAGTATAGCCCTTCTTGATTTTTTTGGAAAATATTTTTTTAAATGAAAGCATATTTATATTAATATGTTATGGGGTTTAAATGAACTAATGATATTCTTAAAATTTCTTTTTATTTCAAACACAATAAATGTTAGATTGTAGCCCACATAAACAGAAACTCTCTGGAGTCCTTGGCGATTTTTTTTAGAGTATAAAGGTCTCCTAAAACCAAAGGTTTGACAGCCTCTGGGTAATGTGCCCTTGCAGAAGCTCTTTCTCTGAGGAACAGGATGAGGGAACCCTCTGCAGGCCCTGGACAGCCAGGACACCCTTTGCAGATTCTGGCCAGTGGCCTCTGTAGAGAGGAGACGGGCTTGGGCACTGCGGGGCCCTCGGGGCTCCTGAGTAGTTTTCTAGTGAGGACAGAAGTTTGAAGGCCCTGTGCTTGGCAGACTTGCTGTGTGGACGGTGGCTAGGGCTTGTGCAGATGGTGGCTGGGGCTTCAGGGTGGGCTTCCACCTTGGGATTCTTCCTGGTGGTGAGCTGAGGGCAGAGCCCTGCCTGGCCTGGCCGAGGAGTGCAGCTCGTGATTGCTATTATGCAACGAGGTTTTCTGGAGGGAGCCGAAGGTCCTGCTTCTTGAGCAGCCCCCTGGTGAAAAAGGAGGCCCTGTATCTTTCTGGGGCTTCAGTACCCTCATCAAGACAGCATAGTTGAAATGGATAACTAATTTCAAGTGTTCAAGTGTGTTTATTTTAGTGTTTTTTGTGGTACATAAAAACAATGTTAGTAATTGTTTCCTAGTTTTACTCATAATTCTCTTTTTAATATGACTATGCAGGCATGCAGTTAACAAGTTCTTTTGCCTTAAGATTAGCTAATGTTTATTGCAATCAAGAATTTTGCCACATTTGTCATGGTTTGGATTTTTTTTGGCAGTGCTGGGGATGGAACCTCGACTTTGCATGTGCTCAGTAGGGCTCTGCCACTGAGCCTCACCCCAGCCCACTGGAAGGATGTTTCCAGTGTACTGCATTATGCTCTCATGTTCCCTTATTTGAACTTGTGAAGGGAAATCTTTCATGTGACTTCTTCTTAAGGATCTACTTCCTTTTTAAAAATTTTTAATAGGCAATTTTCCATACTTTTTCCCCCATCCCCCCATTTTTATGCACAGTGAAATTCACTCCTTTTAATTTTACAGTGTTGCAAATGCATTCATTTGTTGACACCACCCTCCCCGCCATAGCCCCCCCCCCCGCCATAGCCCCCCCCCCCATAGCCCCAGTGCTCCTCCTCCAAGCCTGTGGTGACCTCTGATGTGCATGCTCTGAGGAGGACATGTAATTTAAACAGAATGGCCCATACTTCTCCCTCCTGTGGCTGCCAGTTCAGGCTGGTGACTTATAAACTGGGAATGACTGACCTGCACTTGGCCTGCATGTCAAGGAAATAGTTCTGACCCAGATTAGGAGCTTTTGCCCACATTTTATAAGTTTTTCCTTCTGCCATTATTTAAATAGTTTTTATGGATTATAAACTTTGAAGAAAAATTGTTGAGTACTTAAAATTACTAAGACATAACTGATTTGAATTTTCAAGTATTTAAACTGAGACTTTCTTTTTTTTTTTTTAAAGTTTTCTGCATTTCATTACATTCCTGTCTTCCATTAACTACCACTAATTATGTAGCATTCAGAGGCCTTTCCCTTTAATAGGAAAGAAGGTTAAATGAATAACTAGAACAACCCTGCTGTTCCCCTGGCAGATTAGCTATATTTTAAGTGGAATAGGTTAATGTATTACATAAAGTTAGATTAACTTTTATCATTACTGTTGTCTTGATAGAGCTGATTTAAGTGAACTTTCAGTAGAAATTATTTTAATTTGTATCATAGCAGAAAAATTTAAACTTTACTGAAGGAAACTATTTTTAAAAATTATACTTATATCTTTAGAGTTTATATATACTGTGCATAAGTATTTATTTTGCTTTATTCCTGCGTGCATCTTTAAAAAACACTAGAGCTTTCTCAATGCCAGGCACTATTAGAGACATTAATTAATTCTCATAACAAATTTATGAGATGGCTGCTATTATTATTGGTATTTTAGAGTTGGAAGCTAAGGTATAGAGAGGCTAAACAAGTTGCAGAACCACTCTCGTCTACCCCATGCTTTCCTTTGCTCAGCCTGTGTGTGTGTGTGTGTGTGTGTGTGTTTGCGCGCTTCTGTAGTGTGGACATCTGTATTGTGCTGATAATTAGGACCCCGAGGAGAACAGTGCATGGTCTAGTCTCCTCACCCTGTGTGTGCCCTGACCAGGGACGGCTAAACCTAACCAACCTGTGAGGCTGTAGTGCTGTCCTCGGACCTTCAATCCACAAGTTGGGTGGGTACAGAGTTTGCACAATGGTCTGCTTCTGAATTACTCAAGAATGATTCAAGAACTGTCCTATATATTAGAATCTCCTGGGAAGTTGGACCTAGAATTGGTCTGCTTTGGGGAAAACCCAGATATCTTGGAAATGAGCCAAGAAATACATTAGAGTTAGTGTTTTGGAATTACTCCATTTTGGTCGTGGATAGTTTTTTATTTTTTTTATTTATTTTTTTTTAGGTGTAGATGGACACAACACAATGCCTTTATTTTTATGTGGTGCTGAGGATCGAACCCGGGTCCCGCCCGTGCTAGGCGAGCGCTCTACTGCTGAGCCACAATCCTAGCCCCGGTTGTGGACTATATTATTTTTTGTTTGTTTGTTTCCTGAGCAGCCGAGAGGTGGTACGTGGAGGTTGCTGTGATGCAGAATATGATGTTTTAAAATGTTCACTTTGTCTCTGGCTCAATCTGCCCATTGCACTCTGGCTTCCATACATATTGTTTCTTATGACATGGTACCACCCTTAGTTAATTTTATAAGCAACTGAAAAATCTAACTTGAGAGAAGTGTATGATATTTTTTGTAAAAGTATTTGCATGTGTATACAACTTGAGTTGCTTGAATGAGGCTGTTTCCTTTGACCCTCCCCCTTTTTTTTTGGTGGTACCAGGGATTGAACCCAGGGGTACTTAACCACTGAGCTGCATCCCCGGCCTTTTTTTAAATTTAGAGACAGGGTCTCTGTAGTTACTTAGGGACTTGCTGAGTTGCTGAGGCTGGCTTTGAACTTGCAATCTTCCTGCTTTGGCCTCCCAAGCCACTGAGGTTATAGGTGTGGGCCACCATGACTGGCATACTGTGTGACTGTTAAAATAGCATTTGATACAAAATAATTGGAATAGCTAGCAGAAACACAGGGAGAAATGCTCTCAAGTCTACCCTTTTTAGCACAAGGCTTTGTCTGTCTTAAACTTAAGTTGAACAGTTGATAAATGGAATTAGACCACAAGAAGTTAAAATGGTGATATGCCACCAAAAGGATTAAAATAAGCAGCTCTGGGAACTCCTGGTAATAACATCACATCCTCCCTCCTCCTTGGTCCATGGGCTAAAAGGAGTGGGAAGGAATGCTCACATTCTACTTCCTACCCCCTCCCCCAAACGACCCCCCCCAATGTGTTGGCATTCCTATAGCCATTTGGCTGACGTTAATTTGTAATTTAAAATTGGTGTATTTCCTCAGAGAAAATTGCATTCATGTGTGAATTGCCATTCCTGATTGTCGATTCTCATAGAGATTGGTAGAGGGGCATTGGTGTGCTGAATAGATAGTCTCCACTCAGGTTTTCTGTAGACACAGACAGGGCATTGTGATAGTGACCTCCCCTCCCCCACCCAGGTATGTTTACTACTAAAATGGCCTATCTGGGTGACAGTGTCGGAGATAGATGTCTATGTCAGGTGTAAACAAAGGCAGTGCAGTCATATCTTGGTGACAGCTGGGAGACAAGAGTGGGGAAAGACTACCCATAGCAGGTATGCTCGCTCCAAAGAAAGGAAGCATGGATATTTTGTTTGGCAAGCCTCTGTGTGTGCACGCAGGAAAGCATGTGGCAGGGCACATTTCTGAGCATGTCTAGTTTGAAGTCACAGTTCAGGAAAAAGATGGCAGAGGTTCCTGGGCTTGCTCAGCTTAGCATCATAGAGTACATGTTCAAAAGGAAGGATAGTGGACAGGAGCACTTCTGAGCAAGTTGACCCTAGGTTCCAAAAAGAATGAGTTGGAGTGCTTCAGTGACCCTGACTGGCTCCCAAAGGTTTCCTAGGAGTTTTAGCTGAAATGAAAAGAATGGTCTTTTCAAGGGTGAACAGCTTGCTTCCTCTAAGTGCAGTGGTTTGCCCCGAAGGCGCCTGCCTTGGTTAATGGCTGATGGGGGCACCTGATTGGACCACAGGATACAGAACTTGTATAAGTAGTGTTTCTTTGTGTGACTTTTAATGTATCCAAAGACAGATGAAAATTGTATATCTATGTTTGGCAAAGGATTTCAGAAAAACCAAAAATGTTTATTTGCGGGGAAGCATTTTATAATTATCCATAGTTACTATACATTAAACAGGTTTCTGTACTTAAACATCTCTCAGTAGTTGGATAAGGAGTAAAAGGTTTTCTCAATCATTTGCCCTATCAGGGGGCCATGTCATCTACCTTGATGAAAAGGCAAGTTTGATAACATTCAACTTGAGGATTTTTTAGCATATATAATTCAGTGCTGACAGGACCAGATTTCTGTTTCTTTTCTCAAAGTACCTTTATTCATTTGTAGAGTTGTAAAAATTAAAAAGGCACAGAAAGGTAAAAGGAAACAGTAGGGTGACATTTACCCTACCACTTAGGGTCATGGCTGCTCAGGGTGTCCCAGGCCTCGCTTCCCATCTATGTGATGACCATGTTACATTGAGCACATATCAGGTACCACCCTCAGGGACTTTTTGCATTAAAAGACCAACTTGGCTTCAAGGAGGTAGCCAGGCTGAGAGGAGGGGCTTAGGTACCTGAGGGAGGTTTCTAGGCAGAGGACACCATCATCCTGGAGACTGAAGTGGGTAGCCATGCTGTGGTGTGCTGAGAGCACCGGGGCCGGAGGGGAGGACAAGCTGGTGCTGGGACTGACCACTCGTGCTAAGACAGGACATCTCTTTTTCATTCTGAAGTCATCAGGGTCACTCTTCTTTTGATGTCCACTCTTCACATTGTCTGCCTGTTCTTTGTGGGGTGTTCATGTATGCTCATGTCACCAGTATATGCATTATTTGTCCAGATTGTTATTGTGATCTCAGGAGTGCATTTGTCCAAGCTGCCACAGCTGACATGGTAAGCTCACTGCGCACCCATGTCAGAATGGCAGAGATGCACTGGTGACCTAGGGAGTGGAGCTCAGCTGTGGGATGGACCGGGAGTGAGTGGTGGACAGGTCAGCTACTGGAGACTGACCAAGAGTGTCTGCCTCTCGGCACTGTGTGTCTCGGTGTCTTCCCTCAGGCTGGTAGAAATTTTATGGAGTTAGCAGATACCATAAAATACAGCTTAAAAACCCCATTGTCAGTAAAGTTAGATAATTTATTTGGGATTATTACCTAGTTTTTTTGATGATAGTATTTCTTAATTTTTTATCAGCTTTATAAAAATGTTAGTTACAAACCCTATAAGTTATTTATTTAACCAAATCAGCAATCTTAAAGATAACCACAGAGATATTACTGCAGTCAACTTCAGAACATCCTTATCACCTCAGGAGGGGCTCAGTACCCTTTGTCTTCTCCGGTCCTTCACTTTCCAGCCTCAGCCCCCACTGCCTACTTTGTGTTTGTGTAGATTTGCCTGTGCTGGACATTTTCTGTAAGTAGCTGGACACTTCGCATAACGTGTGCTCCTTCCTGTCTTGTTTCTGCCTCTTGGCAGGGGGCTCAGTGTTCCTTCATGTTACAGGATATGTTGGTATCCAGTACCATTTTATTGCTGAATAGTCCACTGTATGAATAGCATCATATTTTGTTACCCATTTATCTATTAATGGAAATTTGATTTGTTCCTACTTTTTAGCTGTTCTGAATAATGGTGCTATACACAAAGTTTTGTGTTGACTTATGTTTCTTCTCTCTTGGGCATGTATTTAGAAGAACAATTTGTGGTTAAACATGGAACTACATGTATTAACTTTTTCAGCTTGCTCCAAGTTTCTTTTCCACAGTACCTCCATCTCACGACATTACCACCAGCAGTGTGAGTTCTGATTCCTCACATCCTTGCCAACCCATTATTACCTGATGTTTTCATTCCAGTCATCCTACAGGGTATGAAGTAGTATGTCATATAGTTTCATTTGACATTTTTCCTGATGATTAATGAGGTTGAGCATGTTTTCACATGCTTATTGACCATTCATATATCTTCCTTGTAAAAATATCTATTCAGATTCTTGGCCCATTTTTAAAGTGGTTATTTCTCTTTTTATTATTGAGTTGCAAGAGTTCTTCACATGTTGTGGAAACAAGCCCTTGAAAAGTGTATGATTTGCAAATATTTTCTCCCAGTCTGTGGGTGGGTTTTCCTTCTGCTTTCTTGATGATGTTTGTTGAAGCACCTGGGTTTTTAACTTTGGTGAGCTAAGGTTCAGTTTCTTCCGTCATTGCTCAGTTTTGGTGTCGTGTCTTTGAATATTCCACTGTATGAATAGCATCATATTTTGCTGGCCGTGAAGATCTATGTGGCAGTGGGAGGGAGCATGCAGCTTCTGTACTGACTCATATCAGTTGGGACACAGACAGAGTGTTCTGAGAGCAAGTAAGATGATGAAGTCATCGATGGTAGAAGTGGGGAAGGTAGAGCTCCCTTTTGATCCTGCAGAAGGATATTCTGGAAATAGGTCTCAGGTATTACTGGAATAGACTGCACTCCTCCTCCTTGGTGGAGTATGGAGCTGTCAGGAAGAGACATTATGCCAGCTCTTCTCACCAGGGTGGTGGCAAGAGGAAAACAGGAGACTGACTTAACAGCTTGAAGCTGGCATGCTGGTCACCTGGCTGCACTGCACAGCCACTCCCCACATGCGGATTTCTGTGGTGTAAGTAGTACTCCCACCTGGACAGTTGCAGTCTAGTTAGTGAGCTTGCAGGATTCCTGAACATTTGCCAGTTTGGCTCTTGATAAGTCAATATTAGCTCTACTGTATGTCACTTTCCTTTTTTTTTTTTTTTTTGGTATAGGGAATTGAACTCAGGGGCATTCAACCACCGAGCCACATCCCCAGCCCTTTTAAAAAAATATTTATTTGGGGCTGGGGATGTGGCTCAAGCGGTAGCGTGCTCGCCTGGTGTGCGTGGGGCCCGGGTTCGATCCTCAGCACCACATACAAAGATGTTGTGTCCGCCGATAACTAAAAAATAAATATAAAAAAATATTTATTTTTTAATTGTTGTTGGACACAATACCTTTATTTATTTATTTTTATGTGGTGCTGAGGATCCAACATAGGGCTTCACATATGCTAGGCGAGCGCTCTGCTGCTGAGCCCCAGCCCCAGCCCCCAGCCCCCAGTCCTGTTTTGTATTTTATTCAGAGACAGGGTCTCACTGAGTTGCTTAGTGCCTCACCATTGCTGAGGCTGGCTTTGAACTCGAGGAAAGATGTGTGGTTACCAAATACAAATATGGCCTTGAGTTTTATCAGTGAACAAAACTGCCGCAGGATCGGGGAGCTGCAGATCCCAGATTGAACAGGGCCTGGCTTCCCAGTTGATGGAATATTCTCTGAAATTTGCATTTACCTTGAGCTAAGTAAAAAGCAGATTTCATGTCCCAACAAAATTATCTTTTATTCTGTTGTTCAGCAGGTATGAGGGTAAAGCAGCTTTTTAATTATGTGTATAGTACTAATAAAAGGGAACATTAGCATTGCTAAGTATACAAATCAGATAATTAAAGGGAAAAAAATAATTTGCTAACTTTAGGCAGGTGAGCAGTCTGGGAAGGAGCTGGGCCAGGGAGCAGCCCTAGATGGTTGGTCAGATGCTATCCTCTCCTTTTTCTTTCTCTCCTTTTCCTTCTCCCATCTCCCTTTCTTCCTCTCTCCCCTCTTTCCCTCTTCTTCTCCCTTTTCTTTCTTTCCCTTCTTTCTGCAAAGAGAGCAGAAACAAAATACACATGGTTCCTTTCTTTGCAGGGAGCATATCTCCTGCTAGGCCTTGAGGTTTGTCAGTTAACAAAACTGACAAGGCCTCTGCTTGCCTGGTTTGCACCCTAATGTTTGTGGGGAACACACAGACGAGTGTCTACTAAATGTGGGGTCCCAGTAAGTGCTGTAAAGAACACAAGGATGAGGAGTGGACCGTGACTCCTTAACATAAGAGAGAGGGTCCCTCTTGATTCTATTTTCTCACTTTTGTTTTAGAAGGGAAGGCCTCTTTTTTGTTGTTTTTAATACATATTTTTAAGGTGTAGTTGGACACACAATACCTTTGTTTTATGTGTATATTTTTATGTGGTACAGAGGATCAAGCCCAGGGCCTCACATGGGCTAGGCGAGCACTTGACCACTGAGCCGCAACCCAGCCCCCTTGCCCCAGGAGGGCCTCTTTTTGAGGTGATTTTTGAGCAGAGATCTGAATGGAGTGAGAGAGGAAGCCAGGCAGAAGAAGTGGCAGGTGCCAAAGGTGTGTGGTGGGAGGGAGTCTGGGTGTCCCAAGGAGGAAGGCAGTGTGATGGAAGGCAGTGGGCAATGCCAGGGGCAGGTCTGTGGTGTGCTCTCTGAGGAGCGTGGAGACTGGAGGCGCAGTCATGGTTCCACAGGACCCACCCACCTTACCCCGGAACAGGTCGACCAGAAGATGATCTCGTTTCAGTAGCTGGTGATGGTGAGGGACTGCTATCGGGACTGTCATCACAGTCCAGAGCTCTGCTCCCGCCGCCGGCTTCTTGTCTGGGTGTTCGCCTGTCCTCCATGGGGGTCTGCTGGCATAACATAAGGTAATACAAGTTTACCTTTTTAGAAATTGTGGTAAAAAGCACGTGATACTTACCATCTTAACCACTTTTAATGTACTTTTTGTTGGTGTTAAGTACATCCACATGGTATGCCACAGAACTCCAGAACTTTTTCATTTGACAAACCTGAAACTCTCTGCCCTTCTCCCTGTCCCCTGCCCTGACAGCAGCCTCTCTGCTGCCTCCAATGGGCCACTGCAGGTGACTCCCAGGGTGGGCTTGTGCGGTGTTTGTTTAGCTTGGCTGATATCTTCCAGGTTCCTCGGAGCTGGAGCACAGGGCACAGTTCCTTCTTTTTGAAGGCTGAGTCATAATCCATTTTATGTGTACACCGCGTTCTGATTACCCGTTCACCCGCTGATGAAGGATTGCTTGCTTCCCATCTTGGCTGTTGTGAATAGTGCTTCTGTGAACTGGGTGTGAGCAGAGAAGCACCATCTGACCTGACCTGAGCTGTCCCCTTCCCTTAACACACGTACGCACAGTGTGTGTGTGTTCTCTGCTCTTTCTATTGCGTGTGCTGCCTGGCCCATAGTGGGCATGCACATTTTTGAAGAAATAAGAATGTAAGAAAACACAGTGCGGCAAACCCTGCAGGCCATCGTGTGGTTTACGTGGTGTCAGCTCACACACATGTTAGGGCAGGGAGCCTTTACCACTTGGGAGGTCACTGACCTTATTGAAAATATGATGAAAAATATGGAATTTGTCCAGAAAAGCAAAACAGTTTTACCTACAGCTGCAGCGGTTCTTCAGCTCCTGACAGCCATGGAAGGACTTCCTGCATCGCTGGGTGTGTACGCTTGGCACTCTGCTGGTGGTGTGGGTCCTGTCCTGTGCACATACTGGTCTGCGCAGCAGTGGCCGCTTTGGTTTCTTCCACTG
The DNA here is from genome assembly GCF_048772815.1 of Callospermophilus lateralis. Taxonomy (NCBI): domain Eukaryota; kingdom Metazoa; phylum Chordata; class Mammalia; order Rodentia; family Sciuridae; genus Callospermophilus; species Callospermophilus lateralis. Next base: position 65,037,258 of record NC_135321.1, read on the forward strand.
CCTTGCACACTAGACTGGATTCGGCATCTCCTCCTCTGCCTGGTCCCTAATTCCTGCTGGTTTTGGATACAGAAACTGGAAGACTGTGGCTTGAGGGCTTTTACTGTTGCACTTTCCTGTTTAGCTTATGGTCTACAGAGTCATGGCTGTCTTTAGAGCGTGGCCACACAATGTCTCCAAAATGTCTTAAAAATTTCCTCTTTCCTTTGTCAGACTGTGTTTAGGTGATGTGGCAGTATGAGTTGCTTATTTTGGTGCTGTGGATTGACCCCAAGGGTTTGAGCATTGGAATGACAAATCCTAAAGGACCACATGACAATTAGTTTTCTATTGATTTAAGACAATTTTGCCACCAAATTAGAAGCTTAAAACAAGCACATATTTGTCATCTCGTGGCTTCTGTGAGTCAGGAAGCTGGGCCTGGCTGGCTGGGTCCTCTGCTCAGGGTCCCCTGAGCCTGGAATCCTGGGGTCAGCTGGGCTGGGTTGTCTGAAGGCTCAGCTGGGGAAGGGTCCTCTTCCTGCTTTTGGCTCCTGAGCTTGTTGGCCACGTTCCCTTCCTGTGGCTGTAGGACTGACAGCTTCATCATGTGCTGGCCTTGGCTTGTAGAGGTGTCTATAGTTCCCGCCATGCTGGTTCCCCTGTGGCCATCTTTCCCCCACAGCAGCTGGTAAGGCGACTCTGGCACTAGAAGCTGCAGTTCACCTACCAAAGTCACACGCTGCATCCTGTTGGCTAGAGGCACATCACAGGTCCTGCATGTGTTCACAAGGAAGGCTCAAACAGGCACGAGCAGCCGGACACCTCAGGGTCTGTCCATGTCAGAGTTATAGGTGGTACTCTCTGCCTCTTGGTGTCGCTCCTCAGGTGGTCCTGCCAACTATGCACAACCCAGGAGCTTGAGACTGACTGAACGCCCGAGGGACCAAGTGCCAGGCTTCAGCAGTGACATTGTCATGAAGGACAAAGCTGAGTTGTTCCAGATTAAAGGAGATGGAAGAGACATGACCAAAAAAATCCAGCTGGTGACGCCAGGTTGTGATGAGTTGCAAAGTGCGCGTTTCAGGGATGGTTATCGGAGTTTCATACAGACTCAGTCAGTCTGTGTCTCTGGTGAATGTCCTAATTTCGATCATTGTATCATCATCTGAGGCGTGTCCTTATTAGGAAATAACAGCACAGTATTTGGAGAAGAGGTGGTCGTGATGTGTCCAGTTTACTCAAATGGTTTTAGATATGTGTGAATATGATTTGGGTGAGAAAGTATGTATGAGTGTGTTTATGAGAAAAATCATGAAGCAAGGGTAGTTATTTAGCTTGTAAAGTTTCATTGTTACTTAAAAATACAAGTGTACACAGTGATGTATGTTAATGATCTGCTGGGATCGGTGCAGCCTGAGCACGTGGCAGTGGGTGTGGGCCCTCTTCTCAAGTGTGATTGGCGTTTGATGTGCTTTCTAAAGGAAATCTTAAGAAAGAACCAGGAGCTGGGGCTCAGTGGCAGAGCACTTGCCTGGCCCATGTGAGGCACTAGGTTCGATCCTCAGCACCACTTAAAAATAAACAACTAAGGTAAAGGTTTTGTGTCCATCTACAACTAAAACAGCAACAAAAATTAAAAATCTTAAAAAATGAACCAGGAATGTAGGGAGGATTCTTAAAGGAATTGTTGCTTCTGACATAATTTGAAATGAAATTTAAATTTGCGTTATCTTATGTTCATTGTATATTTCTAATTTAGTTTTAAGAAAATTATGTATATGTTTAAGGGAGATATAACCCTACCAAGTAAATACAAGAAAAATATGTGAGGAGTGAATAATTCAGATTAGTTTTCTACCATATAATTCAAAATTTTGAAAAAGCAAAGATTATATATGACCCAGGCTACTCTGTTGTGTAAAAATCTGAAGTATGTGACCAGGGCCGCCTCTGCACCCTGCTGCATCCTGCCCGCCCTCCCCTTGGGCACCCTCCCCAACTGCCTGTAGCCCACTATCTAGATGCCAGCCAGTGGGTTGTGCTGGGAGGGGCGGGCCCACACACTGATGGCATGGTCTCCTGGCATCTGCACCACTGAATTCCATCTTCTCCTCTTCCTCCAGTCTGCATATTTAAATGTGCCCTGGGGGGTGGGGCAAAGAAACTATACAGCTATTGCCGACAGTGAGGTAGTCCTGAAAAAACAGTGGAGACTGCGTTTGTTTCACGAATGGTCCTGGTGCAAGAGAACCCCAGTGCCAGGCCCTCTGACACAGTTCCTAACACAGTGTTACTGTGCAGCTTTTCTTTTTCTTCTGGCCAGACATTCCTTTGAATTAGTTACTCTTTGGGGGGCCTGAGATGGAACCATTTATGTGGCAAACATTCAGAAGTGCTGGGCACAGAGACACAGAGTTAATAGTCTCCCCAGAGCCGTTGGCATTTAGGCCTAGGCAGGCTGCCCTGGCTCTGTCCTCTGGGGATTTGTCTTCAGCGTCTGCCCACAGGGGTTAAAGCAGCATCGGGTGTTTTGCTCCCATAGCTCCCTTCCCTGTGGCTGCCCAGGCCGCCAGCCTCTCCAGCTCTCCTTCAGAATCAGGGGGCTGGGTGGGTGGGCTCTTTCAACTTTTGGGGTTTTAAGTAAACCTGATGGTTGAATTGTGTGTGTGTGTGTATGTGTGTGTAGAGGGAGAGGTTAAGGAAGGAGAGACATGCCATAGAGAGAATCCAAAATGCAACCGTGAATAGAGACTTTGAATAGGGAATAAAACATGGGGGCTTGAATTATATAAAGGAGCCAAGGAAGGAGAAGGCCTTTGTCAAGAGAGAAGGTGGCTAGAGTGAGGCAGAGGTGGAGGAGTCAGCCAGGCTTCTGAGCACTCACCTATCCCTAATGGGAGGAGGAGACGAGAAAGGGGAACAGGTCCTGCACAAGACAGCTGTGGTCTCAAGGTCTCATAGCCACAGTGACTTCTTTAGGAACGTGTTATGAGTTATTAAAGTCAATTTGAAAATCACATCTCTCAGCTGAGTTTAATGAGTTATTTGAATGGCATCTTATTTATTTATTTATTTATTTAAATCTTTTAGGTGAAGATGGACACAACACAATGCCTTTATTTTTATGTGGTGCTGAGGATTGAACCTGGGTCCCGCCCATGCTAGGCGAGTGCTATACTGCTTAGCCACAATCCCAGCCCTCGAATGTCATTTTAAATGTTTAAGATTAAGCATGTGTGAACCAAACGGTATTTGGGTCCAATATCAGTCATTGCAATGTATAGAATTTTATAGGAGCCACAGTTTCTCCTAACAAAATTTTCACCTCAATTAATATGTGGTCCATGCTGTAGAAATATATCCTCTTCCTTTTGAACCTTGTAGGGAACCTGTTTTTCATCAGCTTCTATTGTAATGAAGGTTTGAATACTCAGAGTAGCAGACATTTTTAATTGACCGTTCCTTCTGTGATTCAAGGAAAGCTGGATGTAGAGGGTGGAAAAGCAAAGTGACGGATCTGGCTTCCACCTGCTCTTCATTTTCTTCTCCTTTCAGTAGACGACAGGTACTGCAGGTCTTCCTCTCCTGTCTCTCTGGCTGGCTGGAAAGCTGTTAACATGTAGCCAGAGCTGATTGCACATCTGCCCTTGACAACCAAGAGGCTGGAGAACAGGAGTGGACCATCTGATAACAGGCGCCTGGGTGGCCATTGTGTCCTTCCCACAACGGGTGCCTTGTGCAGCAGGTACAGAGCATCAATGCTGCATTGTGGGCTGCTGTGTATGATTGGTGTGGCCTCCCTCCCCTCCTTCCTTCCCCCTTTTTTCTGTGGTGGCAAATAGGTCAAGGTGATGTGCTATGAATGGGACTCTCTGGGGCCCAGGAGGCAGTTATTGAAGAGCAGCTTCTAGAATGCCAGAGGTCTCTGTCCTCAGGAGCGCCACAGTTCTTTGTGGTGTCTCCATTAGCAGTTAGAAAACACGTTGCTCTCTGCTTACCTGCCTGTCCCACTTGACTCTGAGCCCTTTGAGGGTGGGGGCCCAGCCTCATTGCATGGCCACATTGCAGGGCATGGAATAAGGAAGCCCTCTAATGAAGAGGAGTGTGACCATAATTTTAGAAACAGAAGCAACTGTGTGTCTTCACCTTGCAAACCTGGTCATGGAGGAGCCACATGTTTTCATTTAATACTACTTCCAGCCTATTTTGGATTGTCTATAGTAATTGTTATAATAAGAGGGAAAGATAAGCAAAAAGAAAGAAATAGATCACTTCCAATCCTGTTTCCCCAAAATAACAGCGGTCAGCATTTTATAGTCACACCTTTTTTTTCTTGGGGGTATGCGCATGTTCTTCATGAGAATACAGTCACATGGGAACTTACTGGTTTGTAACTGGATTTTTTTCACCTCCCTAGCTCAGTGCGGTAATAGATGCTCAGTAAATACTTATCTTGACAAACATTTTCCATGTTTTCAAACATATTTCAGCATCTTTATATGGTATTCAATGTTGCATTGTATGGACGTATTATCACTTATCCAGCCAGTCTCCCAGTTCTCCATGGTTAGGCTGCTGTGTACTCACTTAACAGAGTGCGTATGATCTGTGTGCCCCTCTGGCTTCATCCCTTTCTCCTCCTGTTCTTTATTTTGATGGTACTGGCTGACCATCCCTAATCCAAAGATCTGATCTCCAGAATGCTCTGCAGCCCAGGAGTTAGAAAGCCTGGACATGACTACACGGGGGGCTTTGGATTTGCCAGGTATGTGTGTGGGTTTGGGGGTGTGGGTGTGTTTGGGGATGCCAACCAGCTAAGCCTGTGCAGTCACTCTGCAACCCGGGGGACTCTGTACCTGGGGGAACCTGTGGCCCCAGGCATTGTGGGTTAGGGATGCTCAACCTGTGTCAGTCCATTTTTAAGACTTGAAAACTTTATGTTCTTTCGATTTCAGACAAGCTCAGAGCTTTTCCTTCTGCTCAGAACATACTTGCCTGACCAGTAAGCTGTTTTTAAAGCCTGAACTTAGATGATCCTTTCTTTTTTTTGTACTGGGTATTAGACTCAGGGGCACCCAGGTGAAGCCACCTCCCAAGCCCTATTTTGTATTTTATTTAGAGACAGGGTCTCACTGAGATGCTTAGCACCTTTCTAAGTTACTGAGGCTGGCTTTGAACTCGCCATACTCCTGCCTCAGCCTCCTGAAGCCACTGGGATTACAGGTGTGTGCCACTGCCCCACCTGGCATGTTCCTTCTTTTTTGAATGTTTTCCTAGACTGAGTTACTGTCCCTCAGAGGGCTTTGTGGGTGGCATTTTGTGCACACTTCTGTGGGAGCAGCCTGCTGTCTTCAGTGTGTCTCCCACTAGACCACAACAGGCTCAGGAAGGGAACTGGGCTTTATTTCTGTTGTGTGTCCCAGCCCCATACAGTGCTACAGTGTAGTTCAGTTGGGATTTTTTGGCCCTAGTTGTTTCTGTGGTGGAGTTTGAGTCTGGTTTTTCCCGGGTGGGCACCATGTGCTCTGGCTTCCTATTGATCGGATGAATGGATGCCTTCTCCAGGTGGGTCATTAGCTGACAGGCTCTGACAGTCATTTTGTTTATCCGCACAACAGCAATGACCTTTTACTTACAGAGTACTTTATAGTACATTTCATGTTGGAAAACGCCAATAATTTTTATTAAATGTATTCTGCATTTCAAATTGATCTACTGTTCAGTACCTTAATATATTAGTCTTTATTGGTAGATAAGTGATTAAATGATAACATTAGTAATTCATGTCTATGTATCTTAAAAGTTTAAGCAGAGAATTTTCTTTCTAAGCAAATTACAGTTAATACCATATGTTCTTAGTTTATATTTGAAGTCTGTCTTAAGTAATAATTAGACATGATGAGAATTTGTAACTGGTTTAAGTTGATTTAAAACTATAGTATAAAGATAAAGGGTTTATTTTTATAGCTAATGACTCAATAATAGTTGGGCTTTGATCAGTTACTAAGTAGAGTGACCTGTGACAAATACCTAGACAGGGACAAGAGAACCTAGTAGTATCCATAGAGAACAGAAACACCTGGCTGGACTGGGAAAGTGGTCCAGGTGGTTCCCCACAGCTGTTGGCCCCCAGCTCACAGTAGTTCTGTTTGGTTTTTCAGCCCTGGTTGTTTCTGCCTTTCTTGGCAGACGCCGTGTGCTCTGACCTTCTGTGTCCAAGGACCAGCAGTGATCCCTGTGATCACGAGGAGACTCCCCATGCTCTATCCCACCACCCGGTTTCTCGACCTGGGTGTTGGGTGGGTTGGGTGGATTAAATGTGTGTGTGGGTGCTTACCTGGGGGTCTGTGGATGACACTGTAGCTCACCATTGAATGTGTGAATTTTGACAGATGGTTTAACCTCTCTTTAAAGACCTTTATCCTTCCTTTCTGTGAACAAAGGGATGAGACCAGATAATATATAAACTCACTTTTAGAAATCATATTCTCTTAATTTTTCTTTTTAAATTTTTTTAGTTCTAGATGAACATAACTTTATTTTTTTATGTGGTGCCAAGAATTGAACCCAGTGCCTCACGTGTGCTAGGCAAGTGCTCTGCCATAGAGCTACAACCTCAGCCCTCATCTTCTCTAACTTTTCTGATGCTCAGACATACAAAATGAATCTTGCTCTTGAAGAACTATGTGAGTGAAAAATGATATGCCTTTGTCTAAAATGTGATTCTATTACATGGGTTTAGCAGATCTTACCACACGTTTAAAAAGCCCTCCAGATGAGTCTCCCTAAGAAACTAAGAACTGTTGCTGACAGTTCTCATTACCTCAGAAAAAGGAAATCCTGGCTGCTCTTCTATGCCGGCACCCTGAAATCTAGGACAGGGATCTCGGCGGTCTTATTGTCCTGGTCTCTGTGCCCTGGCTTATGCTGGACATTGCTGACTTGACCTGTGCCACTTTCTTGCTTGTCAGCTGGTGGGCCAGTCCTTTTAGATGTCAGCAATGTGGCTCAAGCTTAATCTGTCCCTGATTTTGAACCCTGATTTTCCTTGCAGAGCTGTTCTTCGTGTCTCTGTGTCTGAGAAGGGAGACGTTGGCGTGTGCACCTGTGGTTGTTAAGCCCCAGCCATGAAGCTGCTAGCACAGCCAGCCATCGGTTTGCTGTGGGAGGGCACCTATACCTGCTTCCTTCTCAGCAGTGCTCCGAGCTGCCGCCCGCGCTCCAGCCTGTTGGCAGCAAGCGACAGAGGCAGTTGTGTCTGGGTCCCTCCTCCACTTACCTTCAGTGGCTTCCGTCCCCTTCAGCATAAAAGTCTTAGTCCCTGCAGTTAGCGGGCAGCTGGCTCCCACCCATCTGGCACTGTGTGGCTTGTCTTCACAGGGCCGCCTTGCTGTTGGCAGAGTGCACTGCACACCACCCCTTTCTGGGTTGTGGCGCTGTGCTGCCCTCTGCCTGGGACCTCTCTCCCCCAGATAGCCATGCATCTGCCCTTCCCAGCCTAGCTCTGTGTAACCACCTGATGTGACACTGCTGCCTGTCCTAGTCACAGCTGACGCTGCTGCCACTCACACACAGTGTGATTTCCCCACACTTGGTACCTTCCGATATGCTATCATTTATTTATTATCCTTGTTTATTAATATTGCTCCCTCTTCTGAGTGCAAGGATTTCCGTCTCTGGATTCCCTCTGTTTCTTGGGCTCTGTGATTCTGAGCACATAACTTACTTTTGAGTCTTTCTCACCTGAAAAGGTGAAGATGATAAAAATAATAACAGGGCGATGGACCATTTATGGACACCACTGGGGTTGAGTGCCCAGCCGTGAGCTTGTGTGGCTCAAGAAGTCCCCACAACATGGGTCTCACCTCACATGTTCCATACAGATCTTATTCATGTGGAGGCCTTGGGGACAGGAGCCATCGAGCTCTGCAGTCTTACTGCTGCCTTCACCTCCAGCTCCCCAGATAATGTTCCGTCTCCCACCTGTGGCCCTAGGGATTTTGGGCTCACACCACTTCTGCACCATGTTTTCAACTATAGTGGTCTGTTGTGGCCTAGTATTGGAGCATTTCATAACAATTTTTTGGTACTGGGGATTAAACCCAGGGGTGCTTAACCACTGAGCCACATCCTAGCCCTTTTTATGTTTTATTTAGAGAAAGGGCCTGAGTTCCTTAGGGCCTTGCTAAGTTGCTGAGTCTGGCTTTGAACTCATGATCCTCCTTCCTCAGCCTCCTGAGCCACTGGCTGACAGGTGTGCACCACTGTGCTTGGCCTCATAACTTTTTTATATCCAGTTTATAAATGCATTGATAGAAAACTGGAACATAACCCACTCGGCAGTTAGGAGAGGCCCAGAGAATGACTTTTCACTTACTACTGCATGAAGAAAAGTATTACTAAGAGACAAGATTAAAGTATCCTGGCATCCTAAATAGTCCTGAATAACATATTTATTATGTACCTAAATCTTTAAAAATTACAAACCCCTGTTCTTTAGCAGTGCAAGTTTGCTTTATGAAGATAAATTATATATGACTGGACAACATGGAAGCGCTTATCTTGATGAACTCATATCATTGTTGTATTAAACTACTCCCTCTGTAGCAGAGGGTAACTTAATCTTTAACATGAGATCCCTGCTTCCCTGTTCTGATACAGGAAGGTGAAGGTGGTGGTGGTTGCTGCTGGATCAGAACAGAAGGCACTGGCAGATGGGTGGTGCCTGTCCTTGCCCTGGCTCTTCTCAAGTTGGGCCTGCTTGTTTGTTTTTTCAGCTTGGCACAGAAGTTTTTTTTTTTTTTTTTTTTCCAGAAATGATGAGCTGTAAGCATGAGCTGTTTTACCTGAGAGCTCCTGGGACGGAGGGAGGACACATGTCCTGCAGTTTTTGTGCCCTCTCTGTGCATGTTTGAAGAAAGGTCCCAGCAGAGCTGCCTGTTAGAAGCCCGGCAGGGCGGTGGCCTGCACACTGCCCAGGCCCTGGCACCTGGCATGTGGTCCAAGGTCAAGGGTGTGCCCTATTGTGCTGGCTGTCCTGGTCTTCAGCTCTCTTGCTTTTTGATGTGTGCATGCACCACAAAGGTCAAGTCCTGGCTCTCAAGGCAGACTCGAGTTTCAGTTCTGGCTCCATTACTTACTTTGCCCCTAATTATCTTACTTAATCTTAATTTCTTTATCTCTAAGTTGGGTGTGTTAATATGCATAATACCTATTTAATAGTACTATTATGAGAATTAAATAATGCATGAAAATATTTAGCACAGGCCCTTGCACATAGAAACTTGGTAGGTATCAGCTACTATGAAAATCTTCTCAGGCCATATTTCTTTCATTTGTGTGTTCTATTTTATATTTGCAAAGTTATTAATACAGAGGGTTAGTATAAGAGTAACTGCCTGGGCTCCCTACCAGGTGCCGAGTGACCACAGCTGCCATGGCACAGTCCAGGGAGAGATCTTTGTGTCATGAAACCTGGTAGTTGTTAGAAGAAGCCTTGAGTAGATCTGGAGTTGGAGAAGAAATCTAAATTGAAGCTGGGATAAAGGTTTTTTTTTTTTTAACAATGCCTTTATTTTTATGTGGTGCTGAGGATTGAACCCAGATCCTGCCTGTGCTAGGCGAGTGCTCTACCGCTGAGCCACAATCCCATCCCCTAGGATAAAGTTTTAAATTGAAAGCTGAATAAAATAACTCTGAAGTTAAAAAAGAACAAGAGAAATCAGTGTAATTTCCAGCGTTTTGATAGAAGTGCTCTGCAAGCTGGCGTGGCCCCTAAGGAGCATCTATGGGTCAGCTCTGGGAAGGGGGGGGGCAGTCGGAGGAGCAGGGCCTCTGAGGGCTGCCTTTAAAGTGAAACCCGAGAGCACCCTGCCCTGTAGAGTGGAGGTGGGGGATTTTCCAGGACAGAAGCCATAACCTCTGGTGGCAGCATCAGAAGTTAGCACCTGGATTTGAAAGAGTCATGGTTTAAACATCATGACCCCCAACCATTCAAACACGTGATGATAAGCATGTTTATGTTCTGGTGTCTGCTTTAATAGCAGTAAATAATATGGGAAAGTATGCTATTAACTGTAGCTGGTATGTTTATGCTATGATAAGATTTACTCTAGTAAACAGATTGACTATGTTGATATCTAGGAAAATCTTAATGAAGTTTTAAACCTGATGTACTTTTTTCTGCATTAAAATGAGGCAGTTTTAGAAATCAGTGGCTATCCATTATGGACGAGTGAGATGTGGTGCATGGGTACTTCCTGTGGAGACTGAAGTGGCTGTGGTGGACAGACGTCAGGAAGCAGAGTAGGTGGCTTCTCTGTGAGAGGCTGGTCTAGAAATATCAACAGTTGGGTGTGCCTGGGGCAGGGGTGGAGTTGGAGCAGTGAGGAGTGATGCAGAAACTGGGGCTGCCTGTGGAGTGAGGAAGCCCTGAAATTGACTGTGAGTGATTGGGTGGCTCTCACAAGTACACTGAAAGCCACCAAATTGTGAACACCAGGTGAACTGTGTGGCAGATAACTACATCATAAAAAGGCTGTTAATTTTTATTAAAGGGTTATGCAGTTGAAAGAATTCTTGAAATCTTGAGGGGGCAGGGTAGACCATAGGGCCTGGGTTGGGGCAGCCTTTCACCAGTGAGGGGGGGTTACAGTGTGGTCTCAGGTGCTCCTGGGCGGTGGGCACTGCTGTTCCCCAGTGAGTCAGCTGTCCTCTCAAGCACCCAGACCCGCCTGGCAGAGGTTCTCATAGAGCATCTTCCTGGACCCCTTGATTCAGCCTGGGTTCTGTGCATTTCTGTCCTGTCTCTACTGTTGTCATGCAGTAATTTATTTAGAGTTTGAAATGACATTAGAACCTCTCTTGTGTGGACTTACTGCAGCTGATGACAGGTCTTTTTTTCATGAGAGCCTCACAGCTACTAAGCAGGAGCATTGGAATCCATATCCAGGCTGGCTTGGGCCCTCTCTAGCTCCTCCCTCTTCCTCACACTGTGCAGAATTCTATTTTGTATGCAGTACTCAGTCCTTGACCTGCACAGACTTGGGGGCTAACTGCTTTTCAGCAGCTTTACCACGTTGGCTGTGACTTTGGGCAGGTTGCTTTCCCCTCTCTGTGTTCCAGTTTAATCCTCAGAAGGACACAGGGTAAGAATTATGTCTGCTTGATAGAATTCTTGTGAGGATTTACAGTGTTGTCTATGGGATGCTTGGTACAGTCACAGGCACATAGTACATGCTCGGTCAATGTGAACTGTTTCTACAGAAGGTTTCAGGTAGCTTTGCTTTAAGACCTAGAGTCACGAAATGTTTTTTAAAGGGCAGGTAAACAAAATATGCCCTTTCTCAATATATCAACCTTGTCATTTTCCTGCTAGGGCTTGGAAGGTCAAGTGGACAGTGCTCACCACATTTGTTCAGAGGGCAGAGCTGCCCTGCTTGTCTCAGAAAACATGGTGTGCCGTGTCCTGCGCCAGAAGGGTGTGGGCAGCACACAGGCCCTGCAGTAGATTGTGTGATGTAAGTCTCCATAAGCATGTGTATCTATGAGACATCACTGCAGCCAGCCCGAGACTCCATGGAAATACACTCTAAATTTACATAGTGTTAACTTGTTTCCTCATCCACCAGGGCAAGTGCAGCAGCTGTGGGATTTTTGTGGAGAGGATCTTTTTCACGGATTCCAGTCTTTCTGTGACATGGGAAGAGTGGTCCTTCTCCGCCCTCTGCCTGTTGCTTCAGACCAGCCTAGGGAACTCCAAGGCAGCCCCTCCGCCTGGCTGCAGACCTACTGTTTCCTAGGCAAGGGAGTGAAGGTAGAGGTGGGCTAAACCAGGTTATTTGTGGGGCTGGAATTTGTTATACCAGGCTTGACTTCCGTAGTTACGCTGGCAAAAGAGCTGAGCTATGAAAACTTGTTTTTATACTTCTGAATTTAAAGTTTATGAGGTAATAGTGAAGCAAATTCTCACAGTACAACACAGTTTTGCCCGGTCCTTCCAGTCTAGTGGCTAGAAGTGACTGTTAGAAACTTAGCTATTCTTCTAGAAGAATTCACAGGCATTTGTGTTTGTTACGCACATTTATTTTAACTCTCCGTAACACTAACAGCAGAGTGCCTGCTGGTGGTGACCAGCTGCTGATGGTTTCAGGCCTGCATTGTGGTGCTGTCGGGAGCTCCTTCCCACTCTAGGCTCTTTGAGTCGTCACCCAGCCTCATGGATGAGCTGCTGCCATTACCCCACTGTGTGGAGGGTCCTCAGGCTCAGAGGTGTGTGGCCATCCTCCCAGGACTACCTCCCCCGAAGCCACTCCAGAGGCCGTATCTGGCTCTTATTCTCATGTATTCTTTGTAAACACTCCATGAAGTAGTCTATCCATTTTATTTATTTATTTATTTAAAGAATTTAACTTTTATTTTAGTAGGTTTTTTTTTTTTAATATTTATGTGATGCTGAGGATCAAACCCAGGGCCTCACCAGTGGTAGGCAAGCGCCCTACCACTGAGCTACAATCCCAGCCCCACCCCCATTTTATTTTTTGTGAAAGGAGCAAATAGTTTTCAGCGAAGAAGAGAATTACCTGAATATTTAGCTGTGATACTTCCCCCTAGTACCCTGTTGATGGCCTTGTGCTTGGTAGGATTCCAGCTGTTCGTCCTCTGCTCTTCCTCTCTCAAAGTTTCTCTAGCTTTCACATTTTTTAATAAAACATTATGCTAGTGTTTGGAGGGAACGGTGTCCTAATAGCCCATGTGTCACCTCAGTAGGTGTCCATGTGGCTTGTTCATCGTATTATTCAGATGTTTTCATCCTGGTTTATTTTTGGGGGGGTGCTGGGGCTGATTTGTAATATTTGGGGGGAAGATGTTTTGAGTTTTCCTTTTATGGCTAGGGATTTATCACTTTCTCTTTGTACTTTTTTTTTGGTACCAGATTGAACTCGGGCACTTGACCAAAAAGCCACATCCCCAGCCCGATTTTGTATTTTATGTAGAGATAGGGTCTCACTGAGTTGCTTAGTGCCTCGTATTTGCTCAAGCTGGCTTTGAACTTGTAATCCTCCTGCCTCAGCTTCCCGAGCCACTGGGATTACAGGTGTGTACCTCTGTGCCTGGCCTCTTTGTAACTTTTGATATCTTTAGTAACAGCTAAAATATTTACTCTGTCTTGAGGCTATACTGTTCAGTGCTTGCAAGTTTATAGCCATCATTTTTTGAAAGTTTTTTTTTGCCATTTTATTTATTTTATTTATTATTAAAAAATTAATTTTTATAGCCCCCTTTTTGCTATTTTAAATAGTGTTTTCCTTAAGTCTGTTTTCTCCTGTGTGTTGATATTGTACCCAGGCCACCTTCGGATTTGGAGCCTCGTGGTTTGTATATTCCCTTCTGCTCACCCTAGACCATGTTGCGTGGTTGACAGTGTGCTTATGGTGAACAGCATGTTGCGGGGCTGTCGTCTCAAGACCTCACCTGGAGTCTGTCTTCAGACATGTTTTACCCATTCACGTTTATTATGATTTCTGATGTATTTGGACTAATTTCTGTCATCTTACTTTGTGCAGCTTGTTATACTTGGCCTTGGGTTCTTGACTTTTCTCTCGCCTACTTGGAAAGTCACATTTGCCATTCATTGTTGGGCATGTGTGCCTGCGTGGAGGTGTGCTGAGCAGTGGGGCTGGAGTGTACCTTTGGGTGCTGTACGCTCTGGCTGCCACAGCCTCTCCTGGCTGTTGGTCATGTCCATCTGACCCTGTACTAGGTTCATGAGGACAATGTGCCAGTCTTGTCTGTCCTTCACTACTGTCCCTCAGCTCTGGGCACCGTACTGTAGGTACTTATTTCATGTTTTGAATGAATGAGTAGCTGATCGTTCAGATCACCTAGCTAGCTTTACAAACTGCTGGTGGCTGCCTTCGTTCTCAGGAGCTCTGACTTGGTAGGCTAAGAAACAGAAATTCCCCAGATTGTCAGATAGACTTGGAACAGTTTGAACTGGTGTTTTATGGACTTTCCTGTCTTGAGAGAGACTCTGGCTCCTTTGCTATAGGTAATGACTGTAACTCAAATCATTGATCACTTGGTAATCTATTTACCTATTTAATGTCAGGTGTCAGGCTTTTGTCCCATAAAGCAGAGAGCAGAGAAACATTCTACCATGTTAGCGCTCTCTCTCCCTCTCTCTCTCTCTTTCAGTTAAGTTGGAGGATACCATTTGGGTAACATCAAAGCAGCAATGTTAAGATTTTCCTCTTTTTCAGAAATGGTTCTTTAAGCTTTTCTACGTCTTTTTCACATGCTCTGTAAGAGTTGGCTTGGCTGAACATGCTTCTATGCTTTTCATCAACAGTATCCATCCCTGGAAGTAGCCAAAGGGCTTGAGTGTGGAAGCGAGTGCCTGAACTAGGGATGGTAGACTTCCCTCCACTTCCTAAGGCACTGATTCTCTTAGTTGACATTTATCATGGTTTATAGTTTATGAAATTGACTGGCATAGAAAGGACCTGCTTTGTTATACCTTTTGAGTTTTTCTTCGGGTTGAGTCAACCGTGGAGTTGGGAAATGCATTAGCCTCGAAGGAACACACATCGTAGAATGTGAGCTTTGTAGAGTTGGAGACAGTTGTTTACGAGACCTGTGTGTGATTAGGTAGTCCTGAGTTCCTTTCTGTGTTGAAGCTGAGCACCCAGGCGTCAGGTGGGCTCATGGTGAGTTGTTTCAGCAGGTATATTTAAGGGAAAACATTAGAATTGCATTTTCAGATTTACTCAGGTTAAAATACCAATAATATGGCTTTTTACTTTTTAAATATTTCAACATCTTTTAATTGGGAGTATATTATTTAACCTTTTAGTGCCTTGATTTTCTTGTTTTAAAAATGGAAATAATACTTAGTTCAGTATGGAATCTTAATTAATGGTTTGAGCCACTTTGATGAAAGTCCCTTCTGTTCAAGCACTACAGAAGTCATATGTTAAATAGTCTGAGAACTCACCATGGGGAGAACTGGCCAGGCCAGGATCCTCACTCAACGTCAGGGCTGCTTGGTGCCCCCCAGATGACATGACCGTGCTTTCCTGGTAAGTCCAGTCTCAGCTGTGGAGATCTCTGTCCTGCCCTTGGGCTGCATGGCCTGGAGGCTGATGAGGGCCACCTGCTGTGGCGGTTCAGTGGCGCTGCAGGGCATTATACCCTAACAGGAGGGTGAACAGCAGGATCATCTGGAAACAGGAAACCAAGTCTTTGTCCCCAAATAGTGACCCACTTTCCTTGCTCTGTTTCTACATCCATCTTGATAAAGCCACGACCTTGCAAACTGAGTAGTACTCAGACACAAAGCTTCATATAACCAGCTGATGTTGGCAAGACTGGGTCCCTCCAGTGTAACATGCTGCCAGCAGTTGAGTTCTGATGTTGATCAGTGCCCTTGTGTACAACCTGTCTGTTACCCTCTGATCTGTGGGCTTTGAAATGTGGCCCAGATGCCCAGCCTGGACCTTTGTGGTGTCCCTGTCTGTGGTCCTCTCTGTGGCTGCTTAGCCTCCTGGGGCATACATGCTTTCCTTTCTCTGGCTCTGTACTATTCAGCAAGTAGCCACCTCCCATGTGTCTCTTTTAAAATTAGAATCAACTATATAATTGTGTTATATTTCTTTAGTCCTATGGCTACATTTCATGTGTCCAAGCCTGCTTTGCTTGGTGGATACAGCACGAGGCAGCTCATATACAGAACATGCCACTCTAGAAGGTTCTGTTGGCCAATGATGTACTATATGTGATTCTTAGCCAATTTCCATTTTTTATCTTAATATTTTTTCAATATTTAAAGAAGAAGCTTAATATGCTGCTTAGGTTTCAGTTCCTGATGTGTATGATCTGGACCACTAAGTCCCCTCCCATGTAATGGAGCTGTTGTTAAGGATAGAGATTTGCATATGACATTTATTTATGGTTTTTTTAATCCATTTTAAGACAGTTCACATGACCCATAATTTACCCATTTAAAGTAAAAAGTCAGTAGCTTCTAGTTAATGCACAGTTGTGCCAGCATCACCATGATCATCTTTTTCACATTTTCTTCATCCTTAGAGGGTTCTTGTACCCACCAGCAGTTATTCCTCATCTCCCCGTATGCTCCAGGTGTTGTTCCACTGCTGTGGATTTCCAGTTCCCAGCCCATCACCTAACAGATTACACTGGGCCCATGTGACTGGCCTCTTTCCTCGGCTGGCTCTTCAGGGTTTAGCAGCCGTGGTGTAGCCCGGGTCAGGGCTTCAGTCTGTTATGGCTCAGAGATATTCCCTCGTGTGGGCAGGTTGCATGTTGTTGAACTGGACATCAGTGGTAGATACGGGCCATTGTTGTACTTTATAATCTTGTTATAAAACTAGTTATATAAAAAGTTCAGGAAATTACTGTGTTATAAGGAAAGTTTAAATGTTTAATTTTAATTGAACCTTTTTGAAGAAATGAAAGTTTGATTGTTTTCTGAACCTGTACTCACTAGGTAATCTAAATGAAATAATAAGTATGTGCTATTGTAAGTGAGCCTGGCCAGGACTTGTTTGACACTTAGAATCATGTGCCTGGAGTGCCTCGGTCTGTCTTTATTACTGTTGTCATAAAACCCTTTTGGTCTCTTGTATTTGAAAAGGCACTGTAAATATTGGGAAATGATGGAGAAAGAGCAAACAGCTTGTGTGAAACACAAAATTACATGTGGTAAGACTTTAACAGAAATTGTAGGAAAACAGAATTTAATGAGTACTTTGAATTGTCACAACAGAACAAGTGAAACCCAGCTTTAGTAAATTGGAGAATTAGAAGGATGACATCCTCTGTTTCAGCACCTTTATTCTGTAACAACACAGACGTGTCAATTCTTCCCACAACCAGCTTGATGGCAGAGAACCAAAGGTTCTGTGTTTACCCTAACCACGCATTCTTCATGTGAGCTCTGAGGACCCGCCGTGGTCAGTAGTTCTGCTCCAGAGGGTTCTGTTTTGATTCTGGTGGGTCCTACCCAAGCTCTGTCTGGCTGCCATGCCTGGATTAGTCACATGTCCATCTTGCTGCCCTCCACAGAAGCTGGTGACCTAAAGATAGCAACACCCAGTGTCCTTCTAGCTGGCCCACAGATGTTCTCAGGAGCCCTCACATGCTCAGTTGGGGAGACACTGCCCTAGTTTAGATTTGTAACTCTTTGAAAAGCTAATTTGCATAACTTGTCTAATTTCTTACTCTCCCCTCCAAGATGATAAAAACTTAGGACCTTTTTTTTTTTGGTACTAGAGATTTCAGAAGTGACTCTGAAGGCTTGTTTGCCCCCTGTCCCTCCATTTCCTCTTCTCATGTGTTAACAAGGACCAACTAAGTGAAAGCCCCTATTGTCAAGGGCGTCAGTCTAGACAGGAAGCAGGTCAGAAGAGTGTGAAGTCAACAGAAGGAAGCATCATGTGAGGTCAGCTTGGCGGATACAGGGATAGGTGTCTTTTTTTGTAGATGAACACAATATCTTTATTTATTTATTTATTTATTTATTTATTCATTATTTTTTAGTTATACATGGATATAATATCTTTTTTTAGAGATATTTTTAATATTTATTTTTCAGTTTTCAGTGGATACAACATCTTTATTTTATGTGGTGCTGAGGTTCGAACCCAGCGCCCCACGCATGCCAGGCGAGCGTGTTACTGCTTGAGCCCCAGCCCTGGATATAATATCTTTATTTTATTTATTTATTTATATAATGTGGTGCTGAGGATCGAATCCAGTGCCTCACACGTGCCAGGCAAATGCTGCACCCCTGAGCCCCAGCCCCAGCCTGGGACAGGTGCTTTTGAAGGCTTGGTCATGGAAGCTGATTGACAACCTGTGCTCGCCAGGCTGCTGCTCATGCAGAGGAGCTGGTGGGTGGGGAGAGGGCAGGTTGGTTCCTGGACTTTGGAGCTGCCTTGGAAACCTTAGTAACCTCTGTGGGTACAGGGACTCAGGGCTTTTTAATTTATTTTTTAATATTTATTTTTTAGTTGTACTTGGACACAATACCTTTATTTTATTTATTTTTATCTGGTGCTGAAGATTGAACCCAGGGCCTTGCACGTGCTAGGCAAGTGCTGTACCCCTGAGCCACAACCCTAGCACTACCCCCCCCCTTTTTTAGTGTTGTTAAGTGATAGTATTTCCTAAGAAATTGTGGTGGCCCCTATGGTTTTTTTTAATTATTATTTAAAAAAATTTTAATGTGATAAAATACACAGCTTGATTTTAACTATGTTCAGCAGCATTAATTCCATTCAAGGTATTGACAGCCATTACCACTGTTTCCAAAACTTTTGTATTGCCCCAAATTGAAACTTTTTGGGGGGGTACCAGGGATTAAACTCAGGGGCACTCGACCACTGAGCCACATCCAAGACATATTTTGTACTTTATTTAGAGGCAGGGTCTCACTGAGTTGTTTAGCACCTCGCTTTTCCTGAGGCTGGCTTTGAATTTGCAATCCTCCTGCCTCAGCCTCCTGAGCTGCTGGGATTATAGGCCTGCAAGAGTCCCAAAGTGAAACTTTGTATCCAATAAGCCCTAGCCTCACTACTAATCTTGAACCTACTTCCTGTCTATTCTTATTCTAGATATTTCACTTAAATGGAGTATTATAATAATTGTCTTTTTGTGTCTGCCATTTTATTTAGCATAATGTTTTAAAGGTTCATCTGTGATGTAACATGCATCAGAATTTTGTTCCTTTTAAAGGCTGAGTAATATTCCGCTGTATATATAAGTACCCAAGTTGTTTTGTTCCTGGAATTTTCCTCTCTGTGGTGAAAAATTCCTTTCTTGTTCTTAGTCTTGTTCAAATTTGGTGTCTTTGATGTGGGTTTCTTTTTTTCCCCTCCTCCTCCTTACATCCTCAAGGCCTGATTTTTTTTTTTTTTTTTTTTAAATTCAAGGAGAACCAGTTCTGAAATTAAATGTTCCTTCATAGCAGGCCAGGCAAGTTCCCACGATGATGATGAAGTTTTTCAGAGGCTGCTGATTGTTGCTGTAATTGTTCTTTACTCCTGCTAAAGTGCAGTTGATTCCGAGGCCTGTTTACGTATTCCTCTGAACCTTCGGGGTTCTTGGGCTCTGGTATTCCTTCCCATAAGCAGAACATTGTGCGTCCAGCTGGGGTGTTTTTTTTCAGTGTTCTTACTCTGCACTTCTTTCTAACTGTACCGTTTTGCTGTGTTGAAATCCCACAGGCTGGGTGTCTTTTGGGCTCATTCAATGGCCCAGGGTTATACCTTAGGCCATGGGCAGAACCTCTCAGGGTCACTGGCTCATATTCTTTTCACAATGGAAATAACTCATTTGGCTATTTTTAAAAAACAACCCTGAGGTCTCATTTAAATATGATAAAATGCCAACAATGTAAATATTTTAAGTAGATGAGTTCTAACAATACTGTACACTTGTGTAGCTGAGGTTCCAGCCATTTTATCACATGGAAGTTCCCTCCGCAGCCATGCCCTCTGCAGTCCCAGGTTCCTATAAATGGGGTCATGCTGAATGTGCTGTGTGGACTCTTTTCTGTTCAGAGTGTGGGGAGTTGTGGTTGTCAGCACACAGCTGCAGTGTGCCCCGGTACTGTGTCATTGTACAGCTGCCTGGCTTTCTGTTTTGTCAGTTCATTGCAGTTTGTTTATCCAGTAATCTGTTGTGTGACAGCTGGGGTTTTACAGTTTGGGACCCTTGCAGATAAAGCTGCTATGAGTTTTACTGTATGAGTCCTTTTGTGGACATACATTTTCATTTTTCTTGGATAAATAACTTGGTATGTAATTGGTAGGTAATATGGTAATTGGGTTTGATATTTATAAGAAATTGCCATATATTTTGCAGAATAGTTGTATTTTCAGTGTGTGGGGGGGTGGGAGGGTTGGTACTAGGGATTGAACCCAGAAGGACTTATCCACTGAGCCACATCCCTACCCTTTTTTAAGTCACACCAGCAAATCAGTGAGTTCTTGTATTCCACATCCTCCCAGTTCTTGGGATTTCTGTCTTTATGTGACATGTTTTAGAGGACATAAGTGCCACCTCGTACTGTGCATTTGCTAGTGATTAATGATATAGATCCTTTATTCACATGCTTATAAATTTTTAAAAATTTATTTATTTATTTTTAGTTTTCGGCGGACACAACATCTTTGTATGTGGTGCTAAGGATCGAACCCGGGCCGCACGCATCCCAGGCAAGCGCGCTACCGCTTGAGCCACATCCCCAGCCCTGCTTATAAGTTTTAAGTGTGTCTTCTTTAGGGAAATATGTGTTCAAATCCTTGGCCCATTTTTATTGGACTTTTTAATATTAGTTCTAAATTTTTTTTGTTCTTGTTTTTAGCTCTGGGAATTAAACCCAGGGGTGCTCAACCACTGAGTCATATCTCTAGCCCCCTTTACAAATTTTTTTTCTTTTGAGACAGGTTCTTACTAAGTTTTTGAGGCTGGCTTCGAACTTGTGATGCTCCTGTTTCAGCCTTCCAAATTGCTGGGAGTAGAGTTGTATGCTACTGTGCCTGGCAGTTCTAAGTTTTTAAAACATATATTCTGGATTTAACTTCTTTGTCACACATGGGATATATATGAGAGAGAGCTTTGCTCAACATGTGACTTGCCTTTTCACTTTCACTGTTGTCTTTTGAAGCACAGTTTTAATTCTGATAAATTTTCATAGATTTTTTTCTTTATGTCAACCTCACTGATGACATGACCATGGAAAGTACTTAAAAATTTATGAAAACTCTTGTCATTCAGATTTTCTATAAGTTTAATACATCTTTGATATGCGATCTGTTTAAAAATAACCTTTGTGTTCAATGTGAGGTGTGGGGCCTGTGTCTGTTTCCTGATAGAAGACCCAGGTATTCAGCCCATCTATTTTTTAAAAATATTTATTTTTTAGTTATAGGTGGGCACAATGTCTTTATTCTACTTTATGTGGTGCTGAGGATCGAACTTAGCGCCCCATGCGTGCTAGGCACACGTTCTACCTCTGAGCTACAACCCCAGCCTCTAGCCTGTCTGTTGAAATGGTGGCCTCTGCTGTCCAACTGCCTTGGCATGTTTGTTACAATGGGCTGATTGTGGGTTCCTGGTGTGCCTTCGTCCTGGGCCAGTGCTTCAGGCGTTGATTCTGCAATTCTGTCCTGAGTCTTGAACCTGGGTTGTGTTCGTCACCAGCTCTGTTGTTCTGAAATTGTGAGTCTAGGTAACTTGCATTTCCATAGACATCTTTAAATCATTTTCCCTGAAAGTGACTAGGATTTTGATAGGTATTACATTAAGTGTAAATCAATGTGGGAGAGACCTGAGATAACTAACCATATTTAATCTTTTAAAAAATTTTTGGTTTAAAAAAATTTGGTTGTAGATGGACCAAATACCGTACTTTATTCACTTATTTTGTATGTGGTGCCAAGGATCGAACCAATGCCTCACACACGCTAGGCAAGCGCTCTAACACTGAGCCACAACCTCAACTCCAATATTTAGTCTTTTGGTCCAGGAATTCTGTGTTTCTGTGGTCTTTGATGTCTCTCAGCTCCTGATGAGTATGTTTTCAGGACGTCTGTCCCTCCATCTGACACTGTCAGGTTCTGGAGCACTGCTTTCCCTGCATCCCACAAATCTTGATAGGTTGTGTTTTCATTATTATGAAATATTTTCTAATTCTCCTTGAGATTTCTTTAGTTGTGTGTTAATTAATTTTTCAGTTCTTGGGAATGGTGTAGGTATCGTTAACTGATTTCTGATTTCATTGCATTTCCAGGAAACATATTCTTGGATATTTCAGTCTTGAATTTTATTGGGACTTGTTTTTGGCAGAACTTTGGGCTTTTCTTGGCAAATGTGCCATTCACACTTAAAGAGAATGTTCTAGGTATGTTAGTAATTGACCTCTGCAGTTTGTGGTGTGATTGGTGAACACATGGATTGTGGTGGGTAAGATAGGGCAGGGGAGGTGCCCTATCTTCCTGGCTACTCCACCATGGCCAGTGGGAACCTCTGAGAGGAGGTGGGAGAAGTAGCTGGGACTGAGGGCTGATGGGGTCCAAGGAGGGCACCATGGGTAAAGGAAGGAAGGGACCACTATGTGGAAGTGAGGCTGGGAATGAGGTGTGGGTAGATCCGTGTGTGCTGGCACAGAGAGGCCCCTGGGACGTGCTGGGGAGGGGGCAGCTCTCCTCTCCGCATGAGCAGGGTGCCTTTGTGTTAGCTAATGGGAGCCGTGCCTGGGGCTCAAGGCCTTGCTCATCAGTGGGGAGACTGATGGTGCCTACAGCAGAGAAAGGCGCTTTGCTTCCTTATTTTATTTATAAAAATCACTGACCCTTTGGGGATCTGATTTGCCACAGTCAAGTCACAGAATAATGACTGTGGGAGTCCACTGTCTTGGTCTTTTCCCTTCTTTCCATCACATACAAGTCCACAGTTGAACATGGAAGCACCCGCTCTGTCCTGTCCCCATCCAGTGTTGCTGTGCTTTCCCTCCTGTTCCTCATGCAAGTCTCTGACACTGCTGCATCCCCATCTGTGGACACATAACTGTCCTGGCCATGGTCCCCAGGGCCTCCACTGCCTCACCTGGTGGGCGTGTTCCAGGCCTCTCTGCTCCATGCTGGGCTGCCCCTGCCTCTCCGGCACTCTCTGGTGTTTGTGATGCCTGAGTCTTGGGACTTCATCCCCTTCCCCTATCCTGTTGCTCCTGGACAGTCCATCCCTGAGTCCCCTTACTCCTGGCTGTCCTCTGCTGCCTCATAGTTTTGCTTTTTCCTGAGTGCCCTGTAGTCGAGTATGGAGGATGTGGCTTTTCAGATTGGCTTCTTTCACTTAGGCACTAACAATTCCTCTGCGGCTTTGCAGAGCTTGGTAGCTTTTATTTCTGTCTCTCCTTTTTCTTTTCTTGTTTTTGTGGTGCTAGGGATCCAGCCTGGGCTCCTGGTGTGAGGAAGCAGGCTGCTCACCTGTCTTTTGTCTCTGAGTGACGCTCCTGCTGGGCGTACCACAATCTGCCCGTCCCTTACCTGCTGAGGGACCCCTTGGTTGCTTTCCAAGTTTTGGCCATCAGGAATAACATTGCTACAGACATTCATGTCTGGTTTTGTGTAGACAGATGTCTTAAGTGCCAAAGAGCACGATTTGGGGGTCACTTGGTGAGAGTGTGTTGCTTCCTGGAAAGCCTCCAGCCTGTCTTCCACAGTCTCCTGTTTTGCGGTCCCAGCTCCTTGACCTTGTTATCACCTGGCCCTGCTGTTTTGCTGGCTGTGCTGGGGAGGTGCAGGGTACCCTACCACTGTCCTAGCTAGCGACCCTAGAGAAGGGGGCAGAGCTGCTCTTCACGTTCCCGTTTGCCACTTGCTTGTCTTCCCTGGCGAGGTGTCCGTTCATACCACTTGCCCATCTTGTAATTGTCTTTTCTTAATGAGTTCTTTATGTATTCTGGGGAGTAGTCCTTTATCAGGTTTGTGGTCTGCAAATATTTATTCCCAGTTTGTGGCTTATCATTTCATCCTCTGAAAAGTGTCTTTATGGGGCAGAATTTTTTTTTTTTAATTTTAATGAAGTTCAACTCGACTTTTTCTTTCATACATCTTTTAGGATTACACCTGAAGAATCATTGCCAACCCAAGGTTTCCTGGGTTTCCTCCTGGGCTGTCTGCTCGGAATTTTAGTTTCACATTTTACGTTTATGTTGTAACCCTTTATAATTTTTGTGAAAGGTTTAAGGTCTGTATCTGGATTCCTGTTTTTGCATGACGGCATCCATTTGTCCCAATTTGATGAAATTGTCTTGGTCCCTTCTCCATTGCATTGCCCTGTTCCTTTGTATGTGGCTCTGTTTATGGGCCTTTCTCTTCTTTTCTTCTGGTCATTTATCTATTCTTTTGTCAAGTACAGCACCTTTAAAAAAAAAAGAGCAAGTCAGAGTGACCCTCTCCCTGCTCAGAGGCTCTGCCTGATGAAGACCAGGTCCTTAAGAAAAAAAAAGATCAGTGAAATGGAGGACAGGGAACAGCAGGAGGGAGGAGAGGAGGGAAAGGGGAGGCACCAGGGACTGAATCAGAGCAAGCTGTAGTCCATGCTTTCATAATTATGTCCAAATGAACCCCACCCCAGGGTTACGTGTAACTAAGAAGAGCTGCACTGCCTCCCACACCCCGGGTCCCTCCCCATCCTATCCTGTCCCCTAGCCATGAGGAATTCTGTTCTTCTGTCATTTTAATGCTTTTCCAGACCTGTAGGCCTTGCTCACTGTCCTCTCTTCCTGAAACTGGTTTCTCTCTTTCTGCTACTGACTAATTCCCACTTATCTTTCAGTTGTCCTTTCAGAATTCACTATCTCATGGGGCATCCCTGATCACCAGGCGTGTTCTCATGACGCCCTCCTGTGTGTGTGTGTGATGGAACCCAGAGGCACAACCACTGAGCCACACCCTAGCCCACCATTGTTATTTTTATTTTGAGACAAGGTCTCACTAAACTGCAAGGCCGGCTTCAAATGTGCACTCTCCTGACTCAGCCTTCCGAGTATCTAGGATTACAGGTGTGCACCACCACACCTGGCTCCTTAATAAATGTCTGTTTAATGAGTGCTGTGCATGATGAACTGTAGCTAGATTAACTAATGGAAAAGCGTGCTTGGGATTACAAATTAGTATTCAGAGATTACAGCTAGGTGTTAAGTCTTTTATAATTTTTTTTGTGTGTGTGAACAACATGGAGATAGGTGTAATGAATTTTTTAAAAGTTAGATTGTGATCAGTGTCAGCATGAGAAAAATGCTCCTGGTGTCCAGAAGTGCACCATTTAGATGGATTTTCTGAATCCTCAGGATGTGTACCTGATTGGCTGCGTTTATAACTTGGGAGGGTAGACATTGTGTTGGATGGCAGACACTCGGTTGTAAGTCACTTCACTAAGCCAAAGTGATTAGTCAGGATAAATGGGTAAAATAGATTTGAAATAAATGTAAAAGCCTCTTCTAGGCTGTGAAAGATTTCTCAAGCTAAGGCAGGAAGGTCTTGGCTGTGCAATGACATGGCGGCTCGGCTGCAGGAGGACTGTAAACCCTGAGCCTTGCAACGGGGGCCTCTCAGGAGTCTCCATCCTGAGCTGCATTGACGCAGGTGCTTGGGTGCCCTCTGGGCCAGCACTGGCAAGCTGGGAGGCGCTGAGTGCACAGCTCTGGCACAGAAGGGTCTGGGCACAGGGTCCTCGAGCAGCGCAGCCAGGGTGGGTCCTGTTCACCCCCTGACTGGAAGTAATTTGTTGACTTTCTTTTAAGCTTGGTTATCTCTTTTTTTCTTTTTCTTTTAATTTCTGAAATGGGATCTCCTAATGCCCTAGCTGGCCTCAAACTCTTGGGCTTCAGTGATCCTCTCAGCCAACCAAGCAGCTGCGTCTCACCAGCTCGAGCTCTCTCCTCTCTGAAATGGGGGTAACATCTGCTTGGCAGGATTGCTGTGGCGTATGAAGGAAAACGTGTTCCTAATGAAATGTTCTACAAACATAAGGAATTGCATTTGTGGCTGGCAAGGTCTTGAAGAGTTCAAGAAACTTTGCTATGTTTCCCCGGGGGCTGGAGAGGAGGGGTTGGGAGGGCAGTGGCCTCTGCTGTTGGTTGGGGTGGAGGGGCCACCGTGCAGCTCCTGCCCCTTCACAGGGCCAGCCTTGACCCACACCGGCCTGCCCGAGCACCGACTCTGAAGCAGCGTGCTGGCCTTGTAGCACAGGCCACCAAGAGCCACACTTCTCTCCAGCCCAAAGAAGCCACGTCCCAGCAGAGGAGTGGAGTGCAGGTGCATGGTTCCGGAAGTGCCAGGAGGTGAAAGTCGCAGGAAGAGGGGCTAGATGAGGGGAGCAGTAGGTGACAGGACCACAGGGTGAGCAAGGGGGCCTGGCCTTCTCCTTTACGGCCAGTTGAGACCTCAAGCCAGATGTTTTGTGGGGCCTCACATGTTCTGTGTTGCTGTAAAGCCTTCCACTGTGATTCCTGTGCGCCTCAGCCAATGTCAGAGGCTCTGGGGATGTCTGTGGCCATCTGGTGGCAGTGTGACAAGACATGTGCATTGACTTCAGGCCGCCTCGAGGCTGCTGAGTCATGGCCATCTCAGAGCTGATGCTACTGTGGCCTTGGGCTTTTTTTTTTGGCCTATGTGCCTGCTATTAGTGAAGGAGCGTCTGTCCAGGCTCGTGCGTCCACTGCCTCGTAGGTTTCTGTAGCTTCCTGGCAGCTCTCCCTTGTCCCTGGCTCAAGTCTGTGTCTGAGGAAGAAGGGAGAAGGTCAGAGGTTCCTCAGCCCCATGAAAAGTAAGAGTCAAGTTTGCGTCCTCCTGAAGGTGCCTGGTGCAGCACCTGGGTGTCTAAGAGATTGGGCCTGTTTGAGAACCCCTCCCACTCAGGTTTACCTCTGCATGGTGAGCAGGTTTGGGATGTTTGAATGGGAACAGATGCTGTTCATCCCTGGGCTGGGTCCCCTCGGGACATCCCAGAGCTGTTTAGGATGGGTCATGGCTGTGGTGGTTGGTTGAAGTGACCAGGGTTGAAGTGGTACGTATTTGTCCCTGTGTCTGTGAATTCCACATCTAACTTGATACCACACAGGTCTGAGTGGAAGAAATTTATATTTTAGTTGATTCATTCATTGACTATTAAGTCCCTACTTTTTATAAATAATTTGAATATATAAAGATGAATTTCGAAGGATTTTGTCCTCAAGGAGCTTAGTCTTGTTGGAGGACTAGGACATGTACGTCACAGAAGGCTTCAAGCCAATGTCATGGAGATGCAGAAGGTCCTGTGCTCATCTCATCTGGAAGGGAGGGGCGGTGATGATGTGATGTCCATCAGGGCTGTGGAAGTATCACGAGGTTTGTCTGTTTTTCTGTTTGTTTTTTTAAGTTGTGGGATGAAAACATGCACAGGTGTTGAATATAGCAATGCAGGAGAAAGCTGAGCAGAAGTAGGAATGACATTTTCAGAGAGGCCTAGAGACGAGCACAGAGCATCCAAGGGAGACGGAAGGACAAGGACATCACAATTTTTATCAGAACTTGTGATGTGTAGTAAAAGAAAATCAAGTAGCAAAGATAAGCTGAGGCAAGAGTGAAAAAATGTTAGAATTGATTTGTCATTTAAGAGCCACGTGTCCACCTGGGGGGGTCTGAAGACACACCTTCCACCGTGAGTGCGAGGAGAAGCCCTCCGCAGCATCCCTGAGGAGCTCTGAGCGCTCTAATGTGTGTGCCAGACCTTGCAGTGGAAGCCGTGGCTCCTGAACTGGGAAACCTAAAAGCAGGGAAGTAGCCAAAGGGAGGGTGGCAGGGCTGCATGGTGGCACTGGGTAACCAAGGGCATGGTGGGCATGGCTACGGTAATGAGCAGCAGAGTATGGCAGCTTCAAAATGATCTGGCTTTCACAGACCTTGGTCTTGGTCTGGTTGACTATGGTGTTCCTATAAGTAAAATAAGCAAAAAAGTCCTAGATTAAGTAAACAAGCCTGGCCTGAACCATAAAAGTAGTCACAGTCTCACAGTCAGTCCCACACTTGAGCTGTTAGCTTACCCAGAACCCATTGAAAGTATGGAGGCTGGCTTCCCTTGAGGAAGAATCCTAATACACTGCTGAAAATTGATACTGTTAATCCTTCCCAAGGGACCTTTGGCCTTTTACTGGGTATATTAGTTTATTTTCCATTGTAGAATATCTGAGTCTGGGTAATTTGTCAAGAAAATAAGTTGGTTTAGCTCATAGTTCTGGGAGTCCATGAGCATGGTTCCACACTCCACTCCGCTCTGATAAGAGCCCCGTGGCAGAGACTTCTCACATTACCACACTGGGGACCACACATTCAACAGATGAGACCTTCAGGACACAGTCAGACTGTTCAAGTCATAGCACCAGGACAGCTGCACCTTGGGGAGAGGGAAGTGATCATGACTTTTAGGTATCTTAGGGATCACTGGACCTGGGCTCTGGGCTGCGCTGATTCCAGGAGGCCACAGGTGGCATTGTGGTTTGCCAGGTAGAGTAGGAATTGTGCAGGTCCTTGCCTCTACGTGTGACCTTGGACTGTTTGCTGCTGGTGGCTTAGTGGTAGAGGTGGTAGAGGACTTGTCTTACGTGTAAGGCCCTGGGTTTGAACTCCGCACGGGGTGGGGGGGTATGCTTTTTGATATCTGAAATATAATTGGCTGAGATCGTGAGTGGAATTGCATTGAATATGTAGATCAAGTTGGGAAGAACTGACATCTTGAGAGTATTGGGTCTTCCTGTCCATGAACATGGAATCTTTCTCCGTTTTACTTCTTTAATTTCACTCACCAAAGTTTTGTAGTTTTCCTCATGTAGATGTTGTATATATTTTGTTAGATTTATACCTAAGCATTTCATTCTTGGGTGGCGGGGGTGCTAATGTAAATAGTATTATGTTTTTTATTTCAAATTCCACTTGTTCATTGCTGATATATTTAGTAAGGCTGTTTACTTTTGTATACTGACCTTGTAAACTGCAATTTTACTATAATTGCTTATTCTAAGAATTTTTTTGCAGATTCTTTTGGATTATCTATGTAGGTAAATCATGTTAATGAAGAACAAAGCTCGTTACATTACCTACATACCTTGGATAAACCCCACGTGATTGTGGCAAGGGGTTCTTTTTGTACATTGTTCATTTGATTTTTACATAAGTTTACAGATGAACACTGTATGTCTAGGGCTCAGAAAGATTTTTTTTTGCTATAGAATATAGAATGGGATTCTCACTCCGCTTTCTGGGTTGTGTGTGAACTTGGGTGGGGAAAGCAGTGGTTACTTTGTTACCCTCTGAATTAAATGAGGCATTTTATTCAGTTGAGTCTAGATGACAGACAATACTAGTATCAGCATATTGGAGCTTTGTCACTAACAGAGACCCTGATTTTCTCAGTTAAGCAGTTGCTGTTGCAGATATCGCCAATGCACCATCACTGCTGTAAATCAATGGGCCCGCCACTGGGTGCACTGCCGCACTGGGTTTTAATAGCTGTAGGTTAGTATAGTTTTCTTCATAATCTCTTATGTGTTTAAGAACATGATTATGAGACAAGATCGTGCTTCATCAGAATGCTAAATAGGTCCATGGTGCTTGACATTTTAATGGTGGAAGGTCCTTTTCTTCCTCTTGTTCTTCCACTGCCAAACAGAATAAGCAGAACTGAATTCCAGTTTTCCAGGTACAAAAAGTAAACGAAAACTTAACCTGGACGCTGCTATATTCAGCCTGATGAACTCGTGCTTCTTCCCAGAGCCTCAGCAGTCTCATTGCTGTTGCTGGTGGTGGTACCATCACGTGGCCCTTAGTGCCAAGTTGTGGTTTAAGCAGCTCTGAGAAACCAATGTTCTTTCCAAAGTTTGGTATCCAATTTGTTTGGTGGCAAAATGTAACCAGTATGAAACTATATACATAGTCTTTCTTTTTCTATTCAATGTAAATGATCAAACATTTCATTGCAGGAATATTAAGGTCTTGATTATAAAGTACTATCCCACTGAGATATGGGAATTGTGGGATTAACCTTTCTAATCATCTGAAGGTTCTAACTTGCTGCTTTTAAAGGTTTCAGATAAGAGGTGGTGGAAGTTGATGATTGTGGAGAACTTAGCCTTGGGAACACTAGCATATTTATTCTATTTTTACATTTTAAAAAGAACCAAATCATTTGTATTCAAATGTAGCCAAAATGACTTTTCTTTTCTTTTTTTTTTTTTTAAAGAGAGAGAGAATTTTAATAACATTTTTGTATGTGGTGCTGAGGATCGAACCCAGGCCGCACGCATGCCAGGCGAGCGTGCTACCACTTGAGCCACATTCCCAGCCCCAAAATGATTTTTCTTAGTAACTTAGATTGTTAAGATAAAAATTCTATAACTTTTCTGAAAAAAAATTTTGTTTACTCTTTCACTTTATGTCTACAGAAAGAAACTAAGAAGTAGATGTGTTTCTTTTATAAATCAATGCATTTATTGCTTATGAGATATTTATTTGGCATTGCGGTGAGCCAGGTGCTGTAGATGTATATTCCTTAGTGAACAGAGCAAGCAAGCTCCCAGGCCTGGTGGAACTTGAACTTTGGTGCAGGGACAGCCAGGAGACAAACATCAATGCTGTGCTGGTTATTACTTATTCACGTGCAGGTTTTAAGATAACAGTATGACATACAAGTCGCAACCCAGGGGCAAATGGCAAGCCCTGTGGGTGCGGAGGG
Source organism: Callospermophilus lateralis (assembly GCF_048772815.1). Lineage (NCBI taxonomy): Eukaryota > Metazoa > Chordata > Mammalia > Rodentia > Sciuridae > Callospermophilus > Callospermophilus lateralis. Next base: position 65,067,537 of record NC_135321.1, read on the forward strand.
CTCCAGCTCTGGGGGAGCTTTGACCAGGGAAGCTGCCAGGAGAGGCCGCCAGAGCAGTCAGTTGCCTTGGAATCTGAAGACCCATTGTTCATACCCATTTTTTTTAAAATATTTATTTTTTTAGGTGTAGATGGACACAACACAATGCTTTATTTTTATGTGGTGCTGAGGATCGAACCTGGGTCCCGCGCATGCTAGGCGAGTGCTCTGTCGCTGAGCCACAATCCCAGCCCCCATACCTATTTTTGAAAACAGTGACCATACAAACTAATCAGAATATGTATTTTCAACAAGAAATATTGACTGATTAGTTGGTGGCTGGCTGGACTGATTGATGATACTGGGAATTAAATCCAGGGGCACTTAACCACTGAGCCACATCCCTATCCCTTTTTATATTATTTTGAGACAGGGTTTTGCTAAGTTGCGTAGGGCCTTGCTAAGTTGCTGAGGCTGGCTTTGAACTTGGGATCCTCTTGCCTCAGCTTCTTGAGTTGCTGGGGTTATAATTGGGTGCCACTGCACCCAGTCCTGTGATATTTTTCTGAGCAGAAAAGGAAGGAAGTATTGAAGAATAGAGTTCCCTGTGCTGGCTGTGTCTGGTGTGGTTGTGAGAAGGCTGCGCAGCAGCAGTGTGTCTGGTATTTGTGAATCAGGTTTGTGTTACCTGGTCCTGGTGTTGGAGGTGGAGGCAGGGAGGGTCATTTGGGTACTCTGTAACTTGGGGGTTTGAAGAGTGTTTGTTTTGCATGAGAGTTACACATTTCCAGGGATTGAATGTAACTCAACAAGGTGTAAGTTATTTGCTACTCAGAACTGAATTTATGCCTCTCAGCTTGGGATGTCTATGAAATCTTCAAACATTGGAATAAGAATTCTGAAAGGATATGTTCCCTTAATAATTCTGTTTTCAGAAATATTTTGGGGAAATGTAAAAAATCAACCTGGTTAGAATTTTAAATGAAAGGAGAATGTTGATCTTAACATTTTGTAAATCCAAGAAAATATAAAAATGGTTTGTGGGTATCATGTATTGGTTTGAAGGAAGCAAAGATTGCCATTGAGTTGTTTTTATAATATGCATAGGTAGACACTCCTTAAATTTACTTTGTCACATATCTGAAATGGAACAGTATCAGACCTAGCTTAAGTATCATTCCGAATGTGTCATATCTTCCACTTAGTCCTGTAGAGCGGTTCCATCACCTCCCTAACCCCTTCTCTAATGTTCCCAGGTTATCGAGTCCTTGGGAATTATTATCTATAAAGCACTGGACTATGGATTGAAGGAGAATGAGGAACGGGAGCTAAGCCCTCCCCTGGAGCAGCTCATCGACCGGATGGCCAACACAGTGGAGGCCGATGGCAGCAAGGATGAGGGCTACGAGGCTGCAGACGAGGGCCTGGAGGAGGAGGAAGATGAGAAGAGGGCCGTCTCCGCTGTACGCTCCTACCGAGACGTCATGAAGGTAAAGCACCAGCTCATGGCAGCATAGTGCTTGTTTCTCTAGAGTGCTTCTTTTTCTGTTTTAAAAACATAATGATAAAAACCTGTAATCCCAACCACCCGGGAGGCTGAGGCCTGAGGAACACTAGTTCAAGGGCAGCCTGGCAACTTGCAAGGCTTTGTCTCAAAATAAGAAATAAAAAGGGCTGTAGTACTTTCCATTTTAGATCAGTGTCCTCAACAAGAAAAATGTCCTCACATACATACAAATTTAAATTTCACACATTGTATTAATTTTATGTTTTCTAGATGTTAAGGTTTATTTTTTAAAAATACAAACGAGGAAATCATGTTAAGTGAAATAAGCCAGACATAGACAAGTGCCTCAAGCTCCCTCATATGGAAGGTGAACTAAGCTGACCTGAGCCTGGGATAGTGACCAGTGCCGGTTGGGAATGGACGGGTGGGTCAAAGGAGGATTTGGTCAGCACATGCTGTGCACGTGTATTGACATATACTGAAAAATCTCCCACACCTATAATAATATGTTCTGAGTATCCCTTTTAGCTAAACAGGAGGAAAAATAATTGCTGAGACATTAGACAAGTAAACTGAACTTTTAAAATATCATAAAACCCATTACTTAGGACCTGAGAAAGAGTTTATGGTAGTTTATGGTCTGGCCGGTGGGTTAAAAACCTCACCCTTGACTTTGTCAGGAGGGAAGGCAAGAATCAGCTGAAGAACTCAGACTGCACCCTTACTGTAAGGGTGGGAGACACATAACAGAACGACCAGCATCTTGGAGTCAATTAGTCTTCAATTCTTAGTGAGCAGGATCTCTTTAGTGTGTAAGAAATATGCAGGGTCTCTACCTGGATGGTTTTTTTTTTTTTTTTTTTTTTTTTGGTACCATAATATGCACATGTAAGACACTCCATAATATGCATATGTAAGACACTCGGGGGCTTTCAACCACTGAGCCACATCCCCAGCCCTGTTTTGTATTTTATTTAGAGACAGGGTCTCACTGAGTTGTTTTTGCTGAGGCTGGCTTTGAACTCATGATCCTCCTGCCTCAGCCTCCGAAGCAGCTGGGATTACAGGCGTGCACCACTGCACCCGGCCCCAGTGGCTCTTAACTGTAATAGAAACAGAATACACACAAGCTATAGGCCTCTGATTCTTGGGATGTCTATGAAATTGGAAGCACAAATGCACATGCATAAGTTTTTTTTCCTGAATTTTTTGAGAGTTCTTTGCCATTGAAATTTCAGGCACAATAAATTGCAGGCACAAATTTATGTCAGGACTGGAACATGTGCTTTTTAAAATTTTTAGAATATGGCATGTAAAATACTTCCAGTTTTAAGTATTTCTTGAGAAACATAAGCATCGGCCCTCTAAAAGTATTAAGAAAAGTTGACTCCATTATTTTTATATATAAAAGTATATTCCTGGATGCACATTCTGTCTGTGTTAGGAAAAAAACTGTCGTGGTCCAGTGGACAGTGCAATGGGTGGGGTGGGTTAAGATGCACAGGGAGGAAGGGAAGAGTGAGCCCTGGAATAGTGACAGATGGACCTGAAAGACCCCGGAGGTGTGGGGCCTGAGGGTGTTTGAGAAGTGACCGAGGGCTAATAGGAGAGTGGTATCCATGCTGAGCTTTATCTTTAAACATCCTGCGAGCCTCTGGTATGCCTTCTTTGGGAATTACAGTGGGCATTTGGATCGCCTGCCACAAGGAGTGAGTTGTGGCTCCTCTCAGAGCTGACCACATGGGGGAGAGGCAAGTTAAGTGAACAGCAGCAAGGCGTACATTGGGCAGACATGTCAGGCAGGGCTGGCCACGAGGAGTTTCTAGATGGGTTGTTCTCATGAGCAAGGATGGAAGGGTGGTCCCTGGAGTGGATGTGAGATACTCTGAGAGCACAGAGGGGAGGAACCCAGCTGAGAGGATTCTCTTCTCCTGCAGCATTCCTTCTTTCTGACAGTTGGAAACATAAAGCAATACCTTTTGCAACAATTTATTTTGCAAACAATTTATTTTGTTGAAATTTGAAAGTGTGGCAAATTGTTTTGCTTGGTAATTAATAGCAGCAGTGTAAATTTATGTATTCCTGATGAAAAATAATTTGTCAGTATATTAAAAAGTTCAAAATAGTTCACTATAATAAAAAAGGTTAAAGTCTAGAAAAAACTTGATTGTCCATTAATTGGGGACTAGTTCAACTATGGTACAACCATTCACTGGAGTACTAGGAAACCATAAGGATTAAGGACTATCTCTTCATACCTTGTGGAGAAATCTCCAGGGTTTTTACTTGAAAGCATAGGGGAGAGTGTGCCTGCTGCACTGGCACTTTTGTGGGAGGGGGCAGATAGAACATTCTCAGGGATGTGCATGGCATCCTGACTGCCCCCACGCTACAAACCGATGGCGGAGAGGAAAGAGTTGGCACCTGGTTTAGCAGCGAAGTGGAATACTATACAGGCTGTCACATTAAAATCACATGGGTTCTGTGGTTGTAGAGAAACTTTAGTTTTTTTTAATTTATTTGTTTGTTTTAATTTTTAGTTGTAGATGGACACAATATCTTTATTTTATTTATTTTGTTTTATGTGGTGCTGAGGATCAAATCCAGTGCTTCACATGTGCTAGGCAAGCGCTCTACCACTGAGCCATACCCCCAACCCCCTTTAGTTTTAATATTTGGGGGAAAACCCACAAAATTTGCATATATTAGATAAAGAATAAAAGAAACTCTGGCAGTTTGAAGTTGTATGTCAGTTGTATTGTGACTGCGGGGGAATCACTTGATTTCAGAAACTCCCTTCCTCTTATTATTTAGCATTTGTACAGTAAATAAAATACGTAAAATTCTTAGTTAAAATTTATAAGTTTTTTCAGTGCTAATTCATACTTTTGAATGAGATCTGCCATACCTAAATAGATTACAAATAACAGGCCATGTTTAGAAAAAAGGTGGTAGATTCTTTGGTTGTAATTACAGTTGTAATTTGGAAATTTGCCTACTTTTTTTTTTTTTTGGTACCAGGGATTGAAACCAGAAGTGCTTAACCACTGAGCCACAACCATAGCCCTTTTTATATTTTAGAGACAGGGTCTTGTTGAGTTGCGTAGGGCCTTGCTGAGTTGCTTAGGGCTTTGCTAAGTTGCCAAGGCTGGTTTTGAACGATCCTCCTGCCTCAGCCTTCCAAGCTACTGGGATTACAGGTGTGCACCACTGTGCCTGGCCTGCCTGCTATTTTAAAAGGGGAAGAATTTAAGAATAGTAAAGTAAGATTAGAAGTGAGCTTTATGTATTTAATTTTATAAATACTAAACTAGATTTGTCCATGCAGAGTCTTCCTTTTCAAAATGCTCATCTATTGCAAACAGCTGAAACAGGACCCATCTGTTATTTCATTTATGCTTTAATTTGGCCTAGGCTTACAGAGTTTATTCAAGGGAAGTCTGAATGTTTGGTGGAGCCAGTGAATTAAGATCTCTGTCCACACAGGTTAGTTTACTGGACAGTGTGCACCACTCCCTGGAGTGGCTCCATGGAGAGAAACTTCTCCACCCTTCCTGGTACTTGTCCTCTGAGTTCTAAAGTCTGGCGGAAAGTGTGCTGCTTTTCTTACTGAGGAGATGGAGATTTAGTGATCCATCTTGGTTAACTGTATGGTGCTGAGTTAATCAAAAAGATTGCCATGTAGTTTTTTGTTGTTGTTGTTATTTCTTGTGATAAATACATGCTTATGCTCAGTGAGAAAACATTTTTATATTATGTAGTTGAAAATACTGATATGGTACTTTAAAAACAATTTTTTAGTTGTGGATGGATGCAATATCTTTTTAAAAAATTATTATTATTTTTTTTTATGTGGTGCTGAGGATCAAACATGGTGCCTCACACAAGCTAGGCAAGCGCTCTGCTACTGACCACAACACAGGTCCAATATGGTACTTTTTTGCAAATAAGATTTTATACTATAAATGTTTGTGACTAAATATGATTAAAAACATTTGAATTTCTGTATCTGAGAACAAATTATGGGAAAAACTGGAAGCTAATATTTTAAAATTTATTTTGTAATTGACATTATTTATGGGGCAGAGTATGAAATTCGAGTACACACATACAATCTGTGATGACCAAACCAGGGTAAGGAATTCAGTAGTATTAATAAAGTACTCTGATGTGATAAATGCTAAATAACTGAGAGAATGTAATTATGATTATATCAGTTCTATGGTTAAAGATCTCGCACATATTGTGGTATGCATTACAGAAAAAGAGGTAGACATACTGACTACCTTCTAACTTAAAGAAAAACTATATTATTAATTATGCCAAGTTTTCAGGAAAACTTCATGGTCTCTTATTGTGTAGTATTTCATTACTAAGTAGAAATAAAGTATCAGTTGTTAATAAATAGAATTTCCAAGTTACCCACAATGTCTTTGGTATCAAATAAAGGTTTTTCTCCTAGTTGGTACATTGTTTATGATGTATATGTTTTTTTATTTGCCAGAACAACAAAAGTGAGAAGGTTTCAAAATGTTGACATGTAAATAGGCTTTTTCCTCATCACATCAGTATAGGTGGGGTTTGCTGATACTTTCAAGTGCTGTTGAAAATATCTAGCAGAGTCCTATGAGTGCTGATGAAATTTTCTTGAAAATTAACTTTGAGTCCAGTATATTAATAATGATTCTATACAGGGAATTCAAATAATGGAATTGTGAAGACTTTAGAATGATGTTCAGGATTTTAAGAGCCAGGAAACTGGAAAAGATTTTCAACAGAACCAAATGGAAATTTGAGAGCCAAAAAACCACAGTAACTAAAATAAAAGTTGAATGGATTGGTTCAGTAGCAGACTAGACAGAGCTGAAAAGAAAATGAGTGATGTAGAAAGTGTGGTCACTAGGAGACACACTGAGCAAAGTACAGGGACACCAAATGAACAAAACGTGCAGAATAGAGGGTCAGACACAAAGCTGGTGCATGTAATTAAAGTCTTAAAGGAGAGCAAAGAAGAGAAGGGCTGATAGCAGTATTGAAGACACACTGTTTTTCCAACACCATGATCTGATTTCATTAGAGCAAAACTGCAAAACACCACATTTAAAATCAGCCAGAGGAAAAAAGATGACTTCAAAGGAACATCAGTGAAACTGCACCAGAGGTCTCAGTTGAAAGGATGGAACTGGAAGACAGGGAGTGCCATCTTCAGAGTCCTGACAGTCTAGCATTACTCAGTGGAATAACTGTCAGCAGTAAAGGTGAAATACCTCTTCTGACAGAGAAGACAAAGACCATGCCAGGTGGAAGCTCGGGGATGCAGGGAGATTTGAAGAACAAAGAAAAAGATAAACATGAAAGTAAATCAAAAAGAATACTAACTGCATAAAACAATAATAATGACTTGTGTGGTTTAGACCATACTGAGTTAAAACACCCAACTTCAGCACAAGTGAGAAAGTAATTGGAGGTAGTACTGTCAGGTCCTGGAATGGTGTGGCCAGAGGTTTGTGTTAGCCAGCCTTCCCTTTCTGTAATGAATACCCGAGAATAAATACCAGCTTATAAAGAGAAGAGTTATTTTGGCTCAGTTCTAAGGTCTTAATCTGTGGCCAATTGACCCATTTCTTTGGGGTCTACATTGAAGTAGCTCTTCATGGCAGGGAGATTGTGGTAGAACAAACTGGTCACCTGTGGCCAGGAACTGAGCAAGAGGACAGCACGTCCCCAGTGACCAGGCCTCCAATTGGACCCTCCTGTTAGAGATCCCACCACCCCCTTTGGCAGCATATCCCCAGTGACCAGGAGTCCCCTAGACCCTCCTCTTAGAGATCCCACCACCTCCCAGAGAATGGAGCTGGCACCTCGTCTTCAACACGCGGTTCTTTGGGGGACAAGTCCAGACCGTAGCAGGTTAGAGCACTAATTTATTAGATTGTGATGAAGAACATAGCCCATCTCTAGGGAAGCCAATAAAAGAAAGTAAAATAATTTGTAGATTTTGAGCTGGTAGGGGAGGGGACAAGGTCATAAAATAATTTTGACTGTGTGAAAGAAGAAATGGGAAGAATGATAAAGCTTTGAACAGAGAGCAGTTGGACAGGTAGAGGCACGTGGAGGACAGTGTCCTAACACCTGAATTGGTGGGACTGCTCTTGCTCAGGACGGTAGCAGCCACAGCTCGATCACCTGAGATGATGTGCAAAAAGTGTAAAATGCATATTGCATTCCAAAACACCCAGAAATAATGTAAAATATCTCCTTAAGAATTTTTATATTGACTGTAATTTGAAGTATTGTATAATATGTATTTTATCAGGTTAGCTAAACTATATTCTCAAGGTCAGTTTCAGTGTTTTTTTGTACTCTTTATGTGTTCAGCAGAAAACTCTTAAGTCACGTATGTGGCTCACACTGTTTCTATGGATTGTACTCGCCGAAAACACTCTAATTAAAAGAGAAATATTTTTAGACTGCATTAAAAATACAAAATCCAGCCATATGTTCTTACAAAGGACATATTCATAAATACAAGGACAAAGAAAACTTGAAAGTAAAAGAACAAAAAAAGATACAGCATTCTAACCAAAAGAAAGCTATTGTAGATATTCTTTTCAGATAAACTGGACTTAAAATGCATTACTACAGATAAAAAGTATACTTAGTGATAGAAATTTGATTCACTAAAGAGAAGTAGCAATTCTAAATTTGTGTGCACCTAATAACAGCCTATAACTAGTCGCATTAACAACATATTGAATTAAATAAAATTAAAATTGATAAAATTATATGGAGAAATTGACAGATCCATGGTCCTTGAGGGAGGTTTTGTGTCTCTCAGCATCCATCAAAGAAAGGGTATGTGGACAGTGGGAACAGCAAACTGACATCATGGGACCCAGCACCCAGAGTACATGTTCTTTTTAAGTTTGTGTGGAACAATGAAAAATTTGACCATTCTAGGACATGAAACAAGTCTTTCTGGGTGTCCAAGGGTTAAAATTATATTAACCATATATATTTGACTTTACCTGTGGAAAGCGACCTGTGTTCTACAGAAACCGTACTTCATGTTTTGAACCTTGATCTTTTCCCAAGCTAGCAGTTTCCCGAGCTGGGCGGTTCAGCAAGCCACCGCTCCCAGCTAGCTCATGCCCTCCACCACGATGCTGACTTCCTTCACAGTGATTATTAGAATTTACAGTTCCCAGATCGACTGTTGAGCAAGGTGTGAGTCAGGAGTTGTTGCATGATTTTCAGGCCTGGCACTATTAAAAGCATGGGGACAGTTTTCCCTATTGCTGTGCCTGCCACGCAGAGCGTGCCGAGTATACACTCAGGCAGGCATCTTCTTTGGCCTTTCTGATTGGGCTCAATGGTCCAGTGATTGCAGCTCTGAAGGAAGCCCTAGTACCAAGTTCTCCCACTGAGTGCTTCTCCCTAAGAATGGATGCATCTGGCCCTGCGTTCTACCCAGCCCCACCAAACAAACAAACAACAACAACAACAAAAAAAACCAATAACCCAGTCCCTCTCTTCCTCCTGCCCTGGCATTTCCATTTCCAGCTTAGTACTCTTCAATTGATGGCAATTATTAAAATGTAATGACATGTTCATTTAGTATTTGTATTTTTTTTTGAGAGAGAGAGAGAGAGAGAGAGAGAGAGAGAGAGAAAGAATTTTATTATTTATTTTTTAGTTATCGGCGGACACAACATCTTTGTTTGTATGTGGTGCTGAGGATCGAACCCGGGCCGCACGCATGCCAGGCGAGCGCGATACCACTTGAGCCACATCCCCAGCCCCTAGTAATTGTATTAATGTCAAATTTATTAAGGGAAAACTTATTTACAGCATTTATTTATTTAATGTACCCAGGGACACTTTACCACTGAGCTACATCTCCAGCCCTTTTCATTTTTGAGACGGGGTCTTGCTAAGTTGTTGAGTCTGACCTTGAACTTGTGGTCCACCTGCCCCAGCCTCCTGAGTCATAGGGATTACAGGTGTATGCCACCACACCTGGCTCTTATAGCTTTTTAATGTAAATGGAGTACTTTAAAATATAGCTATTGTATATGGATATATAATTATTATAGAAAAATGGTTATTCCAGTGCATTGGACTCCTGGGAGGTATCTTTGCAATCTAATAAAATAAATGGTGCATGTATGATGAAGTTCACTATTATGTGAAATTATAATGCACCATTTAAAGATTTGAAAACAAATAAAGTGGTATATTGTCTGCATGACATTAAATGGTGTATTTTGCTGCAAATGATGATGTGAGGGTCATGTGCTCTGTGGAGTCCAGGATGGCAGGACAGGAAGCATCAGTGGGCTCCTGCTGCCCTTTTGTTCCACTCCCAAGCACCTTCTCCTGAGTCCAAATGTTTTCCTGACATTCTTTTTACTACTTATAAAGGTCAACATGTACTAGAGTGAGCCTGGGCCTCAGTACCAGGTAGTATTGTGATAGTATCCCTCTTCTCAGATCTCTGACTGTGGACAGGTTAACCTGGCTTCTCTCACTGTCATCTTCCTTTGCACAAAAAGGGGAAAAGTCAGGGTTTCACAGAATAGTACATGATAATAGGCTGCCTAATGGCATGTCAGATATAGGACCTGGCATGACAACAGTTGAGTATATAGTAGCTGTTAAGATACTCTCATTTTTACCAGTAAATGGTAATTCCCTTTCTGTTCCCAACCTAAACTTTGATACATGCCTGGTCATTTTCAGGGAGAAGCTAATTCAGCCAGCCTCGTGTATTGTTGAGCATTGGTTGGTTACTGGTCCTCCCCATGTAATTGTGTAGGAACTGATGGCCCTGGGTGAGGAGGGTTGCCTTTCTGTCTCACGGGAGCATACATAGGTGCGGCTGCTTTCCCGGTATGAACCCTGACCACAGACCTTCTCTGTTGATTTCCTCTTCTGTAGCTGTGTGCTGCTCATCTCCCAGCTGAGTCAGAGGCACCAAATCATTATCAGGCAGTGTGTCGTGCACTGTTTGCTGAAACCATGGAGCTCCACACGTTCCTGACTAAAATCAAGAGTGCAAAGGAGGTGAGTGCTGTCTGCTGATGTCGGGGATGGCACACGTGAGTCCTCAACCTTGTCCTCCCTGTGAACCTTAAAATGTCCATCCCCATCCTGCTTTCTGGTGAGTACTGGAACCTGTTTAGGAAAGAAGCAACTTAGGCATAAGGAAGTCTCTTCTTTTTTTTTTTTTTTTTTAAAAGAGAGAGAATTTTTTTTTTAAATATTTGTTTTTCAGTGGACACAGCATCTTTATGAGGTGCTGAGGATCCAACCCAGCGCCCCGCGCATGCCAGGCGAACGCGTTACCGCTTGAGCCACATCCCCAGCTCCAGGAAATCTCTTGTTACATATGAGCAGCGTGAATCCATTTTATAAAACAAAGGTTTTCATGAAGTTTCCTTCCTAGTGGGGAACAAGGACGCCTCAGCTGGCTGCACCAGCTTCCCGCATACCTGCTTGTCACCTGCCCTGCCATGCTTTCTTTTGTCCATTCTGAAACATGTTAGTGCCTTTTTCAGGAAAGGACAGGAACTCTGAAAGAAGGTGACCCCTACTTCTGATTGGATTTGATGAAAGATTTAGTGGAGGAGCTTGGAATTAATGTATGGATAACCTAAAACCTTACTTGGGATATCTTTTTTATTGTTTATTAATGCCTGTGAGTTTAAAATATTGTGTCACTCTATTTAGAGGGTGAATCATCATGTTCTGAGTTAGATGGTTGTGAAGATTCAGTGAGATCTCATCTGAAATGGCACAGCATTCTGGATCACGATAGGGAACAGAAGCAGTATTTCAATGCCTTAAGTACAGAGTTTATCTGAAGCACTAGACTAAGATTCACTATGCATGATTTGGGGAGAGACACATATTGGATGCAGAATCAAAGAAGGAAAAAGTAACCTCATTGCCAAGTAAGACTTAGCCCTGGTAAAAAGGAGGTGAGGGGTGTCTCAGCCACATCATCCTCAATAATCTGCCCTTACCTGAGTCCGTCAGGTACCTGTGAAGATGAGCTTTGGGCTTCTTCATTTGCTCTAGCCAGCACACTGCCTACAGTCTTTTTTTTTTTTTGTAATGGTAGGCCAGTGAGAAGCTATGCCTTTTTTTTTTTTTTTTTTTTTTTTAAGTTCATAAAATTGGACCCAAGAGGAAAGACATCACCAGGCCAGGGTGGAGAAAGGCGAACTGTATGTTATTTGGAGGGTCATTGCACATGTTACGGACCGGCTGCCCAGCATGGATGGGTTCAGAGGAAACAGCAGCTGATACAGCTTCCAAGTGAATATGTGAAAACACCCCCAACTAAGTTGTAGTAAGTGGTAGGAAAGGTCACAGTTTAAGGCTGTCCTCTTCTTCCTGGTTAGGTGAGGTTGAGGTTGCTCTCCGCAGAGCTTCAGTTCAAGGATGTGAGTACAGTGCTGCAGAGTTAGTACGGCAGATTGAATGGCTTCTGACATCTCCAGCACAGATGTGCTCAGAAGCTGCTTCTTTTTTTTTTTACAGAGAGAGAGAATTTTAATACTTATTTATTTATTTAGTTTTCAGTGGACACAACATCGTTGCTTGTATGTGGTGCTGAGGATCGAACCCGGGCCGCACGCATGCCAGGCGAGCGCGCTACCGCTTGAGCCACATCTCCAGCCCTCAGAAGCTGCTTCTGAGCATAAAGAACAGCATTAGTATTTTTACCACTGTACCCCACCCAGTGAGCTTCTTAAAAAGTTTCCTTGGCTCCTAATTAGAACTTGACTCTTCCAGATACGCAAACACATTCTCAGAAAGAGGTTTAACCATGATCCAAGTCTGTTTAAATAAGAAAACTGGCAGTTGGAGAAGCAATGCCGGGTGCTGGGCTTGAGGGACCACCCAGGCAGTTGGAGCAGCAGTGCTGGGTGCTGGGTGCTGGGCCTGGGGGACCAGCCAGGCCTTGGGGTGGGTTCCAGCCGCGTCTCCATCCGCCCTGCTTCCCCACCCCTCCTGCTCTGTGCCTTGCTGTTGATCACCCTCAGTCTTGCCCGACTGCTCAGGCTCTTCTGGGCACTGTCTCCTGGTTCTCTCTCTGCACAGCTTCTGTGCCTGTGGCCGCCCTGGGCAGTTGCCTTCTTTCTTTGACGCTTATGCAGTCCCCCAGTCAGTCTCAACCCTCCATTGCTGTCATCAGCTCCTCTCGGGGGAGTTCAAGAAAAGAAGAAAAATGGCACAGTCCTGCCATTCCTCTTGTTGGGGCTCTGCCACCTAATTACACCTTCTCCTCATAAAAACCTGTGTTTGTCACATGTCAGAACCCTGGCCCTGGTTCCGCTTCTGGCCCAGCGCCTGTCCTCAGGCCTGGCCCACTGCAGCCAGCGCAGTGACTGTCTTCCGGTCTATCAGCCCTTCCGGCTCCACTTCCTTTCTTGTCTGGACTGGGTTCAGTCACTTTCCAGGAGTCTGTGTCCGCTGTCTTGCCTCCATCATGACAACAGCCTCCTTGCAGGTGGCCTTCATCACCGAGACCCTCTCCGTCCAGTTCATCTTCCTCTTTGTTGATGGCTAATTTTTGTAGATCACAGAGTAGGAGGCCTGCTCCAGGCCCAAATCCTGTGTGTTGTGTGTGCCCTATGACCCAGCACAGGAGGTGACAGGTGTGACCTGGCAGGCTTGTGGGCAGGTGGCCTGCCTGCCCCCTTCCACCTTGGTGCCAGCCAGTGCGCTGTTGGTCTCTGCCGGGGCACAGGGACTCACAGCCTGCCTCCCCAGCGCTGGGCAGCCCTCCCCTCTGATCCACGCCTTCCATTCCTGGCCCCTCCCCTTTCCTCCTGTGGGCCCCCGGTGAGCTTTCTGTCCAGTACTGCTCAGCAGTGACATCCTTCCCCTGCCTGCAGGACTCTTGACCCTGCCTCAGTGCCGTCTGTTGGAATTAGCAGGCCAGGGGCAGCCAGCGCTTTCCTGCCTGGCCTCTCGCCTGCCCCATTGTAGGAGGCAGTAGCTCCTTTCTTAGGCTGGTTGTCCTGACTGACTGCTCTGACCCCAGGGACTTGCTGTCCTGGTTAACATGGCACCCTGTCACTGTGGAGAACAGTTAAAGTTCATTGTGATGGAGGCCTCCAGTGTGCGTCATCTATTTAGGTTTTGTTCTCTCTCTCTTTTTTTTTTTTTTTTTTTTTTTGGTACCAGGGATTGAACTCAGGGACTCTCAACCCCTGAGCCACCTCCCCAGCTCTATTTTGTATTTTACTTAGAGACAGGATCTCCCTGAGTTGCTTAGCACCTCACCACTGCTGAGGCTGGCTTTGAACTCTCAGTCTTCCCGCCTCAGCCTCCTAAGCTGCTGGAGTGACAGATGTGTGCCACCGTGCCCGCCTGGTTTTGTTCTTCTTCACAGTGCTGCCTTCCTCATGTGTACATCACCCTGTGCTGTTGGAGAGCATCATGCTGTCTATGTTTGCAGCCCTTGCATGCTGGGCTCTTTTTATGTGGTCAGCCCCTATCAAGCCCTGCCCTCTTGCTGCTTTCTGTGTGACATCCTCATCACTTCCCTCCACCCCTAACAGCACTGACCCCTCTGCTGCCCCTGCCTCTCTTGTGTCCTCTCACTTTTCAGACTCAGTGACGGCCATTTGCTTACATCCTTGAGACTCGTCTCCACAACTGGACCAGGTGCTGGTTTGTGTTTGAAGCCATCACGCCGTGTGGGGCACGTAGGAAACCCTCTAGAAACGCTTGCTGAACTGAAATCATTCATATGCTTCTGTGTCTTCCCAGAACCCAAAGGATTTCTTCTGGTTGAAAGGAGTCAGTTTTGAAAGCATATTTGGAAGATCTTGGTCACGTAGTCCAGTGAACATGGGAACATTTATGGACTGTAGATGAGGTCTTCTTCTGTTCTTGCCATTCTGTAAGCTTGCACGCCTTCATCTAGTAAGGAGTCCTGACAGGCGAGCCGTGGAGCACATGCAAATTTGGCTCTGAGAGGTTCTGAGCCATTTAGTTACACAAACTGCCTGTCAGCACTGAGGTCTCAGGATGAAGTCTTGCAGGGTCACATAGGTTTTCTTATGACATAAAACACACAATTTAGGAAAAAAGAAAAGACATAGAAATTTTAAATAAAAAACAAGTAGGTTTTCTTTTATAATATATAAGGTATTCTTGAAATGAAAGAAAGTTTTCATAGATGTTAGTTCATGTATGTATGTCAGTGGTTTTAACCTTAAGAATGCTGAGTTCACACTACTAATAAAATATTACATATTTATTTGATATTTTTTCTTGAGGATCTCAAATACTTAATGCATTTTAAGAATCAGACAGTATTGCTGGGCATGGTGTCACACACCTGTAATCCCAGCAACTCAGGAGGCTGAGGCAGGAGGATTGTGATTTCAAAGCCAGCCTCAGCAACTTAGCAAGACCCTGTCTCTAAATAAAATAAAACAGGATGGGTGCTAGAGATATAGTTCAGTTGGTAGAGTGCCTGCCTTGCATGCACAAGGTCCTGGGTTCAGTCCATGGTACTAAAAAAAAAAAAAAAAAAGGAGGGGGCACTGGGGATTTGGCTCAGTGGTAAGTGCCCCTGGGTTCAATCCCAAGTACCCCCCCCAAAAAAAAAAAAAAATCAGCAGTCTATATAAGTTTGAGCCAAGTGAAATTTTCAAAATAGCCTCAGAGTAAACAAAATAAAAAGTTAAATTATCAATGATCTTTCAAACTACCTTATATCAGTGTATAATTATGTCTGTGTTTATGTAACTTGGGGTAAAATCATAGTATATGAACATTTGAGCTCAGTTGCTGATACCCTTCCTGATTTAATGATCTGAAAGCACTTTAATTATATTCAATTCTTTATTTATTTAATTGGCAATGATTAAAATATAAAACCTGTCATGGTATACAATGCTTTGAAGTGTCAGGATTTTCAAAATCTGTTTTCAAGTGCCACCATTGTCCTATAAAGTGGCAGTAAGTACCCATTTACTGAATATGGGTACTTTAAGCTCCCCCCCTCCCATTTCTGGGTGCTAGAGACCTGCCCAGGGCCTCCACTCCAGAGCCTAGGTGGGTGTTTTCTTTGTTGTTTTGGGTTTGCTTTTTGTGGTCCTGGGAATAAATCCAAGGGCACTTTACCACTGAGTTACATCCCCAGACTTTTTCAGTTTATTTGAGAAAGGGTCTTACCGAGTTGCCCTTTGAACTTATGGTTGCCCTTTGAACTTGTCATTCTCCTTCAGCCTCCCAAGTAGCTGGGATTATAGGCGTGGTGAGACTGGGTTCTTCATAAAGTGCATTTCCTGGTATTTCATCATCTGTTCATTTTAGAGTACATTTGTTTCTATTCTGATCTCTTCTTATGATGTGATTTTCTTCTTAAATGACAAATAAAATCCTTTGAAGTTATTCTCTAAATGATAGAAAAGACTTGCATGGGCCTGCTGGATTGTCTCAGAGCAGTTTGATGTCCTTGGAAGGGAGCAGGCATGAGCATGCCTCATGCCTGGCGAGCAGCTGGATGTCCTGTATGTAAGGGTGGCGTGTAAACCTGACCTTCCATGTCAGGATGTGTTTTCTACAGATGGCATCCTCAGAGTGATGGGAGTCGTCTCCCCTGGCTGCGGCTGGCACCATGCATGCCACACCGCACTGAAGGTATTCCAGACCTTCAGTCATGTGAGAGGCGAGGCGTCTCAGGTAGTCAAGCCATCTTAGGTTTCTTCAGGGTTTTCATTGTCATTAGCCGAGTGTGATGATCTTTGATCCCAAGTGTGGCGACATCTGTGGTGCTTAGTTAGCTTCTTGTTGACGTCTTACCTCCTCTGATGAGTTCTTTGTTCATTCTCCCCTCGGTTATAATTTTCCACTCATATTCTTGAGGCATCTACTGCCAGTCACCTCAGGCTACCCCATGATGGTTCCTCATACTGGGCACTGTGCCCTGTACCTTCCTGTCTGGCAGCTGTCATGGGGACAGGTGTTTTCTTGGTTTCTCTCGTGTTCCTCTGTAGACATCAGTGAGCAGGTATCCCTGAGGGGTCTTTCTGCCTGATTCTGCAGCTGTGAACTTGAGATGTGCCACCGAGAGGAGCTGTACCACGCAGCTTGTCCCAAGCATACTGGGTGCTTGCAGGTGCAACTGGGGGTGCCGCGGGCTGCAGGCACCCTCCCCGAGGCCATCTCACCCCAGAGGCTCTTCCTTCAACTGCTGCGCCGCCTGTACTTCCCTTGCATGAGCATCCAGGGAGTCTGCACCCAGCTGAAGCTGCTCTTTCCTTCTTCTCCCCACAACAGAATGCCTGTTTCTGCTTAGGATCTAGGTCTGAGTCCACTGTCCAGAGTTCATTCTTCATCCTCTATTAGTGTGCAGTGCACCCGGCTCTGTCTTCTTCCAATTGCTGCTGGCATCATGTAGTAGTGACAGTGGACAGGCCTACCCTGCGCTGTGAGCTGCTGGGGGCATCCTGTAGTAGTACAGGGGACGGGCCTCCCCTGCACCTTGAGCTCCTGGGGGCGTTGTGTAGAAGTGACAGGGGACTGGCCTCCCCTGCACCGTGGGCTGCTGGGGGTGTCGGGTAGTGGACGGGCCTCCCCTGCACCGTGAGCTGCTGGGGGCAGGGGTCTCTTCACATTGTCAGAGTCCAGAATTGAGGCCCAGGATGAAATCTTGCGTGTTTTGTTTAGGTGTTTCCCTTGCTTCTTCCTCAGCTTGCCTTATGTCAGTAAAATCAGATTTTTTTTTTTAACAAATTATTCCATTTTGAAGAAGGTTAGCCTTCAGTTGCCAGTAGGAGGCAGGAGGCAACACCAGGAACCCTGCACTGTGGTCAGCCCTGGTCCTGCCCCTGGGCCAGCCCCTCATGTGTGTCTTGCTGTCCACAGTGAGAGGCTGAGGGGTTGGGGGAGATTGGGTGCCCTACTTGATTTTTATTAGTTTTTAAAAGATTTTCACGGTAGGACAGTTTATACACCCCAAAGCCCTGTGCAGCAGCTCAGAGCCCAGATAGCCTGCATCGCTGTCCTTACGACCCTGAGTGGCCCGCTCCTTGCTTATGTTGGCACTTAATCCTTGTGATATTCTTGTAATCAGGTAGCCCCGCCCTTTGCCTCTCATTTCTTCATATGTATAGGAAAACCCAAGTCTGGTTGTAATAAACTGGAACAGATTAGCCACTGAGGGAGATAGGAGGAATTGGATCAGCCGTGCCTTCCAGTATTTTAGAAACAACAAGTAACACATACCTGGGATGGCAGGTCAGGACTGCTGTGCACGTGATTGGCTGCGAGTCTCAATAGAGGAGAAGCAGTGAAGACGCTGGGGGTTTTGGTGTAGAATTGGCAGAATGTGATAGCTATTTCCAATATCAGAAATGCTAGTGGGTAAAGAAGTTCTAGGTTTAAGGAGAACGAGGACCAAATGGCAAAATTAGTTCATCCATGTAATATGTGACTGGTGTGCTCTGTGACATGTGCCACTGTAGCAGTAAGCAGCATTTCTGCCATACTTACCCCGCACTGGCTGCCACTGGGAGACATCAAGCACATTAACCCATTGGTTCCCGACAAGCCATTGTTAAGTGTCGTTACTGTTTTCCCCCGTTGGGAGTACAATGGTGAATAGGGTTATGATAGTTTGTTGTCGCTGCAACCAGAATACCCGAGAAGAACAACTTGTTTGGCTCTCAGTTTCAGAGGTCTCAGTCCATAGATGGCCAAATCCACTGCTCTGGGCCCAGGTCAGGCAGCACATCATGGGGGAAGGGCGAGGTGGAGGAAAGTTGCTCAGCCTCTGGCAGCTGGGAAGCAGAGCAAAGGGGCCTCAAGAAGATGCACCCTTCCAGGGCTCCCCTAGAGACCCCCTCCCCTGGTCATGCTGTCCCTTGCCTACAGCTACCACCCAGTCAGCTCGTTCAGACTAGGATGGGCCGACTAGGGCCCAGCTCTCACAGTCGAGCCCTTCCACCTCTGAACATCCTGCATCGACACAGGACTTCTGGGGGACACCCCTTACCCTAACCATAATAAAGGTGAATGGGTCTCTGTCCTCACAAAACTTCTAGCTGAGTAAGGGTGACCGTCTAGGAGCAGCCATCCTAGAGTAGTGTGAGAAGACTGATGTGTATGCAGGGTGCTGTGGATGCACCTAAGAGCGTCTTGAAGCCCAAGTGCCCAGCAAAATGGTGGATGCATACGGCCCTGTGAAGGCCCAGAGACAAGGGACAGGCAAGGGAGGAGGCAGTATAAGATGACAGGGGGAGGAAGGGGCAGACCTGTCCAAGGGCAGAGCCACTGTCTGAGGAGGAACATCCCAGGAGGATGCTCATGGGGAAGGCAGGTGCCTGATGGGGGTGGGCTTGAAGGCCCAGGCATTCTGACTGCTCATGGCCTAATGCTTTCTTCAGGAACCAGCATAAGTCTGTGGTGTGTGCTTCAGTGCTCCGACCCCTACTGCTGTGCTGCTTCCTTCCTTCATTCAGTGTGTCACGGAACATGTCTGTGTTCTGGGCAGTGAGCTTCTGAGCACATGCAGGTCACCAGGACTCGTTGAATTCAAGTGGCAGAATGACCCTTGTAATGAGTGAGGCATGCACAGAAACATGAACGAACGTCCCAGGTCTCGTCTCTTGCTGTTGATGACTAGGTGGAGAACAATTCAGTTGCAAGGTACAGTGAGTTTGTAGTTATTCAATCTTCTACAAATGGAACTCCTTTGTTTTAAAGGTGGTTTTGCTTTAAAATAGAAACTCTGTTAAACTTGTGTCCAGACAAAGGTAGATGTGTGAGGATGCAAGCTCCAATTTGCCGCATTAGATCAGGAATAGTGTGCGTGGGCTGGTGCCCAGAGCCCTGATGTTGAGAGGGGCCGCGCTTCAGAGAAAGCTCAGGAAGCCAGGTGAGGGGAAAGTCAGGGGTTACTTCCATTTTCTCTGTGTTCTCTCCCGATTTCTGATTTGCTTTTTAAAAATTCTGAAGCATGCAGCAGCTTGGGAGCTGAGGCAGGAGGATCGCAAGTTCAAAGCCAGCCTCAAGCTGCTTAAGTGAGGCCCCCAGCAACTCAGCAAGACCTTGTCTCAAAATAAAAGAAAGGACTGGGGATGTGGCTCAGTGGTTAAGTGCCCCTGGGTTCCATCCTTGGTAAATAAATAATCAATCAATCAATCAGTCTATAGCAGCTTAGATGGAAAGCCGGAACCTGAATCTGGGTCTATAAGCCTCTGACCCACAGTTCTTGGTCACGCAGCTCTAGTGAAAGAGCCCTGGAACAGCAGCTTCTCCGCCTTCCCTTCCCCTCCCTTCCTTCCACTTTCACATCCCCTTCCTCATCTGGACAGTATCTGCCATGAGATGATGTAAGCCAAGAGCATGCACTCCTCCAGTACCTAGGAACTAGGTCGCAGACAGAGAGTGAGCTAGAGAGGTCCCGGGGGCCAGGAATCCTGGTTGGATCTGGTGTCCAGACGTGGGGGCTTATTCTCAATAGCAGCACTTGCTTCATCTGAGATAAGCTTGCAATCTCAACATTTTTTCATGACCCGAAAGTCGTATGATGGTTTCATACTGAACTTACACTATGACTAGGTTAGTCCACTAGGCAATTTTAAATTTTCTCCCTAAAATGCATGGATTTCTGTTTGACTGCGTATCTGTTTTGTATTGCATTTCATTTAAAAGTTATGATTACTTGGCATTTCTAAATCCTTCTTTATTTTCTTTTTTAAGGTAAAGGTTCAACTTTTTTTAAAACAAATTTTTAGTTGTAGATAGACACAATAACTTTATTTATTTGTTTTTTATGTGGTGCTGAGGATGGAACCCAGTGCCTCACACATACTAGGCAAGTGCTCTACCACTGAGCTAGAACCCCAGCCTGTAAATCCTCCTCCTTACCCAGGTTCATTTCACTTTTATCTTCTTTTCAGGTAACTCTTCAGTCATCCATTTGATTGAACAACTTTATAAAGCTGATGGAATTTTGATCATTTCAGCAGCATTTATTAAGCATCTTCATTTTCAGTATACCCAGGATTTCATTTGAATTTCTGATTAGGTTTATTTATTATTTTTCTCCTCACCCAGACCATCATAAATGCTTAATATGAACTTCTTCGCTATAATTATCAAATGAAATTAATTAACAAATAAAATAACAGCAGCGTTGAATTAAATATTAATTTTAAAAATTCATATCACAAAGGTGATTTTTAAATTTTTCCTTTGTTAACTTCTTGCCCTTATTTATTTCGATTCTTTCTATGTAATTATCACAATAAATTATTTTTATCCAAGTTTAGTATTTTTTTTAGTGTTATGCTAGTGTACTTCTGCACAGTTCTGGTTGAATTTTAAGCAAGTTTTTTGTTTTTTTAAATATTTATTTTTTAATTGTAGTTGGACACAATTATTTATTTTGTTTACTTATTTTATGTGGTGCTGAGAATCGAACTCAGGGCCTTGCACATGCTAGGTTAGCACACTACCGCTGAGCCACAACCCCAGCCCTAAGAAAGTATTTTTATAAGGATGTATATTTTTTAAATATTAATTTCACTATTTTTGGTTTTAAATTTTAAAATTTAAAAAATTTTTAGAAGTACAAGTTAGGTTATGACAGTTTTACTATGAAAAACTATTGAATTATTCATCTTCACCTTCCATTCTGTTATACTGTGAAATGAGTTGAATTTTTTGTCTTTCATTTCTCAGAATGTTTTAAAAGTTGTCCTGAGGAAGGAAATACTTTCCCCTCTACCAGTGCTAATGGCTACCACTATTTAAGTAGCATTATTCTAGCCAGGTACAGTGGTGCCTTCTGTAGCCCTAGTAGCTCAGGGTCTGAGGCAGGAGAATCGCAGGTTTGAGGCCAACCTCAGTAAACAGCTCCCCCTGCCGCCGCCCACCCCCTGCCTCCCGCACCCCCCGCCCCTCCTCCCATACCCCACCCCACCCCACCCCTGCATCCCCCCCACCCCTCACCCCCAGTAGCACAGAACTGCAGCATTTAGGTGCCTGGCAATTCCTCCCTAGACCCAAGATGGTTTAATCCCTCCAAGTGGTGAACATGTCACTTTTGACAGACAGAATCTGCCACCAGATGCCTGTTTGTGTGGTTGCCATTTATTCATTTTAGTGAGGCCATCCATCATTTGTGACTTTCAGGGTCCTTATCCCAGCCTGTCTTCGTCTGACATGTTCCTATCGTGCATGTTGTGTGTGCACAGGACGTTTGTCACATTGCAGTCCTGGCTGCTCACTGCTGTCCCTGTTCAGATGTTTCACAAGAGTGCTTTAGTGAGAGATGGCGGAGGAGCTCCTCTAGGTGCCCGTTGCACAGGGGAAGTGACATGTAGTTTAAATGGTTAACGATGTGGAAAAAAGCAGTGATCTTTAAGATGGAGATTTAATCAAAAAGGGGAGACATGTCTGTGAGCTGACATTGAACTCTCATAAATGAATTAATATTATTCTCTGAGCATTTGACAGGCTTGTGATTCACAGGGTAGATTCTGTTTGTTTTTTCTTCAAGATGCCAGGAACTGAAAATGTTGGCATGGAGCAGTTCTAATTGCTAGCCTGACATGGTTATGTCAGAAATGTGGAGAGGTAATTACCATGTGGGTGCTCCCAATTAGAGCTTTCTCACCATATTCCAGGCACAGGTTGGCATCTGTGATTACATTTGTGTAAGCAAATTAAAAAAATTTTTTTCATTCACAAGCTGAAATAGAATTCACAGAAGCTTGTCTGTAAAGCAGGACAAATCTGTAATTGACAAGTAGCTCATTTGTCTTTCTGTGAACTAGAAAGCTTTTTAATCACATATTTGATCAAACTTGTTCAATTGTAGTATTTACGGATTCTCCACTGTTTTACCTTGATTTGTTGCTGAGCCAGGATTTGATTTTATGAAGACGAGAAGTATCATTTGGTAAAACTCAAAAGAGTAAAGTGTTTTTGTGATGGAATAAAAATTGACAGTCAGCTCCTTAGGGACGTCCGTTGGTCCTCCACATGTACTGTCTCCTGAATGCCCACGATGAGAGGGCTGCTTTCTTCTCTGTTATTTTATATTATGTTAACAAAACCCTAAAAGTGATTGTTATTATCTGCATCTCACAGATGAGGATGGGCCATTTAATACCATCTAGAATCACACAGCCTGGAGGATCTACGCCACCAGAGAGTTCTGCTCAGGAAAATAAAGAACCTGACGTTCTTGGACCATTCGTTTAAATTATCTACAATATCTTAAGAAGAGATGGATTTTCTTAGTAGCAGGGAATTGGGGTTTGAGCTTAGCCCAGACAGAGGCAGAGACGGTGAAGGCCTGTGTTGGGTGGGTGTGTTGGCGAGCCGTGGATGGGGTCGAAGGAGGCTGTGCTGACTGGACCTGGTTGCTGCTTCTCCTGTACTTGCACCAGAGGAGCACAGGAACAGAATCATGAACTCAGCTCTTGGACCTGTGGTGACACATTCTGTCACAACTTTAATTTTAATGACAGAATCACACTCAAAATAGCATGGGAAAGGTAGGGAGGAGTTAGTTGGCTGAATAATGGGGACATCCAGTTGGCTTTAGGCACAGCTCTAATTAGGACGGGCTTTCCCACCCCCCTTCCCAGGACAGGCGGGAGGCCGTTCTCTAACCATGTCCTTTCAGGTCAGTGACTCCCATGGAAATTTGTTGGTTATTTAGGTCAAAGTCTTGGAGGTTCACTGTCTTGGGAGCCAGTCACAGAGGTCAAGCTGTCATGTCCTTGCCTGGTGAGGATGAGGTGAGGTGCTGGCAGTGGACCAGCTCTGCTCAGCCACAGGGCATGCATTGCCCAACAGGAAAAGGGCCTTTGCCAAACGAAGGAGCCGGAAAATTTCTGGGTCCAAAGAACGGCTGACTTTGAAGGGATATGTAGTCCAGTGCAAGTCAAGATCTCCTTAAAATTCATAAAACTTTGGCTGCTGTGTCTGTTGTAATGATTTTTAATGTCCTGTGTTATGGATTTAGTTTCCCCAGGAAGTAGGCTCCAAGGGGTAAAATCTGAATTCAGGTTTATGAGGAGTGCCTTGAGGGACCCAGAGTGGTGAGGGAGCGTACAGGGACTGCAGCGGACCCACCAGAAATTGGGGTGTCCCCGAGACGTCCCAGATTGACGCTGTGTGCTTCCACACAGGCAGGACAAGTATGGGCTGCCCCAGAGAGGAGGGCCCCCTTTGGTGAGGGCAGCTCCTGGAGGGGAGGAAGTGAGGAGCCCCTTAGTTCGGCAGCCAGTAGAAGAAATTTCCTTCCCAACTTGGAAGGCAACTGACTGCAGCTTCCGCTGCCCTATCGTGGAATAAAATTAACTCCTGGAAATGTGTTCTGTTTACCTGTCACTTTTAATTCTCTCTGGCATATCCCTGCACTGTTGATCAGAGGTCCCAGTTTGAGGGCCACAGCAGCGACACTGGGAACCTGGCACAGGGGAGTGAGAAGGTAGATGCAGTGGGGGAGAAACCAGAGCGAATGAACGACCAGAGAAAGAGAGATTTGGGCCTTCCCAGAGGCCTCCCAGCCTCTGCCTATGGGTCTGATCCTGGGGACCACTGGAGTGTGGTCAGCAACCCAGGCCTGGAAGGGTTCCTTCCTATTTTCCTTCTGCTGGTTTAGAGGTCATTGGCACTGGTCCTTGCCATGTGTTCAGCCTTCAGTGATGGGAGAACGTGAAGCGAGAACTCCATTCCAGCTGGGCAGGAGCAGCAAGCTGCTGCTGTGTGGGGACAGGGGCTGCCCGATCACTGGTGGGGCTGCGTGGGCTCGGCTGACCTAGGCAGAGAGTCTCAGCTGGTTTGTTTTGATGCTGCTAGAGCCTTCCTGACCTGCTAGCACTGTGATTGCTTCATTTCCTCTGTAAGGTGCTATAGAATGGTTCCTTTCCCTTTTTTTTTTTTTTTTTTTTTTTTTTTGACTGAGGTCCATTCCTGGACAGGGAGGAAGCCTGGGTGTGGGATGGAACACTGAGGTGTGTAGTGTGGGTGCTGGCGGTTTTCCTGAGCTGCAGAGCACATTTCTCTGGCACAGATAGATACCTCTCTCCCAGCTTCCCTGGAGATCCTGAATTGAAAGGAGAAAATGCAGATTCCCTTCTGAATAATTTTCCCTGTGATTGAGCTTCTTTTAATTAAAGGTGACTTTTATTAAGAGCTCTTGAAGACATATAAGCATTTAAACATTCTTGGTTGAAAGTTCTTATTCACTTATGAACAGATGCGTACTAAATGCCAGTGATGTGCCAGGCACCTGTCAGTGAACAGAATATGTGCAAGTCTCTTTTCTTACTCAGGGAGATGGTTAGTAGTAGTGAATCGTAAGCTGAGAAGTCAGGCTGTGCTCTGCAAGAAGATGTAGACCTGGGGGAGGGCCAGTGGCTTGGAGTTTGGTCAAGGGCGTCCCCATTAAGAAGGTGACATTTGAGCAACGATGTGAAGGGGAAGGACATGAGGGAATTGGCTCTGGGACCTTCGGATCTGTTGAAGCCTTCTGGGAGGGGGAGCAGTGCAGCCCCAAGACTGCATGGGGAGGAGCAGCAGGGGACCCAGGCATTCTCCGCTCCCATGGCACAGGGAGCATGCTGACACAGCACCTGCCTGGGAACCCAGGGGCACTTCACCACCTGGAGTCCCTTTCCTCTCACCATTGTAATTGTTAAAAATTAAATAACTAGAACAATATACACTTTAAGTCATTCATTCTTTTTGAATGGAGCCTGAGTCACATCACCAGAGAACAAAGTAAACTCACCAGATCCCCCTGCCTGGTCTCCTCCTCACTCAGTTCTGATGTGGACACTGGTGAGGAGTGTGGACTTGGGTTGTGAATCATCAGGAATTTTTCAAAAAGATACCTGACCCCTACCAAAACAAATCAGGGATTTTGAATGTCAGAAATATTGTGTGTGCCAGTGTGATGTATCTAAAAAGGTAGAAACGGTGGAGTCCTAATTTAGTAATAATGATCACTACTCAGATTCCATATAAGGTCATGCCAGACGTTACTACCCACTATCTGCAAAGACCAGCCACAAGTAATAAATTCTGTCCTCTTTCCTTACATAATATCAAAATTCATTAATATTCATGAATGTTTATTTTAGCAAAATAAAGTAGAGCTGCATCCAGCTGTTCTGAGGGTTGGATAAGCCACTGGGGTAGGATCAGGATATGTCGGTTGCCTGGAGGGCCACTGTTATCATAGCCTGGTGAGGCCTCACAGCCTACTCATACCTGGGAGCCTGGTGGAAAACCCCAGGTGTGCTATTCAGCCAGTCAGAGCCTTGGTTCCCCTCATTATGGGCCATGGGAGGGGTACATGGTAGTTGCCTGGAGGCTTAGCAGCTTGTTTACCATGACCCTACCACCCTGCTGTGGGTAAGACCAGCACTGGGAAAGAGCCTAGCTCCAGAGGAGTGCACGGGCCTGGAGAGGTGGCCCAGAAGAAAATCCAGATGTGTATGTTTTGGGTTGCTTTCCACCAAATCTATATGTGCCCATCTCTGCTGCGTTTAATTGATTGCATTTTAGATTTTGATACATATTATGGTGTAATGAACTGTGACTTATTATACTTGTAAGGTACTGGGAGCTGTCCTGGGAGCCTTCTGCATGCCAGCCAGCATGCCAGGGATTTACTTCAGCAGGTGATCTCCTCATGCCCTGGTGAGGGAGGTAGTGGTGGTTTCCTTTTACAGCTAAGAGGCCCAAAGAGGGTGACTTAGGCAAGACCAGAGACTCGAGGAGTGGCAAGGATCTTATCACAGCATCTCAAACAGGAGACTTGACTTGGCTTTTTAAAATAAGTGTAAACACATTCTGAAATAACCAGAAATACTCCCCCCACCCCGGAGAGTAGAAATAATGCATTATTTGTACTCCATTTCCCCTGAGTGTTTTGAGTAACTGCATCTGCACTCCTTCATGTTATTGAAGGAAAAGAAGCAGGTGATGTGTTCCGTGTTCACAGATGGCCAGTGGAGGAGTTAAGAAATAGTTAAGAAATGTTTCATTTGTATTCTCATATAAAACAAGTCAGATTTCTTATAGCTCATTGAAATTCAGCCTAAGTGCAAGCAGGTAAATATCTCAGCACATAGAAAAATACAGTAGGGTTGATGACTCTCTAACTAGGAGACAGGCCGCAACTGCATCATTAATATGTGAACATGTACATTACAGTCAGGATACTCCTAAAGTTGCACACATTGAACTGATGCAATTGAAAAGGTCTTTTTTCATTTGCAATGTATTTATTAAGTTATTTGGTGAATGGATGGTGCAGCAGGTGTAAGCCCACTGTGCTGATAAGGGCCTGGAGGAAGGGAGTCTCATTCGGGGTGGAAGGGGCTTCCCAAAGAACTGGCGATTTCTGTTGAGCCTGGGATCTGGAAGAAAAGAAGTAGTGAAAGGGAGCCTTGTGGGCGAGGAGGGGAGGGTGCCCAGCAGGGATCGCCTTGGGTGGCAGGACATGATGTGGAGTAAGGCATCTGCATGGAAACCGAGAGGGGCTGGTGCAGGTGTGGCCCTGTGTTCTGTGGAGTAGTACTTCCTAGGCCAGGGTGGGTGGTATGGGGCTGGGGAGGGAGAGCTGGGGCCATGGCCTAGAGCCAGCTGCCCCAGGTTTCCTCGTAAGACTGTATCCATTTTCAGGGACTTCTCTCCCACAATGATGCCTCTGTGTGTATCTTGTCTGATCTCTTAGAAGTTTTAATTTGAGAAGGGCTTAGTGAAATTTTCATGCCTGTTTTCTTTTTATTTTAACCGGTAGAATCTTAAGAAGATTCAAGAAATGGAGAAGAGTGACGACTCCAGCACAGACCTAGATGAGCTGAAAAACGCTGACTGGGTGAGGCAGTGGAGTCCGCTTCCTGGCTGTTCAGTGTCTAAGACAGTGTGACTTCCTAAACATAGAGTTTGTTAGGACTGTAGTGTGACTTGATCGGATGTAAATTTGAATGCCTGGTTTAACATGTGAGGAAATATCTGTTCCCATTTTTAAAAGCTTTCCTATTTTATCAGCTATCTTTCATGTCTCCGGGAATTTCGAAATTTTAAAATACCAACATTTCTAATGATACTAGTACCCGGATGTACACTTATGTGCACTCAAAGTCAAACCTGTTTTCAGGATTAGGTGCAAGACTAGCATGCAGTGCCTTCATTTATCCAAATACATTTCCTGGATTAGGGTCCCAGGGCTTCAGAGTAAGTAGTGTGGAGTCTGCCCTCTAGAGCTCTGAGCAGGAGCTGGATCACAGGCCAGTGATGGATGTGCTCCAGGGACATGAGCCAAGCCTCCACTGGCCTGCTTCCAGATCCCAATGATGCACACTAGGGTTCCTGCCCTTAGGTAAACCAGTGACAGGACAGTGGGCGCCCTGAAGCGTTCAAGGTGGGCTATGTCCAGGTGTTAGGGGGAGGCACACTTCAGAATTCTGACTTTTTTTTGAGCAAAGCTTTTTTTGAGCGCTTGTGACTTCTTGGCTGACTTTTTTTTTTTTTTTAGTATCCTAAAATGTTATTTTTAGAGTAGTTTTTGTTTGGTTTACTCAGCATTTTGTACTCTTGATTCATTCCTTTATTCTACATGACTGTAGCTTTTCAGAGAAAACTATCAATTTACTTATTGATGCCTCTTGACCTATGGTTCTTTCAGGCCCGATTCTGGGTCCAGGTGATGAGGGATTTGCGAAATGGGGTAAAACTTAAGAAGGTCCAGGAGCGGCAGTACAACCCACTGCCCATCGAGTACCAGCTGACCCCCTATGAGATGCTGATGGATGACATCCGGTGCAGAAGGTACACCCTGCGGAAGGTGATGGTAAGTGACCACAGCCATGAGTGCTCTCAAGAGGGTCGTGTGATGTTTGTTGAAATGGTCTACTCTATTATTATAATTATTATTATTATTTTATTTTGGTACTGGAGATTGAGCTCAGGGCACTTGACCACTGAGCCAGATCTCCAGTCTTTTTGTGTTTTATTTAGAGACAGGGTCTCAATGAGTTGCTTAGTGCCTTGTTTTTTGCTGAGGCTGGCTTGGAATTCATGATCCTCCTGTCTGAGCCTCCTGAGCCGCTGGGGTTACAGGTGTGCACCACCGCGCCCAGCAGTGGTCTACTCTTTATATTTTTTAAAGCATTTCTTCTCATAAAAATAATACTTGATCATTGTAAAATATTTGGAAAATACTTTATAAATTTCTCAAAGGAAAGTTATAAACTTATAATTGCACAAGCAAAGAAGAACTTTATTATGTGGAAGACATCCCTCAATCTTTTCTCTGTGATTTCATTTGGACAAAATGGGCTAATTTCATTTTGTCACCAGTTATTTTTGTTTGACATATTGTGAATGTTTTTTCCTGTCATTATAGTCAACATTACCCTTTCTGAATGGGTCTATCTTTTGTAGCTATGGCTGAACCAGAATCCATTAAGCTGATTGCCCCATACCCAATCATACGCAGCCTGTTTTGTGTGTTCTTTGACATTTGTCTTCCTAAATAGCCACAATGAAACCCTTGGATTCAGGTCTTAGAGTTAGAATGTCTAGCATGCCAGCAGCGACAGCCCTACCTGTCAAGTGTGCCTGGAATCCGACCATGCACCCCTTCTGCTTTGGCCACATTGTCTCTCCCTTGGACAGTGGAGGTGGAGACTGAGTGAGGTGCTGGGCTGGGTCTAGAGGTACCCTGCACCCTCCTGCAGCGTGCTGTGTGGCTGCTGGCTCTGCCCCGTCAGCCTCTGTGCTCTGTCAGCCTCGCTGCCATGCACCTGCAGTGCCATGTAACAGCAAGAGGGGCTTGTGTCTTGGACCACAGATGCCAGGGCAGCCCCTGGGAAATGTGGCTCAGGGACAACACTGTGTCATGAAGTTATCTCTCTAGTTCATGCCACATTGAGCATTTGTGACCATGCTGGCTGGGACAGCAAGGTGTGCTGTAGGGTGGTGGCCACCAGTAGGTTTGCATGCTCCAGTGAGTCCTGAGTGATGGACAGGTGACAGGTGCATCCAGGTGCAGTTCCCATTACTTTTGCATACATTTTCCACACAACATTTTTTGTTCTCTGTTTGCTTGCTCATTGTAGAAGGAAATGAATAAAAGCAAATGTGTCCTGAAAACCTTGCCCTTGGCCTGTTCTTCATGTTCACTCCCTAATTATAGATAGGCAGGTAGGTTGATGGTCATTTTACACAGAGAGTGGCATGTAGTCCAAGAGCTTTTTTCAGTCTTTAAAGTTGACTGTGGATGATCTCTTTGTTTAATGGTGGCTCAATATTTCCTTGTATCCAGACAGCAAAAGCATCAGAATGAAAAGTGGAGTGTGCTGCCGGCTTGTGCCTGGTTTTCTCCCCTCCCAGCCTTCTTTCCTCCTGCCGTGATTTACTTCCCATCCTATGAACGGTCATTTAGGTTGTTCCCAGTTTCATCATTTTAATCAGGATTAGGATGATCATCCACATAAAAACATTTTGGGGCTGGGGCTGTAGCTCAGTGCAGAGCTCTTGCCTAGCATGTGTGAGGCACTGGGTTTGATCCTCAGCACCAAATAAAAATGAACAAATAAAATAAATGTATGCTGTCCATCTACAACTACAAAATTTTTTTAAAAAATCACTCATTTTTCTTCTGGGTTTAAATTTCTGCTGGAGACATGAATTGATAAAGATAAGGCATATTTAAAAATTTAATGCATTTTTGCCAGTCTTCTCTCCAGAAGGAATCACCAATTTGTATGCTTTCCAGTATTGCAAGATAATACATTCCAATCCTGTTGCCAATACGGGGTAGTGTTATCATTTTAAAAAAAACATCTACTTATTAGAATTTTATCCATTCTGATTGGGCAAGCACTAGCATAAATCTCAGGTAGTTTTCCTCTGTAGCCAGAAGGCATTTTTGAAAAATTCGTCAGTAATTATAGTAAGCCCAGTTGGTCATTAGCATTAATAGTTGATCTAACATTAATGTCTTTTACCTGCTACCCTTGATATTATTAAATCTTTACATTTTTATCCAAAAAAATAATTGTGTTGAATAGTAGGTAACATTTCTGATACTAAGAATTACTAGGATAGATTCCTCTTGTAGCTGCTGACTTAACAGACTCTACCTGGGGCTTGAGCATTTGTACATTATATAATCACTCTCTGTGAGGATTACGGAAATAGTAATGTGTAATAGAATGTGTGTTGGTCAGCTTTTTTGTCACTGTGGCCAAAGGACCTCACAACCAGCTTAGAGGAAGAAAAGTTTATTTGAGCTCATGGCTTCCGAGGTTCAGGTCATGGATGGCCAACTCTACTGCTCTGGGTCCGAGGACAGAGAGATCATGCAGAAGGGCCTGGTGTAGGAAAGCAGCTCAAAACATGAATCAGAGACAAAATATGAACTCCAAAGGCACGCCCTCAGTGACCCATCTCCTCCAGCCACACACTGCCTATAGTTATCACCCACTTAATCCATGTCAGTGGATTAATCCACTGCTTAGGTTACAGTTCTTAATCTAATCTTTTCACCTCTGAACATTCTTGCATTGTCTCATGTATGAGCTTTTGAAGGACATCACATATCCAAACCATAATAGAATGACATCCAACTTGGAAAGTATTTGCAAGCATAATTATTTTTTTCCTGGGGTAAATAAAAGGCTTTGAAAATAAGAGTCTAGCTAGGTATGGTGGCATGCTCCTCTAATCCCAGGGGCTCAGGAGGCTAACACAGGACGATTGCAAGTTTTTAGCTCCAGCAACTTAGCAAGACCCTAAGCAAATCAGTGAGATGTTGTCTCAAAACAAAAATGGCTGGGAATGTGGCTTAATAGTTAACGCACCCTCAATCCCTGACACCAAAAAAATAAAGTGTACAGTTCAGTGACATTTAGTATATCACAAGATTGTAGTCTCCACCTCTATCTAGTTCTGAAATAAGTTTCATCCTCCTAGAAGGAAATCCATAGCCATGATGGGTCACTGGTATCCCCCACCAGCCCTGGCAACCACTTCTCTGCTTTGACTCTGAGAACTTACCTGTCTGGATATGTCATGAATGGAGTCATGTGATGTGCCACCTTTTGTGTCTGGCCTCTTTCACTTGGCCTGATGTTCTTTAAGTCTGTCCATCCTGCTAGCATGTAGGAGTGCTTCATTCCTTTTCATGGCTGAACAATCATTCCACCCCAGAGATAGACAACATTGTACTGTGTGTTGCTTAGTAGATATTAGGTTCTTGTCACCATTGTGCAGTGCTGGTGGGGTTGCTGTGAACCGTCACTTGCGAGTGTCTGACATCTCATTTCTGTTCTTTTGGGTGTGTGCCTCGGCTAGAGTGTCTGGGTCACATGGTGATTTTGTGAGTGACTGAGCAATCACCAAACTCTTTCCACAGTGGTAGCACATTTAATGTTCCCACCAGCAGGGGACGAGGGCTTCTGTGTCCCACATTTTTGTCAACACATATTGTCCATTTCTGCCTTTAATCATAACTGCCTTGGTTGGCATGGCGTGGTATCTCTTTGTGGTTTTGATTTGCTGATGACTGATGCTATGGTGCTGCTATGTATGTGTTCATATGTTTGTGGGCCATTTGTGTGTCGTCTTTGGAGAGGTGTCTGTTGAGGTCCTGTACCCATTCTGCCATGATGTTGTAACGTTCCTTCATGTGTTCTAGATGCTGAATCCTCAACACACAAATTGCAAGTATTTTATCCCATTTTGCAGCTGGTCATTCTTCTGTCACCCTCTTGATAGTGTCCTTTGATGTTCAGAAGGTTTTAGCTTGGCTAAAACAGTTGATCTGTTTTGTCTTCTGTTTCCCTTGCTTCAGGTATCCATTGCCAAATCCAGGGCATGAGGATATCCTCCTGTGTTCTCTTGTATGATTTTCACTTCTGGTGCTTATGATCCTGTCTTTGCTCCATTCTTGAGTTAATCTGTACACTGCATGTGGTAAGAGGTCAAGGTCAGGCTCTTGTGTCTCAGCACCCAACTACCCCAGTGCTGTCCACTGAGTCACTCCCCCCTCCCCTCCCCTCCCACCATTTCAACCCATATGTCTTTTGTTCATCTGATGTGTGAACAAATATCTATGGATTCATTTCTGGATTCTGAATTTTTTTAATGTAAATGTCTGTCATTATGTTTTTATTACCATAGCTTTGTTGTGATTTTTGAAATAGAGAAGTGAGCCCTTTTCTTTTTCAAGATTGTTTTGTCTTTTCAAGTTTCCTTGAAATTCCTTATGAATTTTAGGATGCATATTTCTACTTAAAAAACAGCATTTGGGATTTTGGTAGAGGTTGAATTACATCTGTGGATCACTTTGGGCAGTTTGTCATCTTAACAATATTAAGTCTTCAGTACATAAACATGAGGTATTACTTAGATCTTCTTTTAATTTCTTTAAGCAATATTTTCTAGTTTTCAGTGTATGAATCTTGTGCCCCATTGGTCAAGCTAGCTTCTTTTAAAGTATTTTATCCTTTTCAATGCTATTATAAATGGAATCATTTTTAAGATTATTTTAGGTTGTTCATTGTTAGTATAGAAATGCAGTTGATTTTTGTATATTGGTCTGGTATCCTATAACTCAGCTGAATTTGTTTGTTCTGATGGCTTCACTAATGTATTTTTATTTCATGCTCGTGTCCTCTGTGTGGACCTTTGATTGTACCTCTTCCTCTTCTGTCTGGATGCCCTCGAATTGCCCAGCGAGGACTCCAGCTGACTAAATGTGGCAGAAGCAGGCATCTGTGTCTTGTCCCTGGTCTCCTCAGGACATTCACTGTTCTGCCACTGAGTGTCATAGTAGATTGTAGGATTTTATAAATGGCTTGTCATGCCAAGAAAATTGTCTTCCAATTAATGTATGTTGACTGTTAGTTATTGTTTTGTTTTAGTCATAAAATAAGTGTTAGATTTTATCAAATCCTCTTCCTGCATCAATGAGGACAATCATGGAAGTTCATTTGCTTTATTCTGTTAATGTGGGGATGGAATACCTTGAGGGATTTTTATATGTTGGACCACCATTATATTTATGGGGTAAATCTCACTTCTCAAAATAAACTTTTTTTAGTACTGGGGATTGAACCCAGGGGTGCTTAAGTAGTGAGGCACTAATTAAGTGCCATTTATATATTTTATTTTGAGGCAGAGTCGTGCTAAGTTGCTTAGGATGTCACTGAGTTGCTGAGACTGGTCTTGAACTTGGGATTCTCCTGCTTCAGCCTCCTTGCCACTGGGATTACAAGTGTGTGCCACCAAACCCGGCTGAATCATCTTTTTGATATGCTGCTGGAGTCCCCTTGCGAGGATATTGTGCATCCGTTTGATGTGGTGTTTTCTTCCGTTGTCTTGTCTTAGCTGCAAGGCAACGCTGGTCCCACAGATAAGTTAGGAAGTCTTAGCTCTTCTGCTAAGCTTGTGAGAAGCATTAAAGTCTGAGTGAAGTTCACCAGTGAAACCTCCTGGTCCTGGACTGATAGTTGTCCTTGGGAGGCTTTTGATTGCTGGTTTGATCTTGTTCCTCCTTCAGGTCTTCCCCAGGGTGTTTTCTGCCTGTCTTCTGTCTTCCCTCCCCTCCTGTTGTCTGTTTCCTCTAGGTGACCTAGTTTGCTGATGTACAATCATCAAGTACAGTCGTTTGCTGATGTACATCTTACAGTCCTTCGTATTGGTGCGCAGCCTGTTTAATATCCTTGTTTTCTAATTTTATATTTTGGGTCCTTTTCTTTGGTTAGTCTAGGTAATGGTTTGTAACTTTTATTGATTTTTGTCAGGGAAATACCTTTTGCTTTTGTTAATTCTGTCCACTGCTTTCTGCTCTCTGCTCATTGTCTCCTCTCTGTTCTTTACCATTTCCTCCACCCTGTATCCATAGGCATTGTTCTTTGTTCTTTGAGGGGTCAGGTTGTGGAGTCAGGTTGTTCAGTCCTCATTGAGCTCAGGGGTTTGCAGTGTGGACTGCCCTCTGCGCACCACTCCTGCTGCATCCCGTGTTTTCCTTTCTTTCACTTTCATTATCATTGAACCTGTTGGTGGTTTGGTAGTATGTTTTTAAATTCCTCATGTTTGCAAAGTTTTCATTTTTCCTTCTGCTTTTGACTTTGAGTTTCAGTCCGTTATGGGCAGATGAGTTAGTTGGTGTGGTTTCAGTGTCTTAAATTTGAGGTGTTTCTTGTGGCCTAGCGCTGTCCGCCTGGATGCACATTCTGCTGGTGGTTTGGGGGGTTTCCAAGCCCTCTCTTTCCTCATTGGCCCCATTGTCTAGTAGTGAATCCCGAATGGAAAATGGACTGTTGAGCCTCCACCTGTTGTGGAGCTTTCCCCTAATGCTTTCAGCGTGCTCCCTGTGCTTTGGAGCTCTGTGGTCTGGTGTCCCCCCGCCCCCCCCCCCCCGCCCCCTCCGCGATAAGGGTACGTGGGAGACCAGCCTGTTGTCTCCAAAGCACCAGCTGTGGCAACCGCCCTCTGACAGAGGTAGTGAAGTGCACTAGACCAGCTATGTCTCCTGGGCTGAGCGAGGGGGTAAGTATCACGACCCGGCCCGCCACCCTACCTCGCCCACACAATCACACCTAGTCGGGAGATGAGTCAACCTCAAGTGAAGGTGCAATAATCTCAACTTTATTGTGTCAGGGACAAGGTTATATAGTGATAGAAGGGACTAAGAAGAGACAGTAGCAAGAACCAATAAGGAGCAGTTAGGACACTATCACCAAGGGGCCTAGGCAGATTTCAGATTAAACCAATAGGCGGGACTAAGGTCAAAAGCCTGAGCAAATGCCAATCCAGCCAGGTCACATATACGGAAATGCTAACCCATGAGGCCGCCTCAGCCAACACCCAATAATGGCCGAGGTCCCAAGGGAGGTAAAAGGTCCCAACAGACTGGTGCGTGTCCACCTACAACTGTGGAATGTTCCGGATGCGGAGCCTTTGTCTTGATGAGTGTTTCCTGAAGCTCCAGTCTGACAGCAGCGTTGCTGCCCCTGTTCTCTGTACTGCTATTGCACGGAACATCTTTTTCCATCCTTTACTCTCAAACGTGCTCATGTTGTAACTTTCTTTTAACATTTTATTTTAAAAGTA
Source organism: Callospermophilus lateralis (assembly GCF_048772815.1). NCBI lineage: Eukaryota > Metazoa > Chordata > Mammalia > Rodentia > Sciuridae > Callospermophilus > Callospermophilus lateralis. The sequence continues at coordinate 65,103,160 of NC_135321.1, forward strand.
TAACTGCTCATTATGGGGAAATTAGAAAATGTGGGTAAAAAGAAAAAAAAATCACACAGTTTATCTACTCTTAAGACCACTTCTACCATTTTTAGCATGTTTGCTTCTGAATTTTCTCTGTAAATGTGTAATGTATAATTATAAGAATAGAGTTAAAGTGGACAAAATGTATTGGAACTCTTTCCACCTGCTTGATATGTTATAAACTTGGTTCTGTATCATGAAATACAATTGTGTATCATGTAAAAATTTTTTAATACCTAGGTTTTATATAGGTAATAAGTAACCCATGGGTAAACTAGAAAGACATTGATGGACATTTGCAAGTCTCTCTCCCAGGGCCCCCGGTTTGTTCCTAGAAATGGTCAGAAATCTGTCCGTCTTAGTACAGCCCTCTTGTGTGTGCGCACGCGCACACACACACGTGAGCCCCATCTATGCTCACATTTGCACAATTTTACCATATTATAAATATTGTTTTGGGTCTTTGTCTCTCTTGCTGATCATTATGTTAACAGCATGTAAAAAGTTTTCTTATTTTTTGTAGCTTTATTATATTACATTCTACATTATTTTTTAAAAATTTATTTATTCTAATTTGTTATACATGATAGCAGAATGCATTTCAATTCATATTACACATATAGAGCACAATTTTTCATGTCTCTGGTTGTACACAAAGTAGAGTCACACCATTCGGGTCACACCGCCTTTCTTACGCATGCCCCCTCCTTTTCCCTTCCTTTGCCCTATCTAGAGTTTGTCTATTCCTCCATGCCTCACCCCACCCCATCCCCATTATGGATCAGCATCCTCCCCTCAGAGAAAACATTTGGCATTTGTTTTTTTGAGATTGGCTAACTTCACTTAGCATAGTATTCTCCAACTCCATCCATTTACCTGCAAATGCCATGATTTTATTCTCTTTTAATGCTGAGTAATATTCCATTGTGTAATTGTGTAACTTTATCCATTCATCTACTGAAGGGCGTCTAGGTTGGTTCCACAGTTTAGCTATAGTGAATTGTGCTGCTATAAACATTGATGTGGGGTTGGAGATGTGGCTCAAGTGGTAGTGCACTTGCCTGGCATACATGAGGCACTGGGTTTGATCCTCAGCACCACATAAAAATAAAATAAAGACATTGTGTCCACCTGAAAAAAAATAAAAAATAAATATCTTTTTTAAAAAAATTGATGTGGCTGTGTCCCAGTAGTATGCTGTTTTTAAGTCCTTTGGGTATAGACCGAGGAGAGGGATAGCTGGGTCAAATGGTGTTTCCATTCCCAGTTTACCAAGGAATCTCTATACTGCTTTCCATATTGGCTGCAGCAATTTGCAGACCCACCAGCGTGTATGAGTGTGCCTTTCTCCCCACATCCTCCCCAACTCTTATTGTTGTTTATATTCTTAATAGCTGCCATTCTGACTTGAGTGAGATGAAATCTTAGAGTGGTTTTGATTTGCATTTCTCTAATTCCTAGAGATGTTGAACATCTTTTCATATATTGATTTTATATCATCTTCTGAGAAGATGTCTTGGGATTTTGATTGGAATTGCATTAAATTGTATAGTACTTTTGGTAGTATGGTCATTTTGACAATACTAATTCTGCCTATCTAAGAACAAGGGAGATCTTTCCATTTTCTAAAGTCTTCTTTAATATCTTTCTTTAGCGTTCTGTAATTTTCATTGTAGAGGTCTTTCACCTTTTTCATTAAGTTAATTCCCAAGTATTTTTTATTTATTTAATTTTTGAGGCTATTGTAAACGAGATAGTTTTCCTAGTTTCTCTTTCAGAGGATTTGTCCCTGATGTACAGAAAAGCCTTTGATTTTGGGGTGTTGATTTTATATTCTGCTAGGTTGCTGAGTTCATTTATTAGTTCTAGAAGTTTTCTGGTGGAATTTTTGGTACATCCTACGTTATTTTTAATGCCTTCAAAATAATCTCTTGAGTAAGCAAACCATAATTTATTTAACTAATCTATTATTGATATTTCCCATTTTTTAGTATTGTGTAAAAACTGTATTAGTTTCCTTAAATAAATTCTAACCACCGAATTACTGGGTCAGTGACTATGCATGCTGTGATGGCCTTTGATAAATACAATCAAATTATCCAAAATACTTGTAGGCAACTTGTGCTTTGAAAATTAGATATATATATAAAATAAGATCAAAGCTAAAATTATAACTTTACATATTTCTGAAAGAAACTATATTCATTTTCTTAAAAATGCATGTGTTAGAGTAGGTGTCAGGCCACATATTTTATGCACCTCTCATTAATGTTTTGAGTATCAACAAATAAGCATAAATCCCATCTTTGATTGCTAATACTTTGAACAAATATCACGGTGTGGACATCAATGGATGAGTCAGCCTTGCTGAAGGGGAGGCCGAAAGGTGTTAAGAGTGGAGTTGGTGGCCGCAGGGCCATCTTGATTTGATTCAGTCTTTCTCTTAAACCTGTCTTCGTACTGTTTACAGGGATACTGAAAACAAGCCGGGCAGGGCAGCTGCTGGGGGAAGACTGCAGCGGGTGGCTGGGGTGGGGTGGCACTGTTCTGCTCCTTGAGCTGGGCAGGGGACTCAGTGGAGCCCCTTCCATGCACGTACTTCCTCTCTGTGTGCACATGTGGTACTTCAGTGAGGCTGACACCTCCACCTGAAGAGCAGGCCTTCAGGCTGGGCTGGGGCTCAGTGGTAGAGTGCTCGCCTGGCATGTTCGAGGCCCTGGGTTCCATCGTCAGCACCACATAAAAATGAATACATAAAATAAAGGTATTGTGTCCAACTACAGCTAAAAAAAAAAATATTTAAAACAAAACAAAACAAAAAAAGATCAGGCCTTCTTAGGTTTTAGTATTTCACATGGAATGGAGGAGTCCTCGGTGGCACAGGAGCACTGCATCCTCAGCTGACCCTGTTCCTGAGCAGAGTGGCCTCGTTCTGTAAACATCACAGGTCTTGCTGTTTACACCTACCATAAACTTTATGAGCCAGTTCAGCATTTGTCAAAGAAACCACCATCCTAAAGAAGCTGGTACTAGAGAAAAAAAATGGAAGATTCAGGGATGATCAGTTCACAGATGGAGGAGATCAAGAGGGAGGGGAGGGGCACCGCAGAATTATTTTAGCAAGATCATGTTAGGTACATGCATAAATAAAGGTGCACCTTCATGTACAAGTAGAAAGAACCTGTCAGAAATGAACAAATGAATGAGCAAAGGGAGATGAGTAGAGGCAGGAGAATAAGGGAGGAAGGATGAGAGGAAAAAAGAGGGAAACAGGGACATTCTGTTAAAATGAACCCAACTACTTTGTATGACTGTGATAGAGGAGAAGGAGCTGCAGGTTGGAGTTTAGCCTTGGGTGGGTCTTTGTTCGTGCACACGAGGGGCCCCCTACATATGAACGTGTGACTAGAATTGAAGTACAGGATTTGAGAAGCTTACACAGAACCAAAAATTGATTGATCATTTTATATATAATGATGTTTGCAGATGTTCATTCTGCAAAGTGAAGCAGTCAGTGTGTTCATTAAATAAAATACTAGGAACAGAATGGGTTTTTCCGTTGTCTAAGAAGCGTAGGGGACACGCTGAGCATCCCAGATGTGTTGGGCCTGGAGGGAGAGTCCTGGAGCAAGCCCCACAGCGGTCCAGATGTTGGAGCGTGGAGATTAGATCGTCACACCAGCCTGTGGGCAAGGGACTCTCTCAGGGATGGCAGGAGAGGATGTTGAAGCAGGGGGCTCCCAGAGGGAGATGGAGACACCACCACCACGGCCCTCCACAGTGCACACAGACCACCTGAAAGACCCACTGGACTCAGAAGTGAAGGGGCCCAGGGTTCTGCAGTCTAGGAAGGCAGGGCTAGGTTCCACTTATTGGAACCCATGTTCCACAGACTGTCAGTAGACAGCAGAAACACATTTGGACCTGTGTGTTCATTTGGTTGGTGACAGAGGTGACACTGTAAAGCAGTGGAGGAAGAATGGCATTTCAATAAATGGTATATGTTCAATTAGATTTCCTTATGGGAAAAGAGTACATCTTGACCTTTACCTCAAAGTATACACAGGAGAGAAAACTCAGTCTCATGTGGCTTTAGATCTCAAAGTAAATGTGCAGCAGTCAGTTTCTGCAAGGTAACAGAGTCTTCATGAGCTTCAGGTAGGCAATTTCTTAAATGGACTGTGAGGGTGTGGTGCCGGAAGACGCGTACAGCAGTATGCCTGGTAGTGTTGTCTGCAGCAGCAACAATGTGAGTGTAACCCAAGGTCCGTCAGTATGAACAGGAGCAAGCACATGGAGTGTGGGCAGCAGTGTCCTGGAGTCTCAGAGTGGCGAGCAGCAGAGGCCACATAGGAAAACTGACCTGTGAGTCCTTTCACCTGAGGTTTTCAAAAATGCGTAGTAAAGCCTTTCCCCGGCTCTTCACTAATGATGCGCTATAGTCAGACTTTATCTACCAGTCTACAGGTAAAAATGTGTTCTTATTTATAAATCTCATGTTTTTATGAATAAGTTTAGGCACCTCTTTAACGTGTTTAAGCAGCTGAGTGCAGTGGCCCAGAGCAGAGGCTCTGGAAGCAGGCACTAGTGTTTGAGTCTTAGGTCTGCTCTGACCGTATGGTTCCGCCTGTTTTGCTTCTGTGCCTTGGATTGCTCGTTTTTGAAATGTGGGTAAAAGTACCTGCCCCATAGGGCTGCGGTGTGTATCAAAAAGTACAAAGATACATAGTCCTAGGAAATGCTTAGAACACAGCAAGTACTTTGCAGTATTTTCTAGTGGCTGTAGTTTGTTTGTTTGTTTATTTATTTTGGTGGGATTTTTGTTTTTGTTCTTGGTTTTTTTTTTTTTTCATCTTTCATACATTTGATTCATGTGAGTTATGCTTTTCCATTTTTACCCCAAATACAAATTGCAGAATCACATCAGTTACACATTCACAATGTTTACATAATGCCATATTAGTGACTGTTGTATTCTGCTGTCTTTCCTATCCCCTACTATCCCCCCTCCTCTCCCCTCCCCTCCCATCTTCCCTCTCTACCTCATCTGTTGTTGTTCCGTTCTCTCCCTCCCCCCCCCTTTCCCCTCACAACCTCATATATGTGATTTCGTATAACAATGTGGTTTTCCTTCCATTTCCATGCAATTTCCCTTCCCTCTCCCTTTCCCTCCCTTCATTCGTCTCAGTTTAATGTTAATCTTTTCCTCATGCTCTTTTCCCCTGTTCAGTTCTTAGTTGCTCTCCTTAAATCAAAGAAGACATTTGGCATTTGCTTTTTAAGGATTGGCTAGCTTCACTTAGCATAATCTGCTCTAATGCCATCCATTTCCCTGCAAATTCCATGATTTTGTCATTTTTTAGTGCTGCATAATACTCCATTGTGTATAGATGCCACATTTTTTTTATCCATTCATCTATTGAAGGGCATCTAGGTTGGTTCCACAGTCTAGCTATTGTGAATTGTGCTGCTATGATCATTGATGTGGCAGTGTCCCTATAGTATGCTCTTTTAAGGTCCTCAGGGAATAGTCCAAGGAGGGCGATAGCTGGGTCAAATGGTGGTTCCATTCCCAGCTTTCCCAGGAATCTCCATACTGCTTTCCATACTGGCCGCACCAATTTGCAGTCCCACCAGCAATGTACAAGTGTACCCTTTTCCCCACAACCTCGCCAGCACTTATTGTTGTTTGACTTCCTAATGGCTGCCAGTCTTACTGGAGTGAGATGGTATCTTAGGGTGGTTTTGATTTGCATTTCTCTGACTGCTAGAGATGGTGAGCATTTTTTCATGTACTTATTGATTGATTGTATGTCCTCTTCTGAGAAGTGTCTGTTCAGGTCCTTGGCCCATTTGTTGATTGGGTTATTTGTTATCTTATTGTTTAATTTTTTGAGTTCTTTGTATATTCTGGAAATTAGGGCTCTATCTGAAGTGTGGGGAGTAAAGATTTGTTCCCAGGATGTAGGCTCCCTATTTACTTCTCTTATTGTTTCTCTTGCTGAGAAAAAACTTTTTAGTTTAAGTAAGTCCCATTTGTTTATTCTTGTTATTAACTCTTGGGCTATGGGCGTCCTATTAAGGAATTTGGAGCCTGACCCCACAATATGTAGATCGGAGCCAACTTTTTCTTCTATCAGACACCATGTCTCTGATTTGATATCAAGCTCCTTGATCCATTTTGAGTTAACTTTTGTGCATGGCGAGAGAAAGGGATTCAGTTTCATTTTGTTGCATATGGATTTCCAATTTTCCCAGCACCATTTGTTGAAGGTGCTATCCTTCCTCCATTGCATGTTTTTAGCCCCTTTATCAAATATAAGAAAGTTGTAATTTTGTGGATTGGTTTCTGTGTCCTCTATTCTGTACCATTGATCCACCTGCTTGTTTTGGTACCAGTACCACACTGTTTTTGTTACTATTGCTCTGTAGTACAGTTTGAACTCTGGTATCGCTATACCTCCAGATTCACACTTCCTGCTTAGAATTGTTTTTGCTATTCTGGGTTTTTTGTTATTCCATATGAATTTCATGATTGCTTTATCTATTTCTACAAGAAATGTCGTTGGGATTTTGATGGGCATCGCATTAAACCTGTAGAGAACTTTGGGTAATATCGCCATTTTGATAATGTTAGTTCTGCCTATCCATGAACAGGGTACATTTTTCCATCTTCTGAGATCTTCTCCTATCTCTCTCTTTAGGGTTCTATAGTTTTCATTGTATAAATCTTTCACCTCTTTTGTTAGGTTGATTCCCAAGTATTTTATTTTTTTTTGAGGATATTGTGAATGGAATGGTTTTCCTCATTTCCATTTCAGAAGTTTTGTTGCTGATATACAGGAATGCCTTTGATTTATGCGTGTTGATTTTATATCCTGCCACTTTGCTGAATTCATTTATTAACTCTAGCAGTTTCTTTGTAGACCCTTTTGGGTCTGTTAAGTATATTATCATGTCATCCGCAAATAGCAATAATATTAAGTTCTTCTTTTCCTATTTTTATGCCTTTAATTTCTTTTGTCTGTCTAATTGCTCTGGCTAGTATTTCAAGAACTAAATTGAATAGAAGTGGTGATAGAGGGCATCCCTGTCTAGTTCCAGATTTTAGAGGGAATGCCTTCAGTTTTTCTCCATTTAGAATGATGTTAGCCTGAGGCTTAGCATATATAGCTTTTACAATGTTGAGGTAAGTTCCTGTTATCCCTAGTTTTTCTAGTGTTTTGAACATAAAGGGATGCTGTACTTTGTCAAATGCTTTTTCTGCATCTATTGAGATGATCATATGGTTCTTATCCTTAAGTCTATTGATGTGGTGAATAACATTTATTGATTTTCGTATATTGAACCAGCCTTGCATCCCAGGGATGAATCCTACTTGATCATGGTGTACAATTTTTTTGATGTGCTTTTGCATTCGATTCGCCAGGATTTTATTGAGAATTTTTGCATCTGGTACCAGGGACTGAACCCAGGGGTGCTTAACCACTGAGCCACATCTATGGCCCTTTTTAATATTTTATTTAGAGACAGGTTCTCACTGAGTTGTTAGGGCTTCACTAAGTTGCTGAGGCTGGCTTTGAATTTGTGATCCTCCTGCCTTGGCCTCCCAAGCTGCTGGAATTACAGGCACATGCCACTGTCCCTGGCTTTATAAATGTTTCTGTAAAGAGTAAGTGCACACCATTTTCACTCACGATTCATGCATCCCTGAGGTGCTGTGCCATGGTGTCTTAGGTTTAATCCTAAGGTTTAGGCTACATAGATGTACCACAGTAATTCTCTGCTTTCTGCATATTTGTGATACTATTTGTGACAATTGACTGGCTCAACTCTATTATATATTGTTTGGAATATTAAATTATAGAGATGTAAAACACTTTATTTGATTTTTTTTTTTAATCCCAAAATGTTTGAGCGGAATGCTTTATTTCATTATTTCTAACAAATAACTTTGTCCTTTAAAAATAGATGTAAAAACTTAGCATATTTCTGTTGTAGTTGTATTTATTGTAATTCACATTTTTTTTGGTGTGTTTAATTTTTTTAGTGTATTTATACATAATAGTGGGGTTCAGCCAGTCACAGTGTCACATGCCTATAATCCCAGCAGCTTGATAGACTAAGGCAGGAGGATTATAAATTCAAGGACAGCCTCAGCAACTTAATGAGACCCTGTCTCAAAAGTTACAGTGGTAGAGTGCCCCTGGGTTCAACCCCCAGTACCTTCTCAAAACAGGGGGTCTATGTTATGTTCATTTATGAATTTTGATATTCATATAACATGGTTTTCTCCATTTCAATCCCTAGCAGTACCCCCAATTCACAAATTTTAAAAATTCAAATAAGACACGGAGAAAAATTTATCATGTAATCTGCTTATAACTTTGTAATTAAACAACCAATTCAGTAATTTAATTGTATCTATCTATGGGGAGTGGGGATCAAACCTGGGGCCTGTACATGTAGGCAGGCACTCTATCACTGAGCTATTCTGCCAGCCCCATGATATATATCTTAATAGGAGAAGAGATTATCTTTGGCCTTGTGTGTTTGTAAATATGTTAATAAGATTTCCTTTATCTGTTTAAAGTTCAGTTACCTAAAAAAAAATATTATTCCAGAAACAATGCAGAGTTCAGGATAGATGTTTTAAAGTATTGAAAGGGGATCCTTTTGTGTACTAGAATTTTTATGTTTGTTTAAGTTATTTGGCTCAAAATTAAGATCAGGTTTCTGTAACTGATGTAACTTATTTTGAGTCTACTGTTTGTGTCCACGCAGGACACGTTTTCCTCTGCAGTTCAGGCTTGATGTGTACCCGGAGATCCTGCCCTGCCAGCAGGCTGGCCTCACAGGGCTGCTTGTGCTTACCTGCTTACCCCACCTTCCTGTCCTCTGTAGCATGCTACTGACCCTCATTCATTGCAGGGACCAGGAGGCAGCTCCTGCCACTGAGGAGGCTGTTTGTTGACAGGGTTCACAACCCCAGCCTCATTTAAGCCAGCTCTACTCTCTCTGCGTCTTGCCACTGTGATGGAAAGAAGAGTAAAGCATACAAAAATCAGCTGTAAAGGTAGATGCTGTTCTGCTCCGGAGTAGCATTGTGAGTAATAGGAAGTTCTCATTGCTTCATACACTAAGGATTTTTTTTTTTTTTAATCTTATATAACACGAAACCCCTGTCACATCAGGTCCCGGGTTCTGCTTCCAAGTTGCAGCTCCTACCTTTAGTCCAAGCCCCAGCTGCCAGGCCACATGCTTGGCTGGGCTGGGCTGGTTATTGCTGCTGAGACTTGCTGTGGGGCCACCCAGCCTTGGTCAGGCCTGGGGAGGGCGCCTGGAGGAAGAAGCCACAGGCCTGGAGGTGCAGTTCAGTTTCTGTTTTGTTCAAACAAGACTGGGGAGCAAAGGTGGCCAAGTGGTCACAGCTGTGCCTTCTGGAGTGTCAGACTGAGTTCAGGTTCTTACTTTTGCGGCTTTCTGAGGATTTTTCATATTTCTTAAAAAAAAAATAAGAATTAGAAAAAAATATTTCTTGCTGTAAAATGAGAAGATCTTAGAGTATTTAAGTGAGAGGCAACTGGGGCTGCAGTAACTCTTCTGCCCACTGGTCTTGGGAACATGGGCAACATCTCCTCCGCTACTAGAGTTTCATTTACAGAATATGATGTGTGTCACCTGTCCTTCCTGCTACCTTGGTTTTTCCAAGGGTGAGAATATGAGGTGAAGTCTTTTTATATTATAAAAGGCTTTATAATCACAGTGTTTATTCTGTTCACATGCATGATTTGAGAAACTTGGTTGGAAGGCTGTGTCTCAAATATCTCAAAATGGTGGGACTAACGGGAACTGTGGGTGTTTTCTCAGTTCCACAGTTACTTTTGCTGAGAATCACAGACTTTTTCCTCCTTTTTATTGATTTGACATGTGTCCTTGGGGGAGCCAGACTGCACTTCACCAATTTTGCATCGTCATTTGGGGAACACTTCTACCTAGAAGTTCACCATGGTACATCCTGGGGTCAGCTGGGTCTTTACCTTTTGTCTCCTTAGGTGAATGGCGACATTCCTCCTCGGTTAAAGAAGAGTGCTCACGAGATCATCCTGGACTTCATCAGGTCAAGACCTCCTTTAAACCCTGTATGTAACTTGACATTCCCCTCGCTGCCAGAGCTACTCCCTGCCAGGGCTCCTCCCTAGAAGGCAGCTTTCCCTAGTGGTTGGTGTATCTGTGCTTTCCTTTTAAGAACGATGAAACCCAAGTGTCATAGAAAAATACTAAACTTATTCAATATGAGGCTATCAGGGTGTTTTTACTCAAAACCCCCAACTCTGGTGCAAGACCTGGCTGGACGGCTGCTCGGTTGAGGCCTGGTGGTTTCTAGGAAGGAGGCCTCCCAGGCCCTGTTGCTGTACCCAACCCTTCTACCACCTAGCACAGCGGCCTTCTTAGCTCCTCTGTTGACCAGGTTCCTTCTGGTGACCACAGAGTCAGAATACTCATCAGGAAGAGCCTGGGGTGAGGTGAAATTGACAGGCACACTAGCTCTGTAGCCCAGTAGGCACGCATCTCCGAGCCATTAATTGGCCTCTCTGAGCCTTAATTTCCACAGAGTAAAGAAAACAATAATAGTCTAAGAAGGTTGTGGTGGGTCAGTCAGGGTCGTCAGCTGGGGAAGCAGTGAGGGCAATGATCAGGCGCAGCTGACTCCTGCCCTGTGAGCATCCAGGGCTATGGGTGTGACTTGAGCAGCACAGATGCTGCAGGGGAGCAGAGCAGAGCATTCATGACCAGAGCATGGTGGAACCCTGTGCTCTTCCTGTTGCTTGAGGAATCGTGATGTTTAATGACTTGTACTGGTTATCAAGCAGCAGTCCAGTCCATGAAATATAAATCACGATATTGGAAAGACTGTTGAAGCACGAACACCCAGATCTCTAGCCATTATACTCTTTTTTCAAGGCTTCAGCCAGAAAACTGAAACCAACCCCACCACGGCCTCGGAGCCTGCATGAAAGAATATTGGAAGAAATTAAAGCAGAAAGAAAGCTGCGGCCTGTGTCCCCGGAGGAGATTAGACGGAGCCGATTGGGTGAGTCCATTACCTCTCGCACTCTCAGTTTGTGGTCACCTCTGGGAAAGACATGTCTGTGTGGCTGATCCCTGAGCAGAGCTGATCCCTGCAGTTGCTCTCCATCACCTCCCTCCCCCTCTCCACATCTGTCACTCACACACACTGACACTCACTCAGAGTCTGTGCTAGAAGATTTTCCCTCCTGGCCCAGTGGAGGGGACTCTACCAGGACCCATGCTGAGGCTTCCGGAGGGGCTCTTTACCTCGCTGAGTACACGTCCTTCATTAGCAGAGAGGGAATAAAGATACTGCCTACTGCGTTGTGGCTTTTGTGTAAGAAATAGGAGTGTGGTAAAAACATTTCATGAATAGCAACATTTTTGCAAAGATTGGGTGTTGTGTTTTGGGAATGTAAATAGTAGATACATGATCTTACTTCGTATTTCTGTCATCCTAATTATGGGTGTTATGTGTGAGAGCACCCATTATCACTAGGGAGCACTTATTCCCAAACTTCCTTAATGATTTTTATTTTTTAAATATTTATTTTTAGTTATAGGTGAACATAGTATCTTTATTTTTATGTGGTGCTGAGGATGGAACCCAGTGTCCCACGTATGGTAGGCGAGCACTCTACCTTTGAGCCACAAACCCAGCCCCAGTTATTATTTTTAATAATAGATATTTTAATGTGTATTTCACATATTGACTTTAATTTATTGCAAGACCATATTTTTAGATGTTTGTAAACATTTTTGTTTATGTAGCTCTTCTCTGATTTGTAAAATTAAAGGTGCCCAAAGAATTCAGAGAAGCATCTTTAGGAAAACAGGTTTTAGTGGTGCCTGAGCAGGGAGCAGCCAATCCCAGGAAGACACACTCTGCTAATTCTGTCCCCCATCACTCTTTCTGCCTCTTCACACTCCTCATGGTCCTTGTTTCCACCCTGGACTCTTCTCTCTGAGCAACCATACCTTCCCTCAGGGTGTGTTTCTGGCTATCTTCCAGCTCCCGATCTACAGCACAAATCTCTCAAGTTCAGGGCCAGGCACCCAGCTGTCTGCTAGATAGGGCCTCTTCATATCCCACAAGCAAACAGACCACGGTGTCCACGAGTGGCCTCTGCCCACCAGCCCTCTCACCCTGTCTCCCCAGGCAGGGGCCTCAGCGTCGACTCTGGCTCCTGCCTGCTGTCCAGGCCCCATTGAGTCTGCTCCCATTGGCAGCCCAGCAGCCACTGTCTAACCAGGTGCCTCCTCCCCAACCTGGTGTGTCCTCTGACTGTGCTCCCCGCTTCCACTCTGGAACCCCTCACTCAGGCCACACCAGTGTTCCCTATTTGGCCCTCACCCTCCTTTAGTGTGGCAGGGCCCATAGCTCTTGTTTGTTGTGTTCCTAGTATGGGACTGGGCTGTAAAATAGTTAATGTGCCTTCTGGTTATAAAGCTAGAGTGAGCAAGGTTCTATCAGCTTATCCCTCATGAGATATTTTTGTTGTTATTTGGGGTTTTTAGTTTAGTTTTTGAGAGAGGGTCTCACTAAGTTGCCCAGCGTGGCCTCGACCTTGTAATCCTCCTGCCTTAGCCTCCTGAGTAGCTGGGATTACAGACATGTACCACCATGCCCAGCTCCCTCCCTAGGTTTATGGCAGCACGTTTTGTCTCTTGAACATTTAAGCTGAGTATACTGGTGCACACCTGGAGATCCCCTGTCTGGGATGCTGAGAAGGGGTATCCCGGAGTACAGGATCAGTCTGGGTGGCACAGGGAGACCCTGCTTCAAAAAAAAAGAAGGAAAGGAAAAATATTTAAAGCATGCTAAATGACAATTTCATGTAAGCATTTATATGAGCCACAACATAGATCAGGGAACCAAGGGTGTTTTTTTTCCTTGGAGGAAAGTCTGTGGATCCCCTGAAATATAAAAAAATGTCTGGGCTGGGTTTATAGCTCAGTAGTAGAGCACTTGCTCAGTAGGTATGAGGCCCTGGGTTCCATCCCTAGTACCACTAAAATAAAAAACAAAAAACAAGGCATATTTCACAAGGGCCTTCAGGATATCATGCTGAGTGAAATAAGAAAAACAAATATTGCATGGATTTACTAATAGGAGGACTCTAAACCACTCAAATTCATGGAATCAGAAAAACGTAGTGTTGGTTGCCAGGGGCTGGCTTATCGATCAAACAAGATGAGTAAGCTCCAAAGACCTGCTGTACAAAATTGTATCTGTATTCAGTAATAACGTATCGCACACTTCAACATTTGTTAAAATGGGGCTGGGGTGTAGCTCAGTGGTAGGACACTTACCTTGCACTGCCGAAAAGAGAAAAAGAAAATAGATTAAGGTAGATTTCATTTTAAAGCGCTCTTACCACAATTTTTAAAAATTAAGCTTTTCTATTGCATTAGGAATAAAATGTTAACTATTTAAAAA